>NW_021938838.1:5586103-6176595 GCF_001715985.3 Manacus vitellinus
GAAAGACTGAAGGAGGTGATAAAGCAGATGTACAAGTTTGCTGCCACAGTGGACTAGTTTTTAAAGAGTTCATCTTCTGTGGTTGTCACAAATAAATTCAAGTTCTTGAAATGGGTATAAACAACTTGCTGCCAAGTGCCTTCTCTTGTCCTCACGGGGTGCTCTGATTATTGGATCTGTTGGTGTTCCTGGAGCTCCTGTTCCTGCTTCCCGAAGGAGCAGCAGCTCCTGGAGATGGGGACAGGAGGGTTGGATCCTCCTCAGCTCTAGTGCAAGTTTTTGCTTTCCCTCAGGCTGTGCAAGATCCAGTCTCTCTGGCTGGGGTTGGTATCTGCAGCCAAGCCTGGAGCTGTCCCTGTGTGGAATCCTGTGAATCCCACAGGGAGAAATCCATCAGAGACACTGTTTCAAGTGTCTCCAAATCAAGACTTGCCATTAATTTTGCCCTTATGTTGCCTTAATCTATGCAAACTGATGAAGAAATTTAAATTTTCAACATTAACAGGCCCAAGGCAAAACTTTTGTTCCATTAATATCTTTTTCTGAGATCACTGTTTAGTCAATGTAATTTGAATTTTCTAATTACTAATACCTTCAAATTTGAGAGGACAAATGATTCTTCTTGAAATACTGGCTAGGAGTTTTATTTTATCATTTTCCAGTCATTTGGTGGAGGGTTTTTTGTTGTTGTTGTTTATCATCTCACCTCCCATATGCCTCCAGTTTCTCCTCTTAGGCTGCCAGCTAGTAGTGGAAGTGAACAGAAACCTGTTGGATAGATAGAGTAAGCCTGTAGTGAAGAGTGCTTACAGCACAACCACTGCCAACCAAGAGGAATAGAGTCTTTAGTTTGTCTTTCACATTCATAAATAAACCTGCCATTTTTTTCTAAGGTTTAATTTTCCTTGCAGCTTGTTTTAATACTTCAGCCAAGTGGAAGTTCAATACAAGAGCATTATAATGAATATTTCCCATTGTTTTATTTCCCAGCACCATAACCAATGAGGCAAATAATCCATGGTCATTAAGCTTTCTATATAAAGAATTGGAAGGTACACAGAGCTTACAATAGCATGAATAACAGAGATCTTTCCTCAGGCCTTCAAAGGTTGACACGCACACACACAGTATTTTTCAAGTGTGATGATCTCTTTTATATTAGAATATTTTTATTATTTCTTCAGGGAATAGTTGTCACTTGGCCATTGAGAAATTTAGGGCAAGTGGCTTTAAGAATTTCAATTTTCTTTTTTTATTTTTTTTCCCAGTTGCAGTGAAGCTCAGGGGTTATCCTCCAGGTAAAGACCAAATAAAATGTTCCAGCCATCTGAACACTTACACATCAACCTTTGCATGATCATCAGAGAACTCTGTCGCATCAAATAAAAAAATAGCAATTAAATGGTAGAAACTAACTACTTCCTAGAGGCTTAGAGGATTTAGAGTCAGTCTCAGGAAAATAAGCATGGGAATGTTGTTTCCTTAGATCTAATAAGCAAGGATATACCTAAACCAAACTAGCTATGCAAATATCCTCAAAGCTTATTGCCTTTAAAATTCTGAGGCAAATGTTCCAATTAGAGTCACTCAGTAACAAGCAGTCAGCAGCTGACCTGTGTGAAACCCTGACATCCCTGCTGCCTCCTAAGGTAATTAAACTTTTGATTTTACTGGAACACTCAGTAAAGATTAAAATATTCAAACAAGAAAACCACTGAAACCCAGAAACCCCGACCAGCAGAAACAAGGGGGACACCTGCTGTTTTCTTTCGCCATAATGGTATATTTGTGGGGAACACGAATTTCCAAACTGTGGATTTTTAGCCAGACAGGCCAACTGGCAAGGGAGGAAGTTGAGGGACACGTACATCAGCCATCAAGGAAATTATGCAAGTCATTATAAAAATAGGAAGGCAGTCTTAATCTTTTGATTTATGACTAAAAGAGAGGAAGTGGTTAGAGTTACAGACTGGCAACTGGAACCCTCCCAAACTGCTTCTAAGTCCCCAAGTGATTTTCAGCATGACCTCAAGTCATGCCATTTATCATTGCATCAATTAACCTGCCTGTGGGGGGTTGCTGCATGCAGTTAATGGGTGTTTGTGGTAGACATCAGGTTCGTCATGTAAAGGCCCATTTCATTATTCTGGTTGTCACTCTGCACACAAATAGATGACATTGCTCTGTCAGATTTTAAGAGTATGTCCTTTAACAGCTGAATCCTTACTGCAGTGCAAGGCTTGGGGGAAGAAGTCCTGCTAGAAAAGGCACTTGTAAGGATGAAACCTTACTCTTTTTAAAGTTACTTGACATATACTGTTATTTCCTAAAGGTGTTCATTGACATGAAGCCATACAACTGCTTTCACAGGAGTTATTGAGGTACAGTTCACTATGAGGGTGGATTTCTTTGTGGTCTTTCTCCTGCTCCTTTCTAGCCTGTAATCAAGAGATCTCATTTTATGATCATGAGCAAATTACATTTCCTGATAACTTGTCTGCGTGGGGAAATGAGTGACTGGGAGAGCAGCACGAGAACTTCCGAGGCACTGGATCCCTCCCACGAGCAGCCCGTGTGCAGTTCCTTCCAACAGAAAGGCAGCATTTGGAACCTGCTGCATTTTACTTCCCAAGACCAAAGCCATCCTGGCCAAGTCCTCCCTGCACATTGCAGCAGGTCCCTTTGAAGGCAGGATTATATTTGAAGGTGCCTTTATTTTTAACCAATTGTTTCTGGGATTGGTGGCAAAAACGCCACGGGTTACATTCATATCAAAGATTCCACAGTATTTCTTTTGATCCCTGGAGGGAGAGATTCTTTACCTTTGGTAAACAGGGCATCTCTAAATAGACTTTAAGGGCAAAATTCTGTGCTCTTTTAGTGTAGGGCTGGTTTTGGAGAAGTCATGTTCCATCTAACAGAATGATCAGCTGTCTAGTTTCAATATGGATGGAGGAATGTCTCAGTTGTATAAAATTCTGGTTAAAACGTTTAGATTCTGTGGAACCATACCTCAAAAATGTTGATTAAACTCAACATAACCCTTCGTTCTTCTAGGACTCACCAAAAAATTCTTTGTAATTTACTGTTATTTGGAAGCGCTTTAAAAACTGTATATTTTCCTTTCCTAAGTGTATCATGAGGGAAAATTTCTCTTGTGAATTGTGCAGTATGGCCCAAATGATGAGGTGTTAGTTATCTCTGTGTGGGGACTGTTCAGTGCTCTATGAATTATCTGAATGCCTACTAAAATGGGTGCTGTTTGACGCTGCTTTTCACCACCTGGAATCAGAACCACTGAAAAAAAAAATATGTGTTTCATAAATTCCATGGATATTATAAATCCATTTTATCTACTCTGTCCTATAAACAAGACTAAACCTTAGGTCTGGGGAAATCAGTGGAGTTCAAACTAGTTATCCCCTGATTCTCTTTTGTAGGTCCTGCTTCACACAACCCCCCCACATTTTTAGGCAAATAAACAACTTATCCCAGGCAAAGCTCCACTTGCACCATATCCAGGCTCAGCTGGAACAATCTTCAGGCAGCCGAGCTCCTGTGGCACCGTTCTCATGGTCCCCATCCTGAGGCTCTGCCAACTCAACTGTTTATTAAGAAAAGATTTTCTGTTTCTTGGTCTTAATAGCTGAGTTCATTGCATTTCTGAGTCCCAGGGAAGTGCAGCACATCCATCCTGGGACACACTCTGCTCCAGGGCACGTTCAGACCTCACAGGCAGTTTTTAGCGCATTGCATAAATCATCATTAGCTGAGAATTGTGCATTTGGTTCAGCTTTTCCTCACGGAGCCTGGAGAGCTGCAGACAATCTCACTCCCAGGGAGAGATAACCTTGCTCAGTTTAGTCTCCCATCGTGATATCCCTCCTGACAGGAAGCACAGCTGAATGTCTGAGTTTCTCATTCAGTGCCTTTGAAATATTTTTGAAACAAGGATAGATACAGAGCAGGCGAAGCTCAGGGAGAGGGGGAATACTGGAAGATAACTGAATTCTTCCTTGATTATCTGTTGCCAGCCTTTGAATTCCCAGGGAGAGAAACCTAGCTGCTGATTTTTTATTCTGCTTCACTTTCATTTGTGTTCCACAGTTCTGCTTTCTAATGTTAACACATAACTAATACGAACTTTATTTAACATTTTCACCAGTAATTGCATTCCTGCTTTGATAAGCAGAATCTTACCAGGCTTAAGATGCTGAACATTTGACAAAGGTGGTAATTTTAGAAGTGTGTCTTCTCCATCTGTTTATTAAGCTAACTGTTTCACTTGTAGCTTCCCTTCCAATTTGTTCTGTTTGTTATAATGTTAACTCAGTATTTTCTACCTCTACAAATCTGTTTAATTGAAAGTGACCTGGATAGGCCTCTAAAAAATTTCAATTTTACAGTTTTCTTGTGAAATTGAAATTTCTTTGCTCCTTTTCTTCCTCTCTCAATAAAGTTTATGCAAATAACACTAAAATTTATAATAAGACTAATAGTTGTTAATCTCAGTTCAAATAGTGGATTTGTATTAAAACATAGTTTCAAACACTTCCATTGAGAGTGAGAAAGTGTATTGCTTTTAATACTTTCATTACCGTGCTGGGTGTGTTAAGCTTGAATTGTCATTATGATTATACACCATAATTTTTAGTATTCAGTGTTAATTATATTTAAATCCCATTAGATCTACAGTTACTGTGCCCACTTTGATTCCCATTTTACAAGAATGTTTTGAAGTAGTTCCAGCACATGGACCTGATCCTGCAGCTCTGGCTCATTTGTTGGTTTCAGTAGATTTATGCACATAAATCAATTATGGGAATAAGATTTTCTTGGACTCACTAAAGGTTGTAGGACATTCCAGAATGACAGATAGTCTCTGACCTGCAGAAATGTCAGGAATTAGATCTGGATCTGGTTGAGGTCACTACCAAATGTCCTGTTGGTCCAAGGGGTGTTGAAGGACACCCTGAAGTGGGAGGTGCAGGTTTCCCACACTGCCCTGGTCCATATTCCAGACAGAAAATGCCGGTTTGTAGAGATTTGAAAAGGTGCCTCAGTCATTTATTTGGCATAATTGCAAACCTTTCTGAGATGTCAGGCAGCAACAGGAAGTTACATTTCTCCACACATGTCTAAGATGTACTGTGCTGAAGAGATTTTGACCCAGTTTTTTCCATGCTGTTAAAAGCTCTTGCCTTGCTCGTGGGCAAACTTGCTTATCAAAACATTTTGACTCTGCACAGGATTTGTCTGTATTGTAGTTCTGTGTGAGTCTTCTGCCATATGAGCTGTGCAAAAATGCCATGCTGGGGAATGCAGGGATGTATGGATCCCCTCAGACACCCCTGCTCCTTGGATCAGGCCTCCAGGCAGACAGGAGGGAGCAGGCACCACACACTCTCTCCAGAGCAGATGGGTGTGGGTTTGGCAGGGCTGAGACAACCCAAATGCACAGTCTGAGAGCTCACCATACCCACATGGAGCACAATGTGGAAGTGCTGCTCAGATCCACAGGCACAGCTCAGTACTTTGAAAAGTTCTTTTAATAACGTTATGGATGTCTCTTCCCAGTCCTTCAAAGGGCTCAGGTATTCTTTCCTCCCACTCCTTTTCTACTACCAGTGCCTCCCAGACCATTCTCCCCTTTGTTGGTTTTATTGCTTTTGGTCTACAAGAACTGCCTGGAAACAGGACTTCAAGTTTGCAAACTCTTTCTTCATGGACTCGCTCCATTGTAGTTCCCTGACCTCTGCTCACCCCCACGTCCTCTCCTATCCCACCTCAGATATTCACCTCCCCTCTGTCTCTCCATGATGGAGCTGTTTTTCACTTCATTGCAGTTTGTCCTTCTTTATTACAAAATAGTGGATTTCTCTCAGTCATTAAGTCTCATCTTTTTTTCCTTCTTAATTTTGCAGATTAGTAGTAATTTCTTTTGCTTTATGGTGTGTCTTGGGAATTCTCCTCAAGGAAAGTTGTATAAAAACCACTTTGTAGAGCAACAGGACTCCAGAAATTTCTGACATTGAGTAGCATGAGCACAGCAGGGAAGTCAAGTTTATACTGTGGTTTTATTTCTCCATTTTTGAGAGGAGAAATATGTATCCTATATTTTCTGTCAAATATCTTATTGTTACCCAAAAGCAACTATACTGCAGTACAAAATCTGTACAAGGCAGTGACAGACTAAGCCTGAAAGGGAGAATAACCTGTAAATCTTGGTTTGGTTGCAAGAAGACAAAGCCTGACTTTGGGGTGATGGTGGAGCTGTTTGGTTGATGGATGTTCTTAGAAAATAGAAAGAACTGGGAAAGTTTAGCAGAAAGAGAACTTATTAACCAAAACAGAAAGTATAGGACTTCCAAATAAGGCATTTAATTATTTTTTTGTGATGAAAGGGGCCTGATAAAAAGAGATATGTAGGAGTAAGAAAGAAAAGAATGTAATTGACTGGAGAAATTTTAAATGTAAAATTCCATTGTTCTGTCTTTCACCGGAACACAAACCCTATGGAGGGCTTGATTTTTCACCCCATAGTGTGATAAGCTTTTTGGTAAAACAGCAATAATGTAATCGAAATCCATTTTGCATCATTTTCCCTTGGATGATTTAGAATTAGACCAATTTATATTCTGAGGGTATAACCCAATGAGAGTATAAATGCAACCACTAGAATTGTTTTTGTCCAGGAGCAAAGCTGGTATCATTTACTGATTCATTACACTCTCAGCAGGGTCCTCTGTTTCAAAAGCTACCTGGAATTATTACTGCCAACAGAACACTAAACCCTAAAATAAGATTTGCATAAAAAATTAAAGGAAAAATGATAATAGTGATTAAAAGTAACATTTGAAGACTCTTTTGATTAGAATACCATGTTTAAAAGTGGTAAGTGCTTCAAACGGACATGGAGGGTTTTTTTTCCCCTCCAGCTCCAACTTCTAATGCACCTATTTAACTAGAATATTATGTTCCTGATAATATGCCTGAAATAATAGGCAGTGCTTCCATTAATATTTAACAATATAAACATCAGGCAAAGGTTGTACATCTGGAATCATAGAATATGCTTTTTGCATTAGGGTACTAATTTTAGAAATAACCTCTGTCTGCCCAGGCCTGCTGATGTATGGTTGTCATAGCAAGTCAATAATTGAGTTTTCTGGGCATTTTGACCACTGGTACAAATTTGCAAAGCAGATTACACAGCAGAAATACAATTTCCATCCTGACCTTTATAACGTTGCTTTCTGTTGTGGGAATTAGAATGTTTATGGAGGGAAATATAATCTAAGTGTGCCCAATTTGTGAGAATGCGATTTCTGACGTTAACCCAGTAAGCTTCATTTTGATTCATTTGATAACAGATTATGTAGATTTGGCATTAGGTAGGTATCATAAAACTTATTATCTTTTATTACCTAGGCAGAGAATATTGGTTTAGGTGATTATAAGTTGAAACTCAAAGAAAACTTTCATTTTCAGCTGCTGCACAAAGATCCTCAGGAAACCTGTTTCCCAGTGACCAGTCACAGACCTCAGCAAACAAATGGCCTTGTTCACATCTTTTAGGGTAAAATGGAAAGAGGAATAATGCTAAGGCATTGTAGATACTGAAATACTGTTTGGGGGTAAGAATGAAGAACCTACTTGAAAAGCCTCTGCAAAATGTCCTTTCAGGTGGTTCATCCTTGTCTTGCGACCACCACGCTCTTGTGGTGTCCCGGCCTTTGGGACTGTGAGGAATTAGGTGATTCCCAGGGCATGTTCTCCAGATGAATTTCAGCTGCAGAAAGTCCAATTGCCACACTCTCGGTGTCAGTGTAAATGATGGGAAAGTTCACTTCCAAAGGTCTGTCCTGGTCGGTGCTGAAGCAACAACGATGTTCACAGACCCTGCGTGGGCAGGTGGGCCAGCAGCGCTCCCTGGGGCTGCTGTTGTCAGCTGGATGCATTTAAATGAACTTTTCTTGGCTGAACATCCAAGGGGATTTGCTGTTTGATGAAAAGGTGAAGAAAAACTCTGTGTGGGTCTGTGGTTTCTTGGAATGACAAGGTAGATTAGTGCAAGTGTTGCACTGGAATCCAGGCAGGTCTCGGTGGTATAAATTTGATTAATCTAAATTCAACTCTGGTGAGATGATAGAATGTTTGATGGCAGAAGATCATAAAATAATGAACATTAGGTTTCCTGCAATGCATTCCTTCAAAAATGTGTTAATAAGGGCAGTCTGGGAGAACAGAGACCTGTAGTGTCAGGGTTTAAGCTGTGACGTTGGTTTGCTGCTTGGTTCAGACCTGGTTTTGTGAGACAATAGAAATACTGAAAATAAGATTAGGGTGAACTGCTTCAAATTATCATAGAATCCCAGAATGGTTTGGGTTGGAAGGGACCTTAAAGATCATCTCGTTCCACCCCCCTGCCATGGGCAGGGACACCTTCCACTAGCCCAGGTTGCTCCAAGCCCCGTCCAACCTGGCCTTGGACACTTCCAGGGATGGGGCAGCCACAGCTTCTCTGGGCAACCTGTACCAGGGCCTCCCCACCCTCACAGGGAAGAATATCTTCCTAATGTCTAATCTAAATCTACCCTCCTTCAACACAAAGGCATTATCTTGTTCAGACCCACTTCTTGGCACCTTAAGAAGACAAAACTCCAGCAGTGTTCAATATCCTACTCCAAAGCCTGCAGGAAACACTTCAAGGCTTCTTCAGCCTAAATCAGACTCCAGGAGGAGCAAACTCAAGCATGAGAAATGTGCTTGATCCTGAGCCTTTTGTTTCTTTGCTCAGGGAAGGATTCCCCTGGCTCGGGGCTGCAAATATAATGTGTGTTTATCAATGAGATCATTGATAACCGGCATTGGCTCCTGTCCACAAGATTTAGGAAAGCAATTTGTTTCCAGTAAACAGAGGGGAGTGCTGACCAGCTGCACATTATTGCTTTGGTATGAAATATTTATAGCATGGATTGATCCCCCTCCCCAGTGGGTTACAAGCCTCAAACTTCTCATTAGTTTTCGGGGTCTGTGTTGCACAAACACAGGCACAGGCCCCCTCTTGTGATTACTGATGAACAGGATTTCCCTGATTCTTATGTGATTACACCTGCAACAAGGCAGGAGATATCACCTTCATCCTCCCCTTTTGAAGAATTTGGGGACTTTTTTTCAAAGTGTGTGTTTTGGGACCACTGGTTCCCAGTCTTTTGGTGTCACAATGATTTGGAAGGGCAGCCTCTTGCACTGAGTTCTGCCTTGGTTTGAATGCAAACCTAAGGGAACCTGCCAGTTTTACAAGAGGGACAAGCATCTTATGGCATTGAAGCATATGTGCGTGTTCCTTCATAAACTTGGGGGGTTAAAGCTTAATAAATGTGTCAATAAACCTTGGAAGTCCATTTAAAGTCAGTGGAGCTGTGCTGATTTATGTTGGCCTGAGAATCCTTTCAGGCTTGAATACTTTTGGGGTTGCTCATGATTTTTTCTCTCTAAGTTACAGCAGAGCACCTCAGCTCATCACTGTACTGATCCATATTATCTGACCTTCACACCCTCCATATACTTTGGGAATTTTTGGCAGAGGGATTTTTATAGAGATATTTGAAAAGCTGTCTCTACTAAAAACCATTTTAGGTTACTGTGTAGGAGAAACTTGTCTCTCCTTTTATGTTTTTGGATTTAAATAGACTCATTTCTACCTATGACAGGGACTAGGAATGATTCAATAATTTGCAACTAATAATTTATTAGAACAACTTTGCCCTCCTTTCTCCTCACAAATTGTCTGCAAACAGATTGTACAACTCTAATATGTTAATGGCTGAAAATTATTTGGCCATTTTTTCAGCAAATACCTTTTGGCCTGCAGATTATTTGAATTGCAAATTATGACGGTTAAAATGAAATATGTAATTAACACTGCAAATAAAGCTGATTGGGTGTTACAGGAGATCAGTTTTTATGGAAATATATTGTTTTGCCAAAATGAGCATTTGTTACAGAAACATAGTGATTTCAAAAAAAAAAACAACCCACAACTATATTGGAATAAAAATCTGTGATTGAGAAGGGAATTCTTGAGTGCTCCTTTCAAGTTTTGCTGGCCAAGACAACCAGGTTGAATGTCCTGTTGAGAAAATAGAACTGAATCTTACCTTCCCACATCCAGCCAGGTGTGCTGATGCAGACACTTATTTATTCCAAGACACAGTTCTTTTTATATTCTCTGTTCAAACTCTTACCTTTGTGAAAATAATTACGTATAAATTGGCAGAATTTAAGGTAGTTTTAATTTCCTTAGAAGTGTATTAATGAGGACTGGGGAGAACAGTGGCTCTGTCAATGAGACTCTTAATGTCTCTAACCACGTATTCTAATTTTAATGAAAAAGCCCTTGAGATTTTTTTGTTTACTGGCATTTTTACAGTGTTCAATATGCAGCCTTGGAAAATGTTAAGCAACAGGGAAACTCTTTGCCACCCAGTCCATCAGTGTGGTGAACAGTGGCAGAACCCGAGGGAATGGGCTGAAGTTGTGTCAGAGGAGGTTTAGGTTGGATATGACAAAGAGGTTCTTCCCCCAGAGGGTGGTTGGGCACTGAACAGGCTCTCCAGGGCACAGAGAGCTCAAGGAGCATTTGGATACTCTCAGGGTGTGACTCTTGGGGATGGTCCTGTGCAGGGCTAAAGGTTGGACTTGATGGTCCTCATGGGTCCTTTCCAACTCAGCATACTCTGTGATTCTGTGATAAATAGTTTTTATCTGAGTGCAATCAATTAATGTGAATAACATAGAGTGTTTTCTACCCAGCATCAAAAATTGGAGTATAACACTGGTAGGTGTCCAGTCAGCAAGGAAGAGAAGTAATGCCAGAGTACCATGGTAAAATACCAGGCCAGGAGAATACCTGGGGCTTCATGTCCAGGTTCTCCCTGGTGCAAGCACTGGGAAAGGGGAATTCCATGAGGAACATGCAGCACACGGGACGCTGTGTGTGATTTCTGTGGTTGGTGTCCCAGATTGTGGCTGCAGGAAGAGCAGGAAAACTGTAACATGTTCCTCCTTCTCCTGAGGGAACTCAGGTCTAACAAGGGTGATTATATGTGTTCTTTAAACTCAGCCCAACCTCTGGAAGGGCCCAGCAGCAATGACAGTCAACATGTCAACACAAAGGGAACGTTTGCACATATCAGGGCCTATATTTGCATATAGACCATCCTGTAGTTGTCTTTTCTTTAATCCAGCCCATTACTGGGGAGCAGAGACTCCCCACAGCTATTGTCTGCTGCTGACAGAGGGTTTGAGTGAGATGAGTGTGATTGTTGTATTCCTGGCACCTCTGAGTGTGGAATAATAGCAGAGTGATTAAATGGTCTAAAATAAGCAAAAGAAGTTGCATAATAATTGATGCTTTCACACTGGAGTGAAAGATTTCTGTGGTGCTGTTTAATTGTGGGGAACAACTGAGGGTTTTTTTCCCTGAAAAAAGAAAAAAAAAAAGAAAAAGAAAAAGAAATTACATACCTTGGTCCAGAAGGAAAGCTGAAACATAGCTTGTGTTTTAAAAAGGAAAGTGTGATTTAAGAATGTTTGACAGCAAGTATTTTCTTTGGGAAATTGTGATTCTTGTTCTTGCCTGCTATTAAAAATTATTATAGTACTTTATGCTTCTAGCACAGCTGACATGGAAAATTATTCTTTTCCCAAACCATGAGCATCTAGTGAGTAGCTGCTGCAGATCAACATGCCTCTCTGTTTCAAAAGGATTATACTCAGGGAAATATATTTTGGCTGGTAAAAATCAGTGTAGGGGTACTGACTTGAGTGCTTTATATATTTTATGCGGTTTTTCTTTAGAATACTGAATATTTGCTCTCTTCCCTCCACTTATTTTTGTCAGGAGCCTAACTAACAATAATAATTTAAGGGGAAATATCTCCAGCTAAACCCAAGCTTCAGTCACTGTTCTGTCCTAGGGATTGGTGATCTCTGCCCAAGGAGAAATTCTTATTAATAACATTCTTATATAAGGAAGCTCCCTTGAGTGGTGTTATTATATATCCAAGAGCCAAGATGCATTTGTGTGTTCAGTGAGGGTGTGAACAGTCAGCAAATAGTTTTTCTCTGCAGTTTTCTAATATTTCTCAAAGGGAAGCTTGTCACCACAGCATGGCTGGCAGCCTTCTCCAAAATGATATGAATTCAATGGCAACTTTAAATCCTAATTTGTGTGTCAGTCAAAACTGGTAATTTTACACAGACTATTGGAAACAGTTCCTGTATTTCCATGTAACATTAATAACCACATATACCAGTCCTACAGTTATGTCAGCATTAGGAAGAATGAAAGTCCTGATCCTGTACATCCTATGTATTAAATAGTTACAGATTTCCTCATGATGGAAAACAAATATCTCTGGCCAGGGAACCTATTTGTAACATGCACTTTAGAGCAATTTCTTTTTTTTTTTTTATTTAATGGCTGCTGCTGAAGGAGAAAATTTAGTCTTCCTTTTCCTTCCAGACGTACCTATGTCTCCCATGGGTAGTAAATAGATATTGATTTTCTTCATAACAGAAGTACATTATTACAGTGATTAATTAAACTGTAGACCTTCCTTTACGATATAAAAAAAAAATTGGAAATTGGTGAGCTAAAGAGGATTTATGTTACAAAATTGTTTGGGGTTTTGTATTCATCAAACTGTAATTCAAGCTCTAAATGCAAAGCCCCTGTGCATATTGCCCTTTTTATGCAGTGGCAATTGGCATATAAAATAAATGCTGATATTATAATTATCAAAGCATTATATCTGTTAGAGCTGTTAGTAGTCACATTACTTCATTTTTTAATTTTACATTTGTCAAAATCCTGACAAGCATACTCTGGGATAATGTTAGATTCAATATTGAGATTGTTACTCAGCAAGAACATTGATTATGTCTTAATAGGACACATTCAGTATGCATTATATGCAATTATCATCTTAAATGAACACAAGCATTTATTTAGCATGCACTGAAAATATTTGAATCCTAAGAATTTTTCTTTCCGGTTAGCATTATATTATAAAGTCATTAGTACAAATATGATATGGCAGCACACCACTGATACAGTATTATGCATGAATACATAATTTATAAACAGAATTATAAATAGAAGTGTTGAGGCATTTTTGCATCACTACAGAAATACTAATATCCACGAAATAGTAAGAAAACTCTTCATTGATAATTAATATTAAGATAGGTCTGAAAGGATACTTGAAACCCTGGTAAGGATTTTGAATGTTCTGTATGCTATTTGCTTCCCAAATGTTGTTTTGATCTTAGCAACTGAGCATTTTCTGTGAATTTGGGAATTTCTATTCTCCCCAAGTTATTTTTTGGATGAGGATTGAGCACTAAATGAAGGTTTGGGTGCTGTGACACTGAGTGTGCCCTCTTTGGGATGTGCAATTCCTGAGTGTCTCACAGTGACAGGAGAGCACTGCAGAAAACCTTGTTTTAGGTGATTCACAGGAGGAAACTCTGGAGAGATGGGTTCTGGAGTCCTGCTCTTGACAGACTTGTAATCATCCAAGTAGTTCCACTGGTTTCCATCTTGCATTTTGGGTCCCACTGTGCTGACAATGATGTAAATTCCAGTAGAATTTAAAAATAAATCCTACAGCCTACAAGTGATAGCCAGAACCAAGACTTAGGCTTGGACTGTTGCTGCTGGTGGTGTGAAATACTAGCCAGGGCTTGCTTCTCTTCAATCACTGATAGTTTTTTATTGTATCTGTAGAAAATATTAGAAGATTCAAACCCAGCAGAAAACCATCATTGTCTGCTTTCAGTCAGCATTACCCGAAAGAACTCCCTGGGTTTGTTCCACCTGTGTGTGTCTGCACTGAACTGTTTATTTCCCTCTGTTGGGATTAGATCCTGCTGGCTTTGGCAGGAACCTGAACCCTGGAAAAGTGCCTTTTCTGGCCTCTCCTTGTTTTCTGGTGCTGAACCAGTTATGTCAGGGCAGCAGGGGAGGGAAATCTGGTCGGAATGTTAACACTGGCAGTGGGTGGACATTTGAAGCAAAGCACTCAGGACACAGCTCACCTCCTTGGCAAAGCACACATTTTGGAAGGGTCACCCCTGCCATGGCTAAATGACAAGAGTGAAAATTTATGGGGAAAGGAATGGCTCTCCTGCTGTAATTATACAAACCCTCCCAACAGTGTTACACTCCACGAAGTCACGGTTGATAAATAATAAACCACACAAACAGTGACTTGATGTTCATTAATTAAAATAATCTATTTTCCTTTTTAGCTGTAGATCCCACTCGTTGAGGGTTGGGGTGTATTTCTATGGCCAATATCTCACTATCCAAATGGTACTGGATTGTTTTTGTAGGAGTCTGCTTCAGAGTTTAGGTCACTTAGCAGCAGGTCTGGGTTAAGTGATAGGCAGTGACAAGGTGGGACAAGAGTCTGAGCCACAGGGGGGGACCCAAATGCTGCCAGTTTTGGGTGCTGCATTTGTCCCTCCCGTGCAGGGAGAGGAGAGGATGGAGATGGCAGGGATGGAGAAAGTGAAGGAAGGCTCCACTGCTCCTGTCCAGGAGCACTCATTCCTCACAGGATGGGAGCAAAAACAGGGAAAAGACCATACTGGGGTAAAAGGTTTGAGCCTTGGGAAAAGATGAGGAGGTGCCATGAGAGCTTTCAGTGCAGCCCCAATCCTGGGGGAGGGCCCAGCACAGACCCTCCTCAGAGGCATCAGCTGAGGGAGGGGGTTGGTTGGAGCACAGGGATCCAGGCTCTGTCCACAGATCCTGGGATTTACCAGCACCCTGGGAAATCACACAGACCCAAATAATTGCTACGAGTGCCTGAATTAGCTGGGCTAAAAGTACAAGAATTGCTAAGAAGTCCTTTACATGGTATCTCCTGGTGTGAAGAGAGCATCTGATGGGAACCTGCCTCTGCTCTGGGGTTTGGGTCTGTGAGGAGCTGCTTTCTCTAACAAAGCAAATATTTGGGGACAGCACTAGACGTAGGAAGTGCTGCATAGCAGTGAAGTATTAGTAATGATATGAAATACTACTCAAATTCAAGGTTTTCCACATTTCATTGCGAGCTTGAACATTGGACTCCTGTCACAGACATTTCTGCTGCAGTACATGCAATTTCTAGAATAAATGGGCTGGCTTTCAGTAGAAAATGGGACAGTTTTCAAAGGAAAAAAGGCCAATTTGTGAGTAAAAATGGGCCTCTTTCTGAGCAAAGAGACTTATAAACATGAAGTGATAAATGGCTTTGCAAGTTTTCCATACAATAATAACAATTTCCTAATCAATGTAAAAGTTGCAGGTAAGGGAGGGGAGAGGAGCTTCATTGAGGTTTTAATACACTGAATGCATTTTAGAAAATAAATATATGAAAACAGTAAATTTTGTTCCACTCTGTAATGTGAGTTTGTGTTGGAGACATGTCCGCAATATTTCTTTGTGTGTATTTTTATGATGTTATAAATCAAATTCCTGTTCTTGGTTTGCTGCCTTCTGAGATGAATTTCATGAAATAATGTTGCAAGACTTAAGGAAATACATTTTTTAGGATCCCATGTGTGGCAGTGGCATCTGATTTTCTAGTAGTCCATACATCTTTAGAACAAAATATATCTTCTAGCTTGACTTATTGATTTTACATAAATATATTGCTTCATAATAGCTGATCTGATGAGCAACTGGTGGGGTTGCTTTTCTCATGGCCTAAAAATGCTTCAAAATCTGAGGAGTTGGGATCTCCTTCTTACACATGCTCCAAAAAAGGTGGCATGATGTGGCCAGGAAAACACATGATGCAGAATGCACTATTTAGGGAATGCTTTCAAACCACTTGGCCACAGAGATTGTGTGACCTGAGAGGTGGCTTTGCTGATCTGTCTCCCAGCTAATTCCCTGGAAAGGTGTTAGATAAAGGACACAGGATGAGTGATGCCAAAGATGTGCATCCTGGTTCTTGCAGACACAGTTGGCTCAGGGATCTGCTCTGACATCATTCTGTCACTTCACCCCAAGGATCCAGAGGAGGTTTTGTTGTTCAGGGGAGGTTTGAATAAACATTCCTGAGCACATGAGATGTTCTTACCATGCAGTTTTGAAGGTGACTGCAGCACTTCCCAGCTGTACCCTCTGCTGATGGTGCAGCACACGTGACCTTAGGGCAGATGGTCCCATATAGGCAGCCATACAAAATCCATTTTAATGAGGTACCCAGCCTTGTCTCCAGTGAATCCATGTCAGCACTCCCTTTGAGTTCCATGGGAGCAGGTTCTGATGCTGATAATTGCTCCCTTTGGTGGAGCTGTTACTGACCCACGGTCCAGCTTGCAAACAGATGTGCTTTGATGTGAGGGAGGAGAATTCCAAATGCTGTCACATTCCCACTGCAGAATGGTGACCACAGGTGTTTTTATTTTTTTCCAAGTTAAGGCTGTTTTGGGAGGAGGAAATTAAGGGTGGCTTTTACTCTGGCCCTGTGCTGTCTGGTTCCACAGCAGGGAGGCAGCCGGGCAGGTACCCATGGCACCAGAATCAGAGATCTTCCATGTCAGCAAATACACTCTGTGTGTTTGCTTTGGGCAACAACTGCCAGTCCCTGCCCATTTTAGAAACTGCTTTTTTGTTTCTTCCAGTGAAGCAAACTTAGATTACCAGTCTAAATGCTAATACACAGAATGAATGGGATTTAATAGAGTGAATTTATATGTAGATTGTGACATTAGTATTTAATTACATACCCATCATAACACTGATGAAGCAAGCTGCTAAATATTGGTGCACTGAAGGTAGAGCTTACTTGTAAAGAGCAAGGATATTTTAATTTCTTGCCTCTTTCCTAATCTTCTTAAATAACAGGATAAATTAGGTACTGTTTACCAATATTCACCTTCATGCTGTATTGCAAATGAGGGCTGCAGAGTAGCAGCTGAAGCTCCTGCAAAGCTGTGCTGCTGTTTTGGTAAAACACTGTGATAACAGATCTGTTTCTATGCTGTGTTTTATAGGGCCAAATAAAGTTTGAGAATTTTTCAATTTATTATTTTAATATGAATTAAAAGTAGTATGTTATTTGTGTGAGGGTTTTTTTTTTTAACCCTTCCTTTTCTGTTCCTTTTTTTTTTCAGACTATGGAAAGCCCAAAATACGAGCTGGTTATAGAAGCCAAGGATATGGGGGGTCTTGATGTGGGACTGACTGGCACAGCAACTGCCACTATTCTTATTGACGACAAAAATGACCATCCACCAGAATTTACCAAGAAGGAGGTAAGAGTTTGCCATCTGTGCTCTACAGAACGGTGCAAGCAATTGTAATTAACTCGTTTCTAAATATAAAACTGTTCCTTAAGGAAAGGAAAGACTTCCAGACGTGTTTTTAGCTCAGTGTGACAGACTTTCCCGGAGCTGCTCTTTTCTGGTTTTTTACCTCAGCAAATCTGTATGCATCGTTTCCAAATCAAAGTGCAACCACCAGGTAACAATTTGTGTCAAGGGATGCCATTCAGAGGTTGGCTGGCAGGGTGAAAAGCTGTAAAATAAATTTGCTGGTGGTAACTTTCTCCTTTTTCTCCTATAGGGGAAAATAACAAGTTCTCTTTCCCTACCTTCTAGCTCAGGACTTCCATGGTCAGGACCAGGGATGAAAGCAACACGTTTTTTCCCTGTCTCCAGCACTTCCCCTGTGAGCCAGCAAGTGTTGGGAGCTCTGTAATTAAAACCCTAGTCCTGAAAGCTTTAAATTTAACCTACAGGTAGAATTTGCACTGAAAGTTGTTTCCCTGCAAATTGAATTCCACTGAAGAATGCTGGAAAGTCTGATAAAACCCAAACCAAAGGTATTCCCTGACTACAGGGGATGTAATAATAGTGCCATAGCAACTCAGGCAAAACATCTGCCAAATTTCATGCCCTCCTCACACTGTTCTCTTCCTTCCTCTACATTTATTATTAGTCTGACATTTACTTTTTTTATTTTTATTTTTTATTTTTTTTTACTTCTGGTACCTGGAGGGAATGGGAAAGTTTCAAAAGTTTTACTTCGTTTGGATTTTGCTATAAAAGTTTTCTGGGGCTCTGCAGATTTTTAAGGAATATTCCCAAAAGATGAGAAGTAAGCATGAGGGATGCTGATTTGAAGGTAATTGTGGAAAAAGAAAAGGAAAGCCTGTAGAATTCTTGTAGAAGGCTGTAGAAGTCTTGCTTTTTTTATCTTGAGGTTTTACCTTTTCAACTTTTTTTTTTTGCTGGCCTAATATTAGCAATTGACAACAGATTATTTTGAAAAAAATTACTGCTATTTTATTTGAATGATTATTATAAAAGCAAAATGAACACCAGATTAAAACATGGCAGAGAAGGGTTATTAAAAAAAAGGAAGAAGAAATTAGAAACAATGACAATTTTGCCAAGAGGAATATTAATTTTTACTAATCAGTGGCAATAGTTATAATTACATCAGTCAAATGCTTTGGCAAGTGTTTCAGTCACCTAAAAAGTATTATGGAGAACCTGATCCAAACCTTTTTAGTACAGAGGTGACAATTAAGTGGCTTTGATCAAGCAATTAATTCCCTTAGAATAAACTTTAGATCAGGTTTTTAATGCTCTGTTTCCTGACAACCAATACTTAAAATATGTTTAAAATACTGTATTATTTAGCCTTCCTGGACATAACAATGTCCGAGACAACTCAGTGTATTTAGAAATAGGAATTTATTGGATTAATGAATATTGATAGCAATTCATGAGAACCACAGTCCACCTACTTGAATTTCCATAATTGGAGATTTCTTCTCTTGGAGCAATCTTTCTGTGTATCTTTCAACAGAATTCTTTTCGAGAAACCTTTTTATAATTTTATGTGCTATTTGATTTAATAGTTTGGTAATTTGGGCAAGCATGTTAAAAACCTCGTGTGTCTGCTTAGGCCCAAATGTACTGTTAGTACCTATTTCTGTGGAAATTAATGTTTATAAATGAAATGTTTATAAATTCAGTTGTCAGTGACAGTAAAAGGGTCTCTGTACCCTTGAAATGTTGGGGATTTTAGCATAGAAATAAAACAGGTGTGAGGAGGCAGCACTATCTAGTTTTCTTTCTGGTCTTAGACATTCTTCTTGCAGTTTATAGTTTCCATAGAGACATATATGTATATACATATTTTATGGTTTGGCATGGGTTTGAACCTTTCACTATTTAGAGATGTTAATGACCTCAGAAATCTTCCCTCTGCCTTGCTAGGTGATATTCTTAGCCCATGAATAAGGCAGGAAAAATCTGTCTTTAGATGTATGATGTCAGGCCCTTTTAGAAACAGATGCTCTATATAAAAGAAATAGTGTAAGAGGTGTCTATTAATTGAGCCAGTGACACTTTATTTGGTTTATTGCCTTAAGTACTTAGTTATTGTATTTTAATACCAGTTGTATACCACAGGCTGCAATACTATTGATTTGGATTAGAGTTGAAAGGAGAAGGCACATTCTACAAGATAACTTTTGAAGTGGAAAGCTCAACTTCAGTAAACCTGAAGGTTTGATTTCAGAGTGCATTTTCTTCTCTTTACTTTGAGATTGGCTGCTTTAGGCCTGGGTTCTTATGGTATTGACATGTTTTCCCAACCAGTTTCCTTCTCTCTAAAGATCCTTTTTCTCAACATGTTTTTCCCTTTTGTTAAACAAACGCTTATTTACTGCTCTGTGTTTCCATCTGACAGCATAATTTCTACATACAATAGCTCTACCTTTATTTATCATGTGCTGTTGATGTAGCTCTAAACCAAGTTTTCAATGTGTTCTCTTCCTCTGGCAGCACAGGGGCCAAATTCATTCCTGATTTGACACAGTGAAAGGAATGAAATCAGGAGAGCTGGATTTGCTCAAAAGTCTGGACCCTGTGTAGGTTCAACACTGGGTACCCCAGAGAGTGCAGTAATTGGTGTTTTGAATCTTATTAAAGGTACATATGATTACAATACAACAGAAGTTTAGTGATTTTACACATCCTTCTCCAACGTTGAAAATTTCTATATTTCTATATATTTCTATTTCCAAGAAGTCTTATATGTGCCAAGAGATATCTGGTTCCTCAGTGCAGGGCAATCTCAGCCATGGCTGAGCATGTCTCTGTCTGTTGAAGATGAGTTTTATCTTTTAACACTTGACTGATCTCTCCCACTTTTTTCCTCAGAAACAACATTATGAATCTACCCCTAAGCAATGACACACTCTGTGTACTGCTTACTGTGTCTATTCTTTGGAGACTGGGTTCTTAAACACTTATTAAAAATACTTAATAACAGGTTTTATTTGAGTTTTTTAGAAAGAATCATAGAATCCCAAAATGGTTTGGGTTGGAAGGGACCTTAAAGCTTATCTAGTTCTACCCCCCCTGCCATGGGCAGGGACACCTTCCACTAGCCCAGGTAGCTCCAAACCCCACCCAACCTGGCCTTGAACACTTCCAGGAATGGGGCAGCCACAGCTTCTCTGGGCAACCTGTGCCAGGGCCTCCCCACCCTCACGGGGAAGAATTTCTTCCTAATATCCAACATAAACCTGCTCTACTTCAGCTGAAGGCCATTATCCCTTGTTCCAGCACTACCTTCTCTTATAAAAGAGTCCCTTGGTAGCTTTCTCATAATCCCTGTTTAAACACTGGAAGGGGTTCTGAGCTTCCCAGAGCCTTCCCTTCCCCAGGCTGAACAGCCCCAGCTCTCTCAGACTGCCTTCACAGGAGAGGTGTTCCAGCCCTCTGATCAACTTGGTGGCCTCCTTTGGGCTCACTCCAACACATCCACACCTCTCTTGTGTTGGGAAAGGCCTTAACACCCCTTTGTTCCTGTGCCTGGTTCAGCAGCAGCTTCTCCTGGATTTCTGTAGATCTTGTTGGAAGAAGGGGATGTTTCAGGTGGTTGTTCTTTCAGGACACAATCCCAGAAGAAGCTGAGCAGCCTGGCTGTGATCCAGCACAGCACTTGCATTAACTCCAGAGGAGCACTTTAAGCCCATGAGGCTGTCAGTGTGTGTCAGGCACTGGGATGGGTTAATATCTGAGACACTGCTCTGTGGGATTCAGCCCAGTTAATTATTTTGTTACTGCCCCATCACTCTACACACTCCCAAAATATCTGCCTTGTCCTATTTCACATATACCTTACAGCTAATAATGGGCTTGAGCAGTGTAAAAATCCATTCAGGTGTGCAAACAGTAGCCTGTTCCCTCCAGGGGGTTAAATAATTTCATCCTTAATGCCTAAAAGAGCAATGTTTTAAGAGTTCCTCCAAAAATCCCAGGTGAAGTGAAAAGGTCTACCTTTTAAAAGGTCACAGTGGCTGGGATATTGTGCCAAATTTAAATTATAGAGACTGAAAATAGAGATGCTTGTAAAGTTAGTGGCCCCTTTTTAAAATTTACAACTCTATTTCTATAATAGGAAAGAGTTTTCAAATTAATTTTGCGAATTATTACCGAACGCAGCATTTTGTATCGCAAAGAGCAATTTGGCCTTTCCTTTCCAGCAGGTCAAATTTTGTTCAGCAGCAAAGGATTACTTATGTGTGGGTAAGGAATGAAGCAGAGCAAGGAGCAGGAGTTGATCATTCTGGAAAATCTGATCCCTGGCCTGCATACTGCGGGATATCCCAGCTAGGTGGGAATGACAGACTGAGGGAACATTAATGGTGCTGAGCCTTGTTTTTATACCTAGAGCATTAGCAAAAATGAGTATTATTTTCTTGTGTCCCTGTAACAATGGGTGACAGCCAACTGTAGTGTTGTGTGCCTGCAAACCAGTCATTTTAGCCTATAGTTATATGTTATATATTGTAGTGTCCCTGTGGTTGTAGTGGGATGAAAAATTAGCACTGTGGCATCTGCTGAAAGCCACGAGCAGGCAAATGCTCCTCTTGTATCTGTTCCTGTAGGTTCTGCCCAGATGTTCCCTAAGACCTAGGGGAGAAAGGAAAAGAACATTGTTTTAACATGAGAAAGATATGGACTTGACCCCCTCCTGTCTGTTCTTCCTCCTCCAAAAGAATAGTCCAATGAATCCTTCTTATGCTACTCAGACTGCAGAGTATATGCTCAAAAATGAGATTCTTCTGAATATATTTGCCTTTTTATTCTGTCCTATATTTTTAAATCTTCCATTTTAGCTCTTTAATATGTTACTTTTTCCTTAATATCAGATATATTGTCTTTCCTTAGCAAAAGCTACCAGGCACTGGAGAGAAGAATGCAGTGATGTGGCTTAAGGGGATGATTTTTCTACAGTCCCCATTGTTCTTGCATCTCTCCTTTGCCACAGATTTGGGACAGCAGCCCATCCCTAGTCATGCATTGAAAAGTGGGACTTGTCAGAGTGTTCTCACTTGCATATAAGAAAGAGAGACCTTGTTTGTTCAGGGAATAGTCATTCTTGACACAATTCCTCTTTGTGCCACTTCCATCCTCACCTTCAATTTCATCCATTTCTGGGACAAAGAAATGCAAAATACAAATAATTCTGTCACATTGGGGAGAATAAGAACAGGGAAAATATGTTTTCCTGGTATAGATTTTTTTGAAACTATGTTCTTAGAAATGACTTTTCCAGATAAATGAAGAAGCTTGCCTCCTGTGAACAGAATAAAATTCGTGTAATTTGACAAAACATTACCACAGTGAGATTTGAGATATACTAGTGCTGAGTCTTAAGTGAAAAATATGATTTTCTCACATTTTGAATACCAACTGATAAATGGTTTATAAAAGGGTAATAAATGACTAATGTGTGCTTTAATAAATGATTCATCAGTTCCTACAGAGACCTGTGAGTGAATAGGTTGCTTGTCGCCATGATTTATGATGACTTCCAGCACTGTCTTCTGACTCAGTTGTGTTACCCACTGGGGCAAACCAGCCCCTGGAGGACAATATGTATCTCCTTCTGCTCGTGGTTCAAAGAGGATATGAGACTTTCACAGCACCATCTGGAGAGATTTATTTTTCAGCTCAGGCTGTTGAGAAACAGGCTTGTAGCTCTGAAAGTCCCTGCCTTGTTTCTTGGGATTGGCTAAACCATATTGAGGAGCAAAAACTGAGCTAAAGGCAATTGTAAGGTTACTCCAGGCTCTTCTTTCCACACTTCTTTTACAAAAATGTCTCTCTCAGACATGATACTCTTATTTTCTGTGGTAGACACACCTTACCAAAGCAGGCCTGATTTGTCCATTCACTTGGCATGTTTAAAAACCGATCTCACCTCCCCTTTTTGTGTGCTCTGAAAGTCAACCCTGGTCCTTATGTTGTCTTACAAGGAAAATTTTTGTCCTTTGGGATCCCTAATTAATCTCATTCCTTTCTCTGCTCTGTGGGTCTTGCCATTGGGCTGGAGCTGGATTCTTCCCATGTCACGTAGTGTTCTCTCCTGCTGGATGTTGGAAGGGCAGACGACTGAGCTGAGGTGCTTGAGCAGCAAAAGCAGATCTGAGCAGATGAGAAGAAGCCATTGCCAGCTGACAGTTAAGAAAAAGAGTTTTACTCTGGTCTAAATGTTATAGGAACCTGAAATTCTGAAATTCTAGCAGCCTGTTCGAACTGGAGCAGACAGTCAGATTTGTCACGAGAAATAGTTTTGTGGAAGGGATAAAACTCTTTCAGCAAAATCACACGAACAAAATGCATATTGGAATCTCCATTTGGCTCCTGTTTCTGGGCTGTGAGACAGTTTACATGCAGAGAAATCAGAATTCACACAGAAACTCAACAGAGCAGGGCAAAGCCTCTGCAGCTGTTGGTAAACTTTGGCACAAAGAGCAGCTTCGTGATGGCTGGGGATCACCAGAGAGGAGCTCTTTGGCCATTCCTTGTTTTTTCTAGAGTTGTAAATACAACTGAAAAAGGCTCCTGGAGCTTGTCTTAACCTTCAGAAACCCCTTACACCAGAGAGATATTTGCACTGACCTTTTCACTCAGCTTTACTTCCACTTCATACTCCTGCAGCAGTTCACTACCACACTTGACAACCCTCCAAGTGCCCAAAAGTCTCCCGGAAAACAAACTAAAGATGTTCCCTGGTATGTTTTTCATATGTGAAAGGCAGAATTTGAGGATGATTTCTCTGGTCATGGAAAACAGAGGAAATGGGATCAAGGCAGCATTGCTGTTTCTCTGTCACCTTTGTGAGGTACCTGTTTCACCTGTTCTTGAAACATCCAGACATCAAAAATTGGAGGGTTTCTCAGGCTAATCCTGCACAAATCTGAAGAATGAAAGTTTCTGCATTCCTGCATAGCCTGAGCTTGATTTCCTTTGCTAGAACTTAAAATCATTTCATCTTATATTACCCTCAAAGTTATGGAGGAGAGATTATGCCCTTGATACCATTCTTAATTCTTGTATAATGACAATTCATGAAGAGGAAACACGGATCTCAGGATATATTGTCTGTTTCTTTAAATGAATAACTCTTGTGTTAAAGCCATTACGCTCATGGTTTTTTTTTTTCCCCCAAAATATTAACCTAACTATTGTTTTGATGAAAACACAAGATCAAGTTATCCAATCTGCATTTTTCTATGTTCAAGATGAGGCAAAGATGTAGGTGTATATTTGTTTCTGCTAGAGTCCATTTGCCAAGTATCTGGTAATTTAGTTTAGAGAATAACTATTAGTCAAATGAAAAGGTATTTATTAGTCCATTTGAAAGGAAACAAGGATCTAAATAGTGGCAAATATTTTATTTTCCAAATGAAGACTGTGAGCATTCTGTTGTCACTGCAAAAATGAGACAATATTTGAAATTTTCAGTAAAGTTTTATTGACTTTTATGACCATTTCTTCATGGTTTATAATTGGTCATTAGTCTCACTCATGTTGTAGTCCAAGGCATTCAGAATTTCCTTAGTTGTCATGACTTACACAGTAAGCAGTTCAGGAATCTAAAAATCTAATTAACAGAATTTTAGAAACCCCCTTATTTTTTTCCCAAAATAATTTTAAATATCAAAGATAAAAAAAGAAGAAGAGCTTAGTGGACTTAAAAAAATAACTGTAAAGACATCCAGTGTCCACTGGAGTTTAAAAAACTGGGCTTAGGAGCACAGATTGCTTTGACTCTCAGTGCAATTAGGATTCTGAATGTCTGTCTCCCTTATAAACACTTTCAAATAATCTGGAATAATGCCCAAGATCAAGAAAATTGTTCATTAATATTTCTGATTTGTATTGTGGTGGTACCAAACTAGGGACATCTGGAAGGCTTATTTAAACATTCTGGCTATCTGGGTAATGAAATTAACTTTTTATTATTATTTTTTAATTTTTCTTCATTACTGTGTGTCAGTTTTATCAGAATTAGCTGGTTTGAGGATTGTCATGTGATGGGAAGTGCTCAGCACCACTCAGGATTGAATTGCCAATGACCTTAAAAACAAACACTCTGCTGTAGCGCTACAAGAAGAGAATAATTTCAGAGGAAGAAAACCAAATAGGATTATTCTGTGCACTGACTGAAACAAAGGGCTGTTCAGCAAAAAAAAAAAAACCAAACCAACAGCATTTGGAAGACCAGTGTCTCCTGTACTCATCCAGGTTCATACTGTGCACATAACGATCTGTGTTCTGTCAGCGAGCAATCTGTATAACCACTGCAAGCACTTTGTTCAAGAACTTTTGCAAAATATGTTTAAGGCTGAGTCCATCCACTTATCCCATAATTAGGGCTGAATCCTCTGCATAGCAGTAGGCAGCAGACTTTGACATTTATCTTTGCTTCTGAGGGGCGAGTTCGTTGCTTTGTTTCCCTCCACCAAGGTCATGAAATACATGAAGTTGTCTGTTTAATCTCCAGATAAACACATTACAGTGGCACATAAAACAACAGAGTGCCTGCTTTATAAGCTGAGAGCAGCTGAGAAACACTTGTACAATACAGGAAGGGTTCTGTGAATAGAAATGATCATTCAAACAGTGTGAAATTGGGGAGGAACACAAAGCCACTGCACTGCTCCTCCAGATCTGATTTGCTTCCCAGCACTCTTGCTCCAAGCATGCTCTCACAGTAAACTTGTATTTTTGCCAGCCCTTTTGCTTTCTTTTTTTTTGTTTTTCCCTTTGTCACTGTTCCTTTCCTGCCCTTCATTTATTTCATTGATTTCTTATAATCAGCTGATCTGAGCCATCCTGATGCAAACTCCTGTGTGAGCCCCTGCCTTTTGTAAGCCTTTGGTTCTGCTTGGAAGGTCAGCAGCAACTCAGTGGTAATAACAGCAATTCTCACTGCAGCTGGTAAATTCTCACCACAAAACCGTTCCAATGCTGACTATCCTCTGAAGAATTCTTCCATCTGCTTCTGCTAACAGCAAATATCCAAACACTGTGAGCAACAGAAAAGCCATAAACCCACAATTTATTGCTCTCTTCTACAAGAAGTGAAGGTTAATATGCTTCCTCAGTGTGGTCTATGAAGTGTGAACTTTACGATAGATATTAAGGTCAGAATTACAAAGTAAACAGGAGCAGGAAGAGTTTTGAGTACATGTAGCACAAATACGTTTGGGGAAGGAGCTGGAGAGTAGAAATTAAAAAGGAAGGAAGGCTCTTGAGAGAAGCACAAGCTAAACAAAGATAATGTAATGTCTCCAGACCTAGTCTTGGACCACTTATTCAGGGAAGCTGTATAAACATAATTATTACCAGCCACTGCCAGGAGTGGTTATGTGATTTTCCAATTAGAGAAAAAACCTGCCAGCTGGAATTTTGCAGTTGCCTTCAAATCAAATTAGGACTATTTTCTAGAGATTTCAATTTTAATGTAAATTTTAAAATCGGTGTCTTTTACCTGATTTTTTTTTCCTCTGAATGTGGTGCTGAAGCTCTCCATGGACATTTCCTTTGGTTTCACTCTTCTCCAAGACTGTTTTTAACATGTACCACAGTAACTGTCCAAGGAGCTCAAACTTCAACACTGAGTGCAGGCAGGTGACCCCCAGACTTCCAAGAAACTTCACACGATTACTTTCAGATCAAAATATTGAAAGAACCAATCAATCTTTTCTCAAATTAACTTTGGGGTTCTCTTTTGGGAGACTTCATTTGACTTTGTGACATCCTGTTGTCCAAACCATGTGGATACCCTGTGATTTCTGTATGAGGTGTTCACTGCAGAGTGACTCCCAAATCATGGTTGCCTCATTCATAGCATCATGGATTGGTTTGAGTTGGAAGGGACCTTAAAGAACATCTAGCTCCATGTGCCATGGGCAGGGACACCTTTCACTAGCCCAGGTGGCTCCAAGATCCATCCAATCTGGCCTTGGACACTTCCAGGGATGGGGCAGCCACAGCTTCTCTGGGCAACCTGTGCCAGGGCCTCTCCACCCTCACAGGGAAGAATTTCTTCCTAATATCCAATATAATCTACCCTCCTTCATCTTAAAGCCATTCAGCCAGGACAATATCCAAATTGGTGGTCAGGTAGAGGGGAACAGATGCCGGGTGTTCCTCTGGTGGTGCAACCAGCAAAAATTCTCTGTGGCTTAAAGGACTTTCTGCTTCATGTACATAAAGGATCACAGTCCCTCATGTGGAATATTAACAGAAATACCAAAATCTCCTTGTCTGACACAGCACAGCTGATTTGAGGAGTAACAAATACAGGAATTTTTAGATGTGTTGCAAAATATCGCTCTAATCCCGCGAGTTAAGAAACCCACACTGTTAATGTGCCTCCAGCATCTGTGGGAGTTCTATTTTAAAAGTAGGATTAAACAAGATAACACACTATAGATCTTAACATATTCAATTTGCAGCAGACAAAACCCTATTTAATACCAATTACACAATATGTGTGAACTGGTATTATAGTTGCAGTTTATATGAGCAGAGGGAATTTATAAAGCTGAAGTCTATTCATTCAAAAATAATAGTTATAGAACTGCTTGGGTCATTCCACTAGAATGGAATGAGTTTTGTGATCAGTTTATCAATTCCTTCACTGACAAGTGAGATTTTAAGATTTTTCTCAGCAACACTAAAACTGATTTGGCTACTACAAAATTTTCTAACCATCTGTGCACACGAATCAAAATGTCAGGATTATTTAGACAAAATATCTTTTTTCCTTCTGCTCTGAACCACTAAAATGGTGAACCGACAAAACTCACCAGCTGAAAGGAGCTGTAGGTTTGTTCAAGGAAAATTTTTTTAGCAAGTGCCTGTGAAAGATTCTCATTTGGAAAGCAATAAAATTGTGTAGGGCTGATTTCCTCCTGAACTTACTGGAATGAAAACGGTGTTGATACACGTAAGAAAAAGCAGATTAGGGGGTTCATACAGAACTCCCTGCAGTTATAGTCTCAATTGAGGAAAATGGTTCAGGAGTGTAATTTATTCATATCCTTGTACTTTCTACTTTGGCTTGTTTCCAGGACTTGTTTGCCTTGGAGTTCCAGATGCTTATTTGCTTAAAGGGTAGCCCTTTCTCCAGCCGTCTGTCTAACAGTCACTTAATATTTATTTGTTTTTACAAATGTTTTCCCCTGTGTTCTCAGTCCATATGTCACAAAAAAGTATAATCCCAACTCTACATGGAGTATTGATATTATCCTTTCTTTCCAATTCTAGACTTTGACATGAGCATGAAAAACCCCTGAGTCTCAGTTGTTTTCCTGACTCTGTGTTTCCCTCCAACACAACTGCTCTACAGCCAGTCCTTTGCAGTTTATATTCTAACTCCTGTTCTGCTCTTGATGCAGCTTTTACAGAGGTGTTTTTGTTCACTTCTCTGCATATTGTGGAAGATTTCTTCCAGCTCACTACTTGTGAGGTCTGCTTGATATTTAATTTGCCCAGTGCTGAAATTTATCCTTCAAAATCCCTTCTGCCTGCCTCAACATTGTCTTTTTTAAAAAAAAACAACCCACCTCAAACCCCCTAACCAAACAGCAAACTCTCATCTGTTGGGTTTTCTCCCTTTTGAGCCTATTCTTTAGTCAGCAGCCTGTAAGGAGCCTTCTCTGAATTTCAATAATCAACTTTAAATATCCTTCCTCTCCAAACTCCTCGAGTCTGTCCTCTGACTCTCAGAGCCTGAACATCTCACGTTCTTCAAACCCCTCTCTGCTCCTCTTTCCAGTCCCTGCTTCAGAACTACCAAGATAAACTTCGGTGGTATATCCATTAACTTCAGTGACATATCCACTGGCTCCTTTCTGCTCAGTGTGATGTCCCCTTTCTCTCTGCTCTTATTTCCATCACTTTCTCTGCTGTCTTTTTATACAGAAAACTTTCCTTCTAGTATTTCATAAAAAGCTGTTTCTGACCTTTGTCATCTCACGATCCTCTTTCTGTCCCCAAGATTTTGCCCCTTTAGGGTTATTTCTGGAAGACCTTCCTTTTTCCATTCCTTGATACTTTCCCTCAGGGAATTCTCCTTCATCCCCTTGCTCCCTGCTTCCTTTGGGAAGCACCCTTTTGTTTTCATGACTTAAATTGACTGTTTGCTTATGACTCACAGAATTTCATGTACACTCTTGGCCTGCCTTCTATAAATTGAGTGCCATCACTGTCTCCTTCCACACATCATCTCGTTTCTTTTATGCTTTATTTCCTCCTCCCCAGCTCGTTTGTTCTGACTATCTCCAGCCACTGAGGCTGGCAGTGCCCATACTTTATGTAGTACTGTCAGATATTCTCAGATCAATGATTTTTCTTTATTTAGAAGACTGATGGAAAGGAGACTGTTGCTGTCCTCAAGAAGTTTAAAGGGTTGAAAGCAAGCTTTTAGTTTAAAAAAAAAAAAAGTTTGGAAAATCTGAGGAGTTATGTGAGAAACTTTCAAAAGATACATAAGGAGAATCAATCCTGCTGAATAAGTTTAAATCTAAACCAACAGTTTTCTCTTGCTGAAATAATACCAAGGAAGAAGATTTATCTACAGTATTGGTATTCTTAACTGTCTGTATCCAAGCTATGGCTCCCATCCAACCAGAGTGCTCCACCGAGATGGGAATGCAGGATTAGACTACAAAACAGATCTGGATTTTTATACATATGCATATCTGCATAAATGGAAACACAGGCCCACAGATGTTTGCCTACCTAAACTGAGGACCAGATGTTCTATTGTCCTAAAGTTGCATTTTCTAACACGGGTTAAAACAAAAATGAAATTTGGTTTTGCTTGTCCATCCCTTAGGTTGGAAAAGACCTCTAAGACCATCGAGGCCATTTGGAAATAACATAATATATTTTCATATTTGGAAATAACACAACTGGCATTTGAAAACAGAACACTGTACCTGATTAATTGATTTCTGTTGAACTAAGCTAAGAAACAGTGTATGTTTGAAGACAAATGAAGGGCAGGCTTTCTCAGTTAGCAGCTCTGACCTTTTCAAGTTTTCCATCTTAAATAATAATTGAAGCCATAAGTAAATAAATTCAACTTTGCCTGCAGATGTTGAACTCTTTAATGTCCTTTCACTCAGACATAGGCAGTGCCTGATATTCCTGGCACAAACAGTTTTATCATGCCCCGTGCTGGGGCTGACTGGCAGTCTCCAGGAACTGTTTTCTTTCCTCCAGCCATGATAAAAAAGCAGTTCCAATCAATAAATCCATACGGTTTCCGTCAATGGGAAGCGTTGCCTGGGGGTCTCCTGTGTCCCAGAGGGATTTCTTTTCTTCAGTTCTCCTGTACTCACAAGAGAACCAAATTACAATGAGTTTTGTTTACCTGGACTGCCTGTTGAGGTGGGTTTGGGGCTGCCTGCTGGAGCTGGGGGAGCAGTGCAGAGCACAGGGACACGCTCACCTGCTGCTGGATACACAGAGAGATGTTCCTGCTGAGGTTCCTCTTTGCAGCATCACCTCAGTGAAATCTCAGCTTTGGGAAGATCAAATATTTAAATAAATCCAAACACACACTCCTAACTCGTTTGGCCTGTTAGTGGGAAACAGGGTAGGGAGCACTGTAAAAAGGCCTCGGGTTCTGATGTGTGATTTCAGCTGAACTTCGCCACATCTCAAGGATGTCAGAGTTGCCTGTCCTCCCTTTTCTTAAACCAGGATCATCTCAGCTGATTAAAGAGCAATATGTGAGCATCTAATCAGTTTTAGATCCTCCTTACTCCAGGAGTAATTGCTTTAATGCAGTCGATTAAAAGGGAATTTTAATGATCTTACTAATTGTGCTTTTAAAGGAAACACGACAGTTATTATTGAACTCTTAATTTATTATTTTTCACGGAGATCGGTTTGGAAAATCAAAACATAAGGTTTTAAAATGCAACATCCCCTGGAGTCTCACTTGTTTATATCCTAAATTTCCATGTCATCTTTGTAAATAATGGTAAAACAGAAAGAATGAAGCAATTGTATTCGGCTCATAACTTTTTTCCATTTCTAACTTCTGGGTTATGGAAGACTCAAGAGAAAGGTAATATTCCTACCTGAATTCAGCAGAAGGCAGTACATGTTTCCATGCATCCATACAGCCAAGGAAAGCATCCAGTTTGTATCTTTAATGGACTACTTTCAAGGGAAGCACTAGCCTGTAGCTGCCTGTAAACACAAACACTGGGTGCTAGTCAGCAGAAATAAATGCATTCAGCTCCATTCAGCACATCTGAATTATTTATTCAGAAATAATAAGCATGCTTTGTCAACACACACATAGAGGATTATCTGTGTTACATAGAAAAGCTATTGCAGCCTCTTTCCTCAAGAATTCCTGAACTAATTTAAAGTATTCAGGAAGCACCTTATTCACTTTTAAATGCCCAGAGTCCAGACTATAGGTTGAGGCTCACTTACCCCATAAATTTATTTTTCTTAAATTCATAAAGTATGGGCAGCATTACAAATGTTAATGCTACTATTATAGGATCATAATTTAAAAATACCAGCATTCTCCAAAGGCTCCAGCAGTGTGTCATTTCCCTGCTTTATTAAAATGAATGAACAGATGTACAATTTATTTCTGCTGAACTATCATCTAAATTCATAAGCTATTTCTCATGTACCTGAAATCCGTGTTGGTTTCCCATTTTCTTTGCCTTAGAAAAAAAAAATTACACTCTCCCATTTATCACTCTGGGGATAAAAACGAGAAGTATACTCTCCACTTCATTCACTTCAGACTAATACCCTCAATACAATTTAAATCCCATCTCTTCAAGGCTATTCAGCAAAAGCCAGGCACTGGGACACCCAGGATCAGATTGGAAAACTCCCTTGCCATCCATGCTGGAGATTGGCAGGTGGACTCCAAGGACATTATCCATTCTCCCTGGCAGAGCAGGGGGGCACAGAGCAGCTGCATTTCATCTTTGGGGTTGGCATTTATGGTCCGAGTGGAGACCATGCAATTTCCCGGCTAGAAGTTGGGGAAAACTCAGGAAGGGATGAATAATGACTGAAAGTGGGTGAGGTGAGAAGGTTGGGTGTAGCTGCAGTGACATTTGCAGCCAAAGAACACGTGTCAGCTGGCCCCAGATACCCCAAATGGGTTTGATGTGTCCTGCAGCAGCCCAGGGGCACGGCAGGTGCTCCCTGGGAGTGATGAACAAAACGAGACAAGGCAGGGATTAGGTGGAATAAAACTGTGGAGGCTTAAAAGCAGGCATTTTTCCAGGGGAAAAAAACGAGTATAAAAATCCCAGACATTGTGCTCTCAGCCTGTCACAATTCTTATTTGTTGGCAAGGCTCGTGAGCAATGTAAGGGTGGCATTTTGCATTAATTCCATGTGAGGAATGAGTGGATGATGACATGTTCTAAGGGTTCTGGCAGCATTTCTTCTGTAAATCCTATTGCTGGGGGTTTATATTGTAAGAAAATCAAAAAAATCTCAATGGTTTGAAGTTGAAAACTGAATTCTCAGGCTCAGATTCTGGGGTTTTTTAGTATTTTTCTTTTCTTTTTTTTTTTTTTTTTGATAAAAATCACTTTGGCAAAGAGAGTAGTGGAACAGAATGCAAATCAATCTGCTTTCTTCATTTGATAGCCGCTCCGGAATTTAAATGCAGGCCTTTAAATTCTTCTTTGCCAGACAATTCAGGAAAATGATGAAGTAATGGTTGAGATTTGTTAAAAAGCACGGTTTTCTTCAGAAATCTTGTCTGCTTGGCACGAGCAGTTTGTTCCTGTGGGAATGCAAGGGAAGAGTTTTTAATTCTCTAGTAAAAATGGAGGAGTTCTTGCTGGAGCAGGGATTTTGCTACAGTGGCTCTGTTGCAGACACCCTCAAAACAATTAAATTCGGATATCTGGCTTTGCCATTCTTGTTCCCTTAGAATCCTTCCCCAAGCTGAGATCATAATTATTTTCCCCTTCCCCTTTCCTTGCATTTTGTTGCCAAGAGAGAACATGACCAGCCAGGAAAGCAAATGCTAGAGGCACAATTTTCATCTTTTATCTGCAACAGGGAGGGCAAATGTGATTTTGCAGTTCCACTCTGTGTCTCCAGCTGTCAGCACCAAATCCAGTGTAATGAAGAGTCTTGTACAATGGGGAGTTTGAGACTGGAATCTCAGCTAGGAGAGTCCTTCCTATCACTTGCTTTAAAAAAATCCTGGCAATCTAGGGAGCTTCCTGGAAGTTAATGAGGATCATGAACCTTGAAAATGTTCAGAAATTAGGCAGAAGTGCTTTGCTCTGTACAGATTATTGGATTTGGGTTTATCGTGACTTTTGCAGAGAAGGGCTCTCGAGATAACTTCAATTCTCTCCCTCCCATCTGTAAAATTTTCAGTATTTGTTTATTTTTCCTTCAGGAGCTTTGAGGTTACAGCCTCTGTGATCTCCCAGCAACTCTGTGATCTCCTTCACCTTCCCTGCTAGTAACAAGTTTTCCCCTGTCTCTGATGGGAATTTTCCTGGCCTCCACTAAGCCCATCCCTTCTTGACCTCGTCCACTCTGAAGGTGACACACAGACAACCCTTTTACCCCCAGCAGCCCAGGGGGCATTTGCTGTTCAGAGTTCTTCAAGGCCACGGGCTTTAGACATCTGGCTCTTTTTTGCCTTCCATGCTGTGGGCAGGAATGGGGTGCTCTATTCCAGCTGGGGCTCCCCAGTGCTGACCAGAGGGAAGAATTCCTGCCTCTACCTTGTGCAGGTGCTACTCCTTGCACACCTCAGCAGTGGTTTGATGTTTTCACAACATTAAATTGCCTTTATTGTCCATGATCCTTTTGCAGTACAGAGTAAGTGACAGAAGTAACATCTGCTGTGTGAGGTTTCTTCTTCTTTCATCCCCAGCACAGGAGGGGAGGAGTGTGTGTATTTTGAGCATTTGGATCTGATGGAGTTTTGCTGCTCTTTGGTTTCTTCCATACGTGTGGCTTTGTGTTTAATATGGAGAATTGATTATGCCATTTGGGTCTTCTCTTTATTTGCTTCATATTTCGTTATAGAACAGGCTGAGAATGTTTCACACACAAAAGAGAGTCTGTAGGCCTTGTGCAGGGATCTATAGGCACTCTCTATAGGCTCCCTAGCTGTATGTCCCATTTAGGCACACTGTGATTTCTCCATATCTCTGCTAATACACCAAACTTCTGACCTGCAATTTTCCTGTAGTTCCTATTTTGGGTTTTTCTTAAGGTAAGGGAGCCTGACAGCCGTGTCAGGCTGTGGGCAAATGGACATAGGGGCTTAGGAGGAGATTCATCAATTCCAGGGTTAGTTGAGAGCGAGTTTCATTAAGAGAATGTTTTATAACCATATAGCATTTTTCATTCCAAAGAACCCCTAAGGAACATGCAGAAAATGGATCTTCTCTGTGGGCAAGCAGAAGATTAAATTGCAACTTTCTGCTGCTTGCAGGGAAAATGGAGGTGTAAGACTTCATTTCCTTTATTAAAGAATCCTACTCAGGAAAGTTGCTTTAATTTCTAAAGAATCATTGCAAATAATAGCGAAGCCCGGTGTTGTATTGTCACACTCAAAATCTTGTTGATGGGCAAAGGGAAAGCCCACCTTATATATAAAGCCAAGAATTTATTATTAATAAAACTGAACACTAATCCAAGTCCATCCTAATCCAAGAATCGTTATTAATTCAGATTGAATTACTGAAAAAGAGAGAAATATTTTTCAACTTAGAAATATTTTCAATAGTGATAATACAACAAATACAAAATTGTTGTACACACCCTTCTTAGCTCCTACCCCTTTTCCTGCTGTTGCTCCCACTGATTCCTTGTTCCTCTGGGTCTTACATTTGGTGGTTTCATTCCAGTGTTTGTGGTCAGGGTGTCATGGCAGGTTGTCAGCACCTGCAGTGCTTTGCCAGGACAAACACAATGCTCATAAATTCTTCTTCCTCTCTTTAGGGTCATTTGGGGTCATGTTTATGTGTTTGCTGACGTGCTTTTGCGTGTTGCTCTCTCTTCATTGGCCTGAAGCTCCATGTTATGCCCAAATTTCCTATGTATGATGTCTCTTACATTTGTTAACTACTCTACTGCCCCTTTTGAAGTGCAGTGGAAGGTCTGCATCCTCATTAGTCCCCTGAAACTGTGATAATCAGAAAGCAGAGCTGTGGCTGTAGCAGCAGCCTCAGGACTCCCAGTAAGGAATGTCTGTGTACCAGCAGACTCAGGATGGTTGTATAGGATGCAAAACTCACCAGCAGGAGTCAAACTGAGCTGCTGGGCATTTGTGTGGGAAGTACCTTGAGGCTTTCAGGGAGTAGTGAGAGGTCCTTTTTTATGTTTCATCCCATACACAGCACTTGCTGCTTCGGGTGACTGAAGTCCAGAGCTGGTGCCTTTAATGAGCTCCCCAAACTCCACCTGAGCACCCACGAGGGTGCTGGGCTGTCTGAACTAGGGCTGTGCTGGATCACAGCTCATCAAAGGCTCTGCTTACAAGACAAATGATCTGGTGCTCAGCCAAACAACATTAAAAGCCATCAAAAGTAAGAGCAGAGCTAAAATCTGCCAGTGGCAAAAGGGATAAATGGAGGGAACAAAGAGGGTTTTTCTGAGCCACCAGTAGAGTGTTTAACCAGGAAAACCACAACTGAGCCATGAAAATGTGTGTCTGTCAGCAAAGGTTATTGTACAGGTTAATGCAGGCATCTTTCCTTCCTCTGGTTTTCCTTTCTCCCTCCAAGCTCAATGCCTCTGACTTTATGGGTGAAAATATCACAAGTAATTGAAGTTGCAAACCCCAGCAGAATATTAAATTAGAAATTAAGCAAAAATGCCCATCAGTTGGAGCACGGAAATCCCGGGCAATTTTTCTAATGCAATATTACAGCAGTTGGAATAACTTTTTTTTCCCCAACTGCTTCACTAACTGAATTGATTGAATTAAATGTGTTCTGTGGTGCCAGAGAACCTCTGACCCCAGTTACTCAGGATAATCAGGGGGTAATCAGCCTGCTGTGATCCGAGCTCCAAAGGAACAAGAATATTGTAAGGTTCAGGGAGCCTGTGCTGGCATTAATCAGATGTCGTCAGGGTTTGATTATAAATCCTAAAGACCACCAAATTGATACAACATGGTTTAATCCACTAAAAATTAGGTATCTACATATTAATCGCCAAGCTGAATATCTGAAAGTGATTGCTTTTCTAGTAAGTGAAGTCAGGTGTCAATGCTTTGGAATGTCCCACAGTTTAGTAATAAATATAATGATCAGCATCAGCACAAAAGTAGCATTAGCCAGATTAAAAAAAGATTTTGTTCTAACCTCAAATAGATTTTTTTTTCTTCCTGTTGGAGTTTTACAGCTCCACTGAAATTGTTCCTCATGTTTCTACTCTAATTACCAGCTTACTCAGAAGCAAGAAATAGGATATGTTTCTAGTTACCTGCAAGCACAGCATTTTTCTGCCTTCCAAGGGGAGGAGGGTTGACTGCTTACAGTATATCACACTGCTGTGTATAGAAATAAAGTGGTATTTATTGTCCCTTAAAATGATTTCCCCTAGAACTGGCAAGCTCAGTTGAAAAATCTGTATCTGGAAGTGTGTGTTAGGATCCAATTAATTTCCAGGGTACTTCTGTGCTCTCCTTGGGAAGAGTTCAGTGTGGCAAAATTGATGCAGATGTATGAGCAGGAGAAGAGAAAACAGTCTTAAGAGAGAGGAATAGCACAGTCACTTAATAAACTAATATTCTTCATATATGTCCTGATTTAATAAGCACTCAACCCTCTGGAAAAGCTCTTTGCTATAAACCAAAGATAATACCAAATGCTTATTTATCTCCTTGGTGTCACCTGTATTTCCTGGGAATTGCATTTATTTGCATGTTTGGTCTGACAGGAATTGCAGAACTTAAGCTGCTGCTTTAGGGTTTCCAAGCACACCACAGCACTGGCTGTGACCAGGATGAGGGAATTGTTTGAAATCTGGATATCCCAGCAAGTCTCAGCTCTGGTGACTCCTGGCTGGAAAGATGAATTGTCCTGCCTGCTCCCACCCAGACTGACCATGGAGTACCTTTGTGCTCAGGGTGTGACAGTGATGGTCTGCACAGGGACAGTAACCACTCTGTGCCACTGGGACAGGCCACCTTTGCTGTTCACAGAACCACACAACAGTTTGGGTTGCAAGGGATGGAAGGGACTCAAAGATCATCTGGTTCCAACCCCCTGCCATGAGAAGGGACACCTTCCATTAAACCAAGTTGTTCCAAGCTTCACCCAGCCTTGAACACTCACAGGGATCCACAGCTTCTCTGGGCAACCTGTGCAGGGCCTCACCACCCTCACAGGGAAGAATTTGTTCCTGATATCTAATCTAAGCTTAAAGCCATTCCCACTTGCCTTTCCCTGCGTGCCCATGTAAAAATTCCCCCTCCAAAAATTCCCCTCCTTCTTCTGGGCCCCCTTTAGGTATTGGAAGGCTGCCCTAAGGCACCATGTCCAGGTGACCTCTGCAGGCTGCCCAAGGTAGGTCTGACAGGTTTGATTCACTCTGTGTGGGCTCCAAGGTGTGCACACACACTTTAGACCGGAGCACAAATGTAGTGCCTTGGCCTGCTTTGACCTCCCTGCTAATTCTTGGTGCTCAGACACATGAACTGGGGAGCACTGCCACCAAACTGTGCTCATTGCCAATCTCTAAACAGCTTAGAGAGAATTCAGCATCAGCCATATATAAAAATCCTTCCTTCATTTTCATCCCCCTTATTGTTAAAAAAACCCAAATGGATACTTCACCATTTGCACAAAAAATGTCCAGCTGAGGCTGCAGCGGTGCTTGTGTTTGAGAAGGATGTGTGTACAGAGAATGTTTGCTTAGGAAAACATAAATTGCCAGGGAGAAAATGAAAGGGCCTTAATATATTCCCTTTGTGACATTCTAGACATGAAATAAGCACACAGCAGGCCCTTACAAGAGGAATGTTTCATTCTCCTTTATTACAAATATTTTTCTTTCAAGGAAAGGTGAAATGAGCACTGGTAAAGGGAGCTGGGTGGTGGGAGATGGAGACCATCAGTATCCTTAGAGCAGAAGGCAATACATCCATTTAGCACACCTTGGGTTTTTTCTGCCCTTTTCTCAGCTCTGCAATGCCAACCCATACATCTGTTGCTGCATCCTTCAGTCAGTGGGGAAGCTCAGATCACCCATAGCCATTAGTCAAATATACTGCATTTATTTCTATTATTCTTCATTCTTGACCTTGGAATCAAGACTTTTTCTGTGCTAATAGGGTTAGAGACCCCAGATCCTCGCTGCTCCCTGTCAGGGTAACGAGAGCTCTGTGCTTACTGCATGCTCAGGATATGATACAGATTTTTCTGCTATGGGAGGAAAACAGAAGTGGAAGAGAGATCGTTAATCATGAAAGTTCACCTATGTCTCTGATCTCTAAATTCTTCTTGTATCATAGCTTTTTGATAGAGCAGTGATGGTTTGCTCAATGAACGTTGAGCAAACTGGATGTAGACTAGATAATTTGAGGAAAAAAAGAATCCTGTATATCCATCGGAAGGAAGTACATGCAGTAGACTTCATTCATCACTTTGTCAGCAGACTTGGAAGACTTATTGTGTTCAGATGGATTGAAATATGGAGTGTTCAGCCCAAATTCTCCTTTCCCCGCTCAGATTTTCCCAGAAAACAAAATGCTGGCTAGCTATTTCGTTTTTAAAATTCAGACAGATTCTGTATCACTGCAGATAATACTGCCTGTAAACTTCCATCTGCACCTCCTGCTTCCACTGGAACAGTGTGAAACCTCGCAGAGTTCTTATCTGCTTCCAAAATAGTTTTCATATTGGGATAACTTCAGACAGCTCTCAGCTGGAGGGGCTTGTAAATCTAGGGCATCTCATCCCCATCAGTTGGCACAGCCTAAAATGCCAGAAGTTTGGGGAATTGATGAAATTTGTAGCTGAAATATTTTAGAGATACAAGTTGCTTTGAATGCTTTGGTGCTGCTCACCAAAGACCCCGTGAAGAACTTTAACCACCGTCAAAACATCTGTTGTTGGCAGCTTTGGGTCATGATCAGCTGCAAACTGGCACAATGAATAACTCTCTGCTTTGGAATCCGTGTCCTCCCGGGGCAGAAAAGGCAGGATTTCTCATTTGGATGCATATGCTTCCCTTTCTCAATGAGGCCAAAGATTCTGCCATGGAGAAAGTCTCATTTATATTGCAGTTTCCACCTCTCTGCAAAGACCAGGCTTCTTAACCCGGTAAGAACATGGGTCAGTCTTGAAATATTAAGGTGCCAAAACAAGATGCCTCTAGATTTTTTTATCCAGAATTTTTTTTGTTGTTTCATCTATTTAGAATGAAAAAATTCCTTTCTTTTTGTTGTTTTGTTCATTGGGTTTTATTAACTTCCTTTAGTTTGCTTTTGTATAGCACTAAAATATAGTTTTCATACATGTATGAGAAGAAGTCCTGGAAGTTTCCTTTGTAAAGAGAAGTCACAAAATCCCATGTTTAATTCCTAAAGTGAAACATGATAATAATTTAAAAATCATGAGTAGTTTTCCTCTACTGAAGCTCTTGTCCAGTCACTGCCCAGCTCCCTGTCCATCAGTACAGAGGTCACATTATATTTATTTGTACCTGGGAGCAGAATAAAGCCATTAGAGGAATTTCTCCTTCACTCCTCTCAATCTATCAGACTTTAGCAAATTAACTGGTGTCTGGATATGCATTTTGTGGTTAACGTTAATTAAAAAAAAATATTTTTGTTGCCACAAAATTATCCTTTTATCTATCATTTCAATGTGCAGAGAGGAGTAAATTCACCTGTCCTGCTGTTAAGGGCCTAAAAGATAAAGGTAAGAGCTTCAACAGTTAAAGAGGGCGTGGTTTTGGAACCCATTCCTTGTCCAGACCCCAAAAACGCGACAGTTTGGGAACTAATAGGAGGAAACTGTTGCTTATGGGTCTGATCCATGGAGCAAATGCATCCCACCTGTAACTGGGGCTGTAGGGGCAGTGAATGGTATGAATTCCTCATAGGAAGTAAGTGGCTTCCATACATTTTTCTCTTAGTGAGGCAGTTATCAGTTACCTCAACCATATATATTCATATGATAATCTTCAGCAGCAGAAAAGTTGGTTTGGGTGTAAAAATGTCTCTGCTAAAAATGAAAGAGGAGCATTTGACAGGACCTCCTTCCCTTCCCTCCTCACCATCATCAGGATAACTGAGAACTGCATGGGTTGAGGGGGGAAAACAGCCTGTAAAACCTTTTTGTTCCTGGATGAGAGTGGATGCTGCACTGGGTGTAAAAGGAAGAAAAATCCAGCTAGGTCTATTCTATTTAAAGTTCATTCCATTTAAAGAAGACATCCAGCATCTTGGAAGGAAGATGGGCTGAACACTGCTCTTGATGGGAAGTGCACTGAGGAGGAAATAATACATGGCTGGGTTGGCTGAATGCAGCACAAGTGGTCTCATAAATGTGAAAGGCAGAGCTCTCTCTGGTCCCTTGGCAACACTGATGCTGGAACAGGTGAATAGGTGTAGTCAGGCTTGGTCAGATCATCATTTTCTATGATGCTGTTGTTTTAAACATAAGGTTTGTTCTACCTGGGGTGAAAGAATTTTTTATAGCAAAGAAAATAACATCGCTATTCGAGGTTTTCTCAAAAAATATCTTAAATGTGATAAAAACAGTGACTTTTCACTGTCTTCTGTCCACCTGGAGAAGGAGTATTTGTTTTTCTGTGATATGACCATCATTCTAGAAGTGTCCCTCGTATTTGTGGGTACTTGATTTATTCTAGAAACAACTGAGTGCACCTTGCATTTAAAGGTGGAAAAGTGAAAAAGAATGAATCCTTCCTAAATTATTTATATATTCAGGGAAGAAAAAGAGAGTATGTTTGTCTTCCTTCTGAATCTTCAGACAACTGTGCTACATTTGATGTATACCTGGAGGTAAGAGGCTTTGAAGCAGGCATTCAACATATGATTAATACATGTTAGAATTATCTTTTTTGCCTTCACTCAGCAAGGCCATGAGCTGGGCTGAGACAGAGCCAAAGCCTGGTGTAAACAAAAGTCTGAGAAACAAGTAAAATAAGTGGTTGTTTTCAAGTATCCTTCACCATCACTTATTTATAGTCCCTGAATGGCTTCTTAGTCTTCTGCAAGCACTTAAATGAGAGGATCGAATCCAACATCAGCTCCAAGTGGGCTTTCAGCAAAGCTGTGGGAAAGAGGCAGGAAGAAAATTCCTTAAATCAATTTATGAATCTTTCGAGGATCTCATTCTGTGGATCTTCCAGAGTTTTCTAAGACTTATGATCTCTGCAAGAGGAATAGAAGGACTCTTCACACTGACAACCTCACAGGCAACTCTTGCCGCACCCAGGAGGTCATCCATCCATCCTTCCATCCCTCCATCCCTCCATCCCTCCATCCCTCCATCCCTCCATCCATCCATCCATCCATCCATCCCTCCATCCATCCATCCCTCCATCCATCCATCCATTTCACCCCATTATTTTTGCATTCTGATCCTGTCCTGCTCAATCATGAATTTTAACACCCAAAGAGTCCTTGAAGTGGTGTCACTGAATCCCAGAGGTAGCTTGGCTTTCACCTGATGGAAAACTGCTTGCAGAAGGACTTGCACCTGGAGCATGGGGAAAGAACCTGAGGATGAGGTCATGTTAAACTTCCCTTTTTCTGATCATTCACGATTATTATCAGTGGCATTAAGCATTTTTGTGTCTTTCAATAAAAAGGCACAAATTCATAGAGCCTGCAGAAGTTGTAGCCCTGTTACAGAGAGCAGAAGTGGATCTTTTGTGTGCCTTTAACTAATTGATCTTTTGGATTTGTTGCTCTTGTTGCAGACTGCAACGAAGTTTTTGCAGGCAAAAATATTCGCTCAGCCCTTCATCACTGAGTCCTACTTTTACTTTGTAAAGTAACTGGTGCGTGCCTTGAAAGATCACAAGGCATTTACAATGCAGAGCCTGTGAAAATCACTCCAAAGCAAAAAGTGAAAATGCACCCAAAATTATTATGATCAATTTCATATATTCAGAAAGGGTTTTTTTTCTAAGCTACAATTGAATTCTTTCTGTAATTTCACTAGGGAGAAGGGAGAATATTATGTACTTAGGAAAAAATATAGAATAAGCTGAAAGAAACACTCTAAGTTAAGAAATAATATAGTGCCTACGAGCCAGCATTATGGCAGTAAGACAATGCCAATAACTAAAGCCTGTTTAGGTGACTCACAGCTATAATTTCTGCTTTGCATCTAGTTTACACCATCAAATCCTTGTCATACTATGATAATGCTTTATATTTACAGAGTGTCTTTCATCTAAATGGCTTTCAAAGTGCTCCGTGTGTTGCTTGATGTGCAGCTTCCAGAAATTGAATCCATTACACTAATACAGAGATTTTTGTAGCAAAACAGCTGCTATTTGTGTCCACATAATAAAGGCTCTGCACAGTCTTAAGAGGGAAAATACCTTCCAACTCTATAGAAGAGATCAGGGAGAATGTAATACTGGGTTACAATTTGCCTTGGCCACAGAATTGTCTATTAAATTGCTCATGGGGAGAGTTCAGCACAAACTGCAGTTGGTCAGGTCCTGTTTTCCAGCCCCTGGGGGCCTGTGAGAGCAGAAGAGAACACTGGGTCCTTGTGCTGAGGTGAAAGGTGGCTGAAGAATCAGCAGCATCACTTTGTTCAATGCACAAATATTATGCCAAGTGTTCCCTCCTGGAACTCCAAGCTCCAGGTGACTTGGTTTGTTGTTATCCAGCAAGCTGGGCTTTGTGTCCCACTGAACTCCACAAGAAACGTCCATAACTGACATTTATGAATTCTCATCCCAGATTGATTAAGAATGCAAACCTTTGTGATCACTCTGAAAATTCATTTGTACTTGGAGATATTCCAGATACAGAGCTATGGAAAATACATTACTTCCTTAACAAATAAATATTGGAAACTGAGGGGCACACATGCTGAATATCAGTGTGCAAAGGAAAAGGCACAGGCAAAAAGCAAGCAGGTTGCAAGCACAGGCTTATCAGCCTATTTTTAAGAAATTAGATAGACAAACAATGGTTGCAAAAGCAGTGGACTTCAGTGGAGGAGGAGAATTACAACAATACAATTTCCCCGTGGAATTTCTAACAGAGCCATAATGAATTAATACATCCCATTATTTTTCATCTTTCTTGTTATATAGATGAGGAGACAAACACATGATAGCGGCACAGAACACCCTCCGCCGGAATATCACCCTGATAAATGCAAACTGACACAGAGTTTTAATTTGTTTGTTCTTGATTGGGAATCACAGTGTGCAGAATCCTAATGAGCCGTGGGGTGGTGATCAGCAACCCCAGACACGTTTGCCTTGCGTTGTGTTTGCTGCTCGTGTCAGCTCTTTAATTTGGGGATGTCAGTGCCCCACTCTGAGCCAGTTTTTTAGTGGCTTCATAAAGGTGTTATTACTGCCTGCTTATGCCATTGCTGGACAGCAGACACTAAGGTGATTCTGAATCAGTTAAGTTCATTTCTTCCTCTGCTTCGAGAAGTCAGTAAACAGAATTTCACTTGCTACAGAAGCTTTAAGTAAGGTTGTCAGATTAGAACCCAATTTTCATACAGTCTGGGCACCATTGCCAGCTATGCTTGAGACTGAGGTGCGGTCAGTGCTTGGATTCTCAGGTGATAACATTTTACAAAGTGATTTTTCCATGGACCTGCCCCATGGTGGAAATGAGACAAGACTGGTTTTCTTGAGACCATCCAGAGCCATTTTGCTGCCAGTGAGAGCTGCCACTGCAGCATCCCACTAGTTCACCACAGAGCTCAGTGTGGGGGAGGATTTGGCAGGGTGTTACATCCTGACTCCACCAGGAAACAGCCACTAAAATTAAGCCTGCAAGATGCAGGGAAGGGAGGAGTGGTTTGCCTGCTGAACTGAGGTTATATCAGCTGCTCAGGGCTGTGCTGGTTGATGGTACCTGGGCTGTGCTCTAGCACAGTTGTTTTGAACGTTGCTTGTCTCCTTCCCATCCCTTCAGTGACTCCTGTATTGTAGGATGTAGAACCTGCTTGTTCTCACTCTCAAGGACCTCCATGGCCAGTGGAACTGTACCTGTGATCTCTCTCGTGGTCCCTATTTACTGCCCATCAGTCAAACATTGCTGACTTGTTACATTTCCAAGTCTATTTGTGCATCCTCACAAGCCACCCTCACACCCTTGGGGGAACCCTTCATCTACACCCATCACTGTATTTCCTCCATGTCTTTCAGCTCCCTGTTAAATACTCTTCACTCAGTGTTTCCTTCTGAGTTGCTCCCATTTGTCTGTCTTTGTGCATTTTGACATAAGATTTTGGGTACAGAAAAAAAGGGAACGAAGTCCTTTATTTCCCTATATTTATAAAATCCTAATTATGACAGAAATTTCTAGGCTGTGTGCATGATAGGCACAATAAATGACAGTATGGCACACCACTCCACAGAGCAGGTTAACCTTACATATTCAAATACTCAGTAGTAGTAAATGCACACAGCTCTTTCCAGCCAAATCCACTCTGGCCCAGGGTATTCTCCTTCTAAGTTATTATTTTTAATATGAGTCCAAATGACAGCAGTTTAAATAAAGTACTGAACTCATCTACTTTACTCTTAATTTATAGTGGTGCTTAGGGGATGTGCAGATATTTAAAACGAGTAAAATCAATTAACTTGTGATCCAATTATTTGTGTTAACCACTGTGGGGTTTTATTTTAGAGCACTGGTTCAGACTCTCCCCGTCAAGCCCCGTGCTTTGGGAGTGTAAACCTTTCAGTGTGAGATACAACGAACCTGTGGTTGTCTTTTCTCTATTTCTAATCTAATTCCTATATTTGTCCTTTCATAGCTTTTCAATTCCCTTCTTTACTTTTGTTTTTGAAAGGGACCCAGTAAATGCTAGGAAGTCTATTCTTTATATAAAGGTGACTGAACAGGCAAAAGGGTTCACCTTCTAGGTATATTTTCCCGGGCCACACTATTTCACAGTAGATATGTGTCTTTTGCAATCACAAATCTGTGATTTATTACACTTCTCACATTATAAATTTAGAGCAGACCTATGTGACATTTTCTGTGATCTGATCATTCTGCTTTTTCATCCATCTTGAACAGATTTTAGTCTAATGTTCCAGACAGCTTCAAATACCCTCTCTATTTATATGGTCACTTCTAAAATGGGAAGGATGCCAGGGGTGAGTTTACCACTATGCTTGGGATTATTTTTCTTGGCACAGCCTTTGACTGTAGACATTGGCATTTCCTTGACGTGCAGGACTCAGAGCTGGGCAGTTTTGTGCCCCCAGCAAGTCTCTGTGCCCTTTCTGCACCCCCAACTCTCTGCAACTGAAGCTACTGAGAGTTCTTCCTAAATAAGGAGGAAATAGGGGTGCAGAAGAGAGCCAATCCCAGCTGGGATATCCTTGAATTAAATATCCTTCACCTGATATTCAATATTTTTTGAACTATCTGGGACATCAACCTTTTCCATCACAGTCTGGCACTGGTGGGGTAAAAATAATAAATTTCTCTCGTGGCTTCACAATTATATAGCTAAATAAAACAGCCAGATCTTTTAATATTTTACCCTAAAAGGTCTTCCTGTCCCCAAGGTGAGCCAGGGAGTATTGAACACTTAATTGAATCAGATGAGAGGATTAAGGAAAAGATTTTTCAGAAGGATCAATATGAATTAGGAGCAGATGCCCAGTCAAATCTAAGGGTTAGATTCTTTAGTATCAGGCTCCTTGAAGTCTAGTCACCTTTTTAATTGTTTGGTACTGAACACTTGTAGGGAAAAGTTCTGCCCCTTATGGTTCTGATGTCTCATGTTATACATGCTTAAGTTGAGACAATATGAAATAATATAAAAATATCAATCAGGTTAATTCCTTATTTTCAATTAGAGAAAGAGCTGTTCCAAGTCCGCTTTCCAGTCACAGCATTTGGCTGAGCTGGAAGGAATATAATCTTGGTAATCATTCTTCTGTTATTTCCAAGATTCTTCAAAGAGTTTTTCTTTTAATTTGTTTCAAAGCAAGTGAAAATATTGTTACATTATCATTTAGAGTTAATTAAACTGCAAATGAGCTTAATGAACTGTCTGAAACAAAGCTCAATCACAACCTGTTACATATTAACTATCAAAATCAAAAGAATCCTTTAATTCTTTGTTAGATATACCACAGAAGACAGAAATAGCCAATTATTAATGCCATCCTTTTATAAAATCAAGTTTGAGGCTGGAAAGATTGAACTGAATGCACACACTCAAATTATACAGCAAAATTGAAAAAGGATTTGGAAAGATAAGTCAAATCTATTGGAAAAAAAGGCAAACAAAGACGACTGAACACAGGGAAAGACACAGTTGTCCTCTCTGTGTTTTAGTGTGAGGAAATCCATTTTACCTACTATTTGTCCAAATTGTTAAATCTCTACATTAATAAAACACCATTTTCAGGAGTCAGTATTCTCACAAAATCTTCTGTAGTGTTATGACTTCGTGTTGTCTGTGAGACAGAGCAAAAGACACTTAGTGTTTTCCTCTTTTAGTCTTCAACATTTTAATCTTCAAGGTCTGGAAGCCACCTGTGTGACCTTTGCCCTCGGGCGACACGTTGTCACCGGCGGTGAAGCTTTTAAGCAGTGCAGGTACAGCAGAGCCCATTTGTGTCATTAAAGTTTGTCATTCTAGACTTTTGAAGGCTTAATCCCCAGAAATGCTAAGATTTTTCTAATGATTTATAATGGCAGTGCTGGTGTTCAGCACTTCTCAGGATCAGGTGTGTTATCACTCTGGTTTATCCACCTATCAGGCCAAGCATTATCACTCTCATATCCAGTGCTTTTAGCACATCAGCCTCAAGTGCTTGAAAGGTGAGGAGTGTTATTAAGTCTGACCCTTACAAGCTTTTCCAATGGTTTGCTTAATGTTTTTCCCTACATAAATAAGAATGATGTTATACACTCTTTGTTTGGAGAGTAAATTAGAATTTTCTCGTAGGGCTTGGCTGGTCGAGTCATACAGCACTGGAACACATTTCACAAGGTCATAAAAAATTCTTCCACTCCAAAAAGGAAAGTGGCACTGACTTTTAGTTGTGCAGACAAAGTGGTAGCATGAGGTCCAATTATTTTTGAGTGTCTTAGAGCAAACCCTCCAAGAAATGCTCTGGGAACGCTTTTTGTGAGACGTGTTCTGTGTCTTGAGAAAGGCGTAGTGAAAAATTAATATGGCTAGGATAATTTATGAAAATAGGAGTCTGAAATGCAAACCTGGGTTATTTGTAAATAACCTGAGGAAAGAGTGGTCTGTATCAGTCAGCTTCCTCTTCCCTTAGCTGGGAGTATAATTCCCTTTCTGGTAGTAAATGCACCTAGGCAGCACTGCAAATATTTTCGTGTTTCACTTTCCGTTCGTATGAGATGTCTTGTCTCCTTGTGATCAGAATCTCCCAAAGCTTGATTCCTATCACATCACTGCTTATCTGCCATCTATTAAGTGGAGAGCAGCTGTAATGTGCTCCCTCATATTTCATGAGTGAGAATGTATTATTTAGAGCCTGTAACATTCACTTTCGGTCAAGGATTCCATCTTTCTCCTGTTGGGGTAAATAATTAATGCTGCCTTGGATATTTCTTGTCTGTGTGTGGGGGTCATTAATTGAAAATAGTAACAATTTCCTCTGTGTTTTTTTCTAGTTTCAAGCCACAGTGAAGGAGGGAGTCACAGGTGTCATAGTGAACTTAACTGTTGGCGACAGAGATGACCCAGTGACTGGAGCATGGAGAGCTGTCTACACCATCATCAATGGAAATCCAGGGCAGAGTTTTGAGATCCACACTAATCCCCAGACTAATGAGGGAATGCTCTCTGTTGTCAAAGTAAGAACAATTTCCTTTTTTACTGTATTGTTGCTGTAAGGCCCATCCACTGAACTCACTGCATAAGAGGAGGCACAGCAGGGATAAGTCATTATAAGACATATAGTTGACTACCAACCCTCATCCAAATATATGTATAACCCCTTCTTCTGTAACAGTAACCTTATTTTTTCAGCCTGTTGCTGACTGTATTGCCACTGTGTTAAATAACAGCCAGATTTGGAGTAAGCACCACAATTAATAGTGAGATTTTACAACAAGGTTTTGTTTGTAGCTGAGAGGATAATTAGAATCCAAGGCCCTTATTTTGTTCTCAGAGAGGGATACAGCTTCAGACTGTACTGGAGAGCTGTCTTTGGTCCCACATTTCTCGAGTCTCATGGAAATGTTTATTATCTGTCTTTGTACGAAGATAATTCTATGTCTCACACTTAAAAAAATGGTCCTGGTTGCTGCCTGTGCCACGATTCTCTCTGTTTGACTTCTGAAGAAGCATTTTCAGTTCTTAAGACAAATGGAATGTATTTCCATGGCAGTGCTTCTGATTTTAAGACAGCAGTTGAGAAAGCAGCTGGTGTTATTGTCATAAGTAACTACTAAGTATGACTGATTTGCTTGTTAAATGCATAGTACATCATAATTCACCATGTATATGTGAGAATTGAATTATTTGTATGAGGTATGGCAAAAAAAGAGTATATATGCTCTTGGACAGAGGGACATCTCCATCTTTTTTAAAGTCCATCATGTTCATTATAGGATATAACTGACATTTATATCCTAAACTAAGCTAAGTCTAATCCTAAACTCTGGCCAAGTATCAGGTGTAGTGAATGCTGTTGTCCCTTTCTGGGTAATTCTGCCTTCCTGCAAGTTTGCAATGGGCAAAGGGAAAGAGTCAAGCACTGCCTTTGCACCTGCCCTCTGACTTTATAACATTTTACAGCCTTTAGACTACGAGATCTCGGCGTTTCACACGCTGCTCATCAAGGTGGAGAACGAAGACCCTCTGATCCCAGACATAGCCTACGGCCCCAGTTCCACAGCAACGGTCCAGATCACCGTGGAGGATGTGAATGAAGGGCCAGTTTTCCACCCAAACCCCATGATGGTGACAAAGCAGGAGAACATCCCCGTTGGCAGCGTGGTGCTCACAGTGAACGCCACCGACCCCGACACCCTGCAGCACCAGACCATCAGGTGAGTGCAACACCCTCCAATTTTCAACCTTCAGAAAGTGAGGATGTGCATAGAAATGATTTCTCTGTTTCACGTAGGGTTTCAATCAGTTTATGATCATTTATACTGTCCCTCAGTGAAATAACGACCATCCATCCACATTCAGGAGCTGAGAAAATACTTCCCAGTGAAAGACTGAAGCTAAAGTAAGCTCAGACTTGGCCTTGTCCAGACAAACAAAATTAAATTATTATTATTTCTGTGCTATGATAATACAATCCCACACATGTGCCGTGTCAGCAAGAGCAAACATAGGTATTAGATGGTGCCATCGTCTTATTTTTTGATCCACCTGGTTTGGTCTTTTGGTTTTAGGTTTGTAGAAAATGAAAAATCAACCACTTTGTTCTCTAATACTTAATTGACTTTCTAGACAGCTTTTCTCAGCTTTTGAGAACTGTAGGTTAGGGCACTACCAATAAAACCTGCAGCTGGGTTTAATGTTTCATCCTTACTAATTTTACCTGGATACCAGTGCATAGAAAAGAGCATAAACACCTTTGTGAGAATGACTTCAAACCTTTCCTGAGCACTGTGCACTGTCAGTCTATACCACAGACATGGATTTCTCTGCTATCCCAAGTTTTTTTGGCAGTTAAATATCTGAAGGATGATTCTTACCATGTGTCATTCCCCTTGTTTTCTAAATATATTTATTTACAGGATGAATTTTTATTCTTAAGTTTAGCTTTTACTCTAAAGATTCCTTACTTCTTTCACTGTGGTCACACAAGTTTGTGTCTATGGATGGAATTTCTGTTGCTTGCCAGATAGAGTAACTTGACCCTCAGCAGTTTTATTCAGCACCTGGCTTGTGCAGGGAAGAGATATTTATTTCCTTTGGGACTTGAACTGAGTTTAAGAAACATAATTATTGAAGTTCTCCATAACTTTATGTGTTTTCATAGGAGATAAGAAGAGTCATAATAATTAATGTGACAGTTGATTTTGTGATGCTAAAAGAGAAAAGCTGAGAAAATGTAAGGATTTGGTCATCAAAAAACAGTTCAGAAATTATTACCTGACATTTTGCCCTTGACCTACTGATTTTGCTGGATTTCTTCTAACTACATTGACACTGAAATTATGGGGCATATCATGAGTCATTTAATCCTCTTAAGTGAGTTTTAATTATTGTGTGTAACCAGTTAAGTAACACAAACACATTTTGTAGTCCACCACACCTCGCAGCTGGCTGGGAAGGGATTCTCGAACCTTGACTTATAAGTGACTCAGAATTCTCCCAGAAATGTTCCTATATCTGCATAGAGCAATGGTCATATACAGAAACTGTGTGAATGGAAGTGACTGTATAAGTTAGAAGAAAATCCTGCAAATGTAATGGAAATCTGGGAAATGGGGGAATGCATCAGGAAAGGCTAATTTGACTACCTGTAAGTCCTTTTGCTAAAATGACAGGAAAGCATAAACTAGCATTTTTAAAAGGTGTTTTTAGTACTGGTAGGTGTTATTGAGACATCTGGCTACTAGCAGTGAAAAAAAGAGGACTAGAATATAAGAATAGCATCTGCAATAAAGGACAGGGTAAAATTTCATGTATAAAGACCAAAACTATTCCCTAGTTGGAGTCTGACTGAAACGTTCTCTCCCAAGTTCCTGCAGGCAGGTGTGTGTTTAGAGTTTGGGCCAACGTCCAGGACTTTTGTACAGCACAGAAACACAACTCCAGGGTTCTCAGCCTGTGCTGCTGTAATTGTATCAGAGTGCTTACTGTGATTATGCTGCAAAAATAAAGGCCAAGCAGGGACAGCACAGATTTTAAATGAGATATTACATTAAATATTAATGACCATGAGCAAGCAGTGTTTTGTCTGCAAGAAGCAATGAATACCAGATTTGTGCAGTGTGTGCTCTGTGAATAGTGTACATCCCCCCAACAAGGTACAAATCTGTTTAAAATGGGCAGAACAACATAGAATTAGTAACGTTGGTATTTGTTTTTTTTTTATTTTCAACCCATTGCAACTCAGGTATCTCTAACTTCAGGGATATTTTTAGTTAATTTTCTATATAAAACTTGCAGAAGGGGCTGATGATTATTTGTAATCAGGAATTTTAGTTACTCTACTAGATATAACACCATAAATGCATTTCAAGACCCATGAAAAGAGTAGAGAAACCATTTTTGCCATTATCTGCAACTAGATTGAATTTATTCTTTGAACAATGCATATCTGAATCAGATGCAAATTACTTATCTCTGGAAAACATGGCTTACTTTGTAAAATTTCCTAAAGACAGCTGTACTTTTGAAGCAATTTTCCTCCTTATTCTTCAACTTGAAGTGTTTTTGCCGCCTGAGAAAGAATTTGATTTAAAGGCTCAAACAAGCTGGCAAAAATGTGTTGCACTGTAAAAAAAATAAGACTCCAGTATTCCCAAGACTCTGAAGCACATTCCTGGAGCTCTGGTTGTAGAGAGGAAGGAGCAGACAGGACCACAAGTTTTTCCACCTCAATGTTCATTCCACTGTGATCACTCCCAGCAGAAAAGAACCTCTTCAAGCTGGATCACATTTCTCAGATTCATTAACCTTTCTTTTTTTTTCTTTTTCTTTTTTTTTTTTTTTTTAAGTATTTAATTCTCTCTACGGTTTCCATCTTTTTTAGAATTAAAAAAAAAAAAATGAAAGAAATCCAGCAGGCCCCATTTTAATTATAACCCAACAATTTATTAATAGAACAGTAATGAAGTTTCTGAAATTTGATTTCTTAATCAGGGATCATTGTTATTTTTGTGCCAGATTTAAGAGTTTAATTTTGGGTACTTCTTCCCAACCTCTGAAATTTTAATCAGAAGTTTCAAGTGTACATGTCAATGAGAAGTTAAAGGCCAAATTTAATAACATTTTCTACCTTGGGAAATTAAAAGAAGAACCTCACTCAGAAATCCATTATTAACAGTAGATCTTAATTAAACACAGTTATGGTTCTCAATATTTGTCTGTGTGAAGAGATTGGTTTCAGTATTTTCCCCTTTTTTGGATTCAACAAGTCCAGGATATTCAATAGTTAGACTTTTAACACTGTGTAAGCAAGTTGTTTACTGCAGTGTATTTGTAATTTTTAATTAAAGCAGTGTTTTTTTCTGGTTTCATGGCTTATCATGGCAATATATTTTTATTACCTACTGTGCTGTTGGATTTTAAATTATTTATGTAAATATATTGTTGCAATATTTATTCCCAGTAAGCCATGTGACTCAATGCTTCAGAAACATCTTCACAAGAAAAGTTTATTGTAGCTCTAAAGCACATCTAATTCATTAAGCAGAATTAAAATGCAGTATTTGAAGCTGGAGAACTTAGAAACAGAACCCAAACTGCAGTGAGTTTCACGGGAACATGAAAGGCTGCAAAAAATATGTGTAAATGGAGTGATATGTGTAAATAAGGTGTGTGTTTGTTCATGTGAGTCTGTGTGTGTACAATATTTATAACTGCCACAGAATCAAGCTGCCCAAAGAGTACAAGTGGCTTCTGGAAGCACAGGGCCATTGGCTTAGTGTTGAGGTCTCAGCTGTAGGGATTTAAAAGCCAATTTTTGGCTTGGAAGTCATCATCCTTTTATTTGATTTTGGTCTCCTTATGTCATCATGTCATTAATTTATTGTAATTGCACAAGTATGATGTCAGTAAATCCCCCTTTGTTTGAGAGTTATCATTTCAGGTTAGGGCAGCCTGTGATGGATCCAGCTTCCCAGCAGGAGGTGGGTTCTCCTGGCCCTTGGGCTGCTGTGGCACTGCCATTGCACTGCCTGTGTGTTCCACAGCTCTGCTGCTCTGCAAATAGGAGCAAAGTCATTTATTACGGTCAGCCTTTCCAAATAACAGCTCCTGGTCTGTCTGGAAGGTTCATAGACTCTGTTTCTCTTTATATAAAGTGCATTTTTCTATACTGCAAACTGTGTATTTTAATGAGGCTTCATCCTGCGCCATCACACTGAGGGGATGAGGCTGAACCCAAAGGAATGCAGAGGGATCATGTTTGTTATTTGTCATTTCTCCAAGAGCCACTGAACAATGGACTGACTTTGGGAATGGAAATTTTTACTACTGGGCCACGTTTTGGTTTAGATCAGATGACCCTGACTTCGGGGTTGGGGCCTATGGAGTTGGTGGAAGTCAGTGGAAATATTCCAGACTCTAATTGGAGGCAACCATGACCTGTATACTCTTTGTCAAAAACAAAAAAATGTCTGCCTAAAATTCTGTAAAATAGTGCTGAAACTCCACTGAAGTGGGATTTGTAGTTCAGTGAGTTTCTCCCAAATCTCAAATGGCTGAGAAAACTAAGGAGAATTCACTGGACAAAGTAAGTTTTGCTTTTATTGCTTTTCTTTGCTGCCAGTCACCACCCTTACAAGCAGTGAATATATAAGCCATGAATTGCAAAGACAATTCAAAAAGCCCTTTTCATGTCTCTTGCCAGGATTTTTTCAGAGATCCTGAAGCCCCCTGAACAAGGATGAGACTTCACATCACATTGCTCACAATCACTTAAGGGATCAATTTTGCATACTTTCTTGCACATCAAGCCTTTTTAAAGCACTTTTGTTGCTGGTGGAGGTCAATAAACTTGCTTTTTGGGATACACTACAATCACTTACAGAAATACTACATAATGAGAGAGGGATAGGAAGCCTTAAAGAGTAAATGCTTAGGAAGTAACACACTTAGTCATTGTTAAATATGTCTCCTAGAGTCTGAAGGACTTGTCTTTGATTCCTAACAACAGGAGATTTGTTTTCCTTGTGCAGACAGAAGAATAGTCCTATTGTTATAAATGAATGGCTGAGCCTGCTCTCAGCATGCAGCACCAGATTTTTTCACTGTAACTTACACCCACGAGCATCTCAAGTTGGCTCTGCAGTTTTATTTATGGCCTGCCTGAACCAGCCACTGGGAATTTGTAGCATCTCTACATCTGAAGTTGCCGTGTATTGGACAGTGTACGTTGTTTTTCTCTCCCTTTCTCTTTTTTAAGTTAGATGGAAAGGCAAGGAGAGAGGGAATCTGCTTGAAGCAAAAGAAGTTTTTTTCGCTTCTCTCCTTGTAAAATCTGAAAGACAGAAACACTGACTTGCAGGGAGCTGCAAGTGTTGGGGTATCCAGCAAGCAGTGCCACAAAAGGAGAGAACTAATCAGTTCTGAAAGAAAGAACTCGGCCAATTCCTTCATGTTACACAACCACTACCTGTAATTGCAGGTACTCACTGGTCAACCAGTGGCTCAGCAGTGTTCTACACAGCAGTCTTTTTACTGAAACTGTTCCTTGAAGGTGTTAATTACTATCTGAGTTGGTAATTAGTGTGATGCTTATATTTTATTATCATATTACTAATATCTGAAGGGGAAAAACTAGTGAAAAACATGCATTGCCTTTTTTTTTTTTTTGGTCGTTGTTTGACCAAACTGACTTCCACTGTTTGTTTACTGAACAAAGTAAACAGCTCCTCTTTCCCCGTACAGAAAATTCTTTAGGCTTACAACAGGATGGGAAAGAAGCAAAACTGTTTCTGGAGTTGTGCTGTACCTCCTTTATTCTCCTCTCATACTCAAAACCACCGTGATGTAACCCTGGAAGGGTGAAAATGGCTCAAGAGCAAAACCAGGACCTGTTTTTCCTGTCCAGAAAATGATTTGCAGCTGGCCAGCACTGTGTGGATTCACAGAGGCTGAATTAATGGGAAGGAAGCAGCTGGTAAAAAAAAATAATAAAAAAAAATCTCAGGTGGGAGCCACTGAGATGAGACTGGAGAATAAATGACTGGAATTAAATCCCACTGCTGAGAGAATTGAAACGTCTGCCAAGCCTGGAATGCAGGTCCTCTAAAAGCTGTGGACAGCGTGTGATGTGAGCGCTCAGGAAAGGCACTTTCATCTCTGTCAGCTCCAATACCTGAGCTGGAGAGTAACAGGACATGCTTTTCCTCAGAGCTGTGAAGAGATGTTGATAGCCTGGCTCTGTTATTCAGTCCCTTTGTTACTCACAGGCTTCCTTAATTTACAGCCAACCTCCCTGTTCACTCTGTGGAGGGTCCCTGAGAGTCCTTAATTGTTGCTTGTGGTGTCTCTCACAGTGTTGAACACCTCTAAGTTCCCCCCAATGTTTCTTTTTACCCTCTTTTTGCTGATATCCTCTGTCTCTGTGTTGGGGCAGATGTTTGACCTCTTCTTTCCTTGTCTGCTTTTGTACATCTTAATTTGTAGTGCTTGAGGCCAATCCCAGCTCACCAGTGGGTGCTAAGCTTTGTTGTGCTGGCTTTTGCTTTGCAGGGACGTGGGGGAGCTCCCACACTTGCCTTATCTATGATAACATCTTGTCTGACTTCTTCCTTCCTTCCTTCCCCTTCCTAGCAGTTGTCAAGGTTTGAGGAAGAGATGAATGTGAATAAAAAGGTTGGTATAGCACCTATTTGCTTACCTTCTGGTAGAAAAGAAGGCAGGGCAGAGAGGAGTTTTTCAGCCAGGCTCAGTGAGGCAGTTCCTGGAGAGCAGTGTCCCTTTCCTGAAGAAAACAACCATTAATCCCTCTCTCTTTGACTGGTCTCTGAAATAGCAGAAGTGTCTGAATTAAATTATTAAAGACTACCTAAACAGGAGGCCCAGGAATTCTCAATCCATGATTCATAGTTTTGCCCAAAACCCAGATGCCTGCAGCTGCACTTCATCACTCCTGACAATACTTGTCACGAGATCCTGTTCTTAAAATTTTCTGCTGCTCTATCCTGTTGGCATAAATCATACTTAATATGTTGATATTAAAGCTGTAGATGACAGTATTGAAAATCTGTGGTTCCATGAAATCAAATAAACCATAGTAACCTCTTTTAACTTCCCTTGCTATTACCTTAAGAATCCTGAATTCTTGATTAATAAGGATGAATGTAACATTTAAGGGGAGTTTAATTAGACCCTCTGTCTTTATCCTGCATAACAATATTATGCCACATTATGATTTCAACCATGTCAGCACTCAGAATGGATGCCTGTGAACTGTGAAATTATAGGGCACATTTTTCATGTCACTGACTAAACAATATTGCAGATCTTCTTGAGAAATATGACAATAGGATCTATCAGTCACAAGTTGTGCTTGCAGTGGAAGTCAGATCTTGACAATAACTCACTTTGTCATTACTGTTCTCTTCTAGTTTCAGAAAAGGCAGGATTTTGCCTCTGGAAGAAGGAAAGAGTGTCTTGATTATAATAAGTTAGCTATCGAGTTTGAGGACACTGTGTGAGGAGTCGTGTTGACAGGGAAGGGGGTGGTAGGAATTTTTCTTAATATTTTAAAGTCATTGAATTCTGAGTCCCATTAAACCATGTTTGATCGTGTGGGAATGTCTGTGTGGAGTTACAGCTTTCAGTGGTGCTTGGACAGAAATTTATTTGGACTGTTAAAATGTATAATTAGAGCTCCAGTGACCAGTGGTATTTTATATGAAGGCAAAAACTGGAAAAACTAAAATCAAAGTTTTCCAGGGAGATTGATGATGCATCTAGGCCTGAATCCTGTCATGGAGACCAAGTATCTAATTAAGCAATTCAGCACTTCTGCCTCTGAAGCAGGTGTAGATCTTGGATGGCACCAGAGCAGATGTTGTCTGGGATGTTATGGTTGTATTTCATTAATTTACCATCTCCAGAATAAGGGCAGAATAAACAATGGACACCCCCAGTTCAGTGGCAAAATTCCCAGTGAACCTGGGTGTAGGTTTTCACCTCAGAGCAGAAGCTTACCCAAAGGCACAGAACTGCTGCTGGATGCTTACAGCCACTGCTCAACTGCAAGACAGCCCTGGGCTGTGCATTGCAAGGCATAAAGACCCATCTTCTTTCAGGCTCCTGGAGTGGAATTGGAGTTCAGTGAAGAAATTGTCAGAAGGTTTAAGCACTCATTTTTACTAAATGGAGCTCTGCAAAGTTACTGTAATAGGAAAAACGTCTTGTAGAGTTCAACGGGAATTTTTCTATTAACTTGGTAATAAGGATGCCAATTTCTGCAAAAGAGTTTCTGAGTAAGAGTGAAATTATGCACTTTATTAGGCAGCAGTAAGCCTGCAGATCCATTCTGGGCTCAAATGTGAATTGCTAGGGACTAACTTTGTCCTAATTTTATGACCAGTGTGCTCTAGGTAAATATGCCTATGGAGACATCTATGCCTACTCTGCATGTAGCTGGATAATTATTATCCATGGGATTCCTTGGGCAACTCCTTTGGGTAGTGGTTAACATCACATCACCTTGGAGTATCCAACCTGTCTCACCCAGATTTCACTGAATACTCCACACCCTGAAGAATCTTTACACATTTACCTATTTTAACGGGCCTGTCAGAGTTTTGTTTCCTCTTTTTCCCTTTCAAGTGGGAAATTTCCAACGGAATTCTTCCTGCCTAAGGCCCAACCTCTCTGGAGATTCAGCCCTGGCTCGTTGGAAGCATTTTATACATGAAAACAAAATGCAGCCCCAGAGTTTATCTGATAATGCTTCAGGGCTAAATCAAGAAATTTTATTAGTAGTGAACAAGGTGTGTAGCTTCAAAATGGAGCACTCAAACATTGCTTCTGGCCCTGGAATTTTCTGAGTTATTAACTAGTGTTTAAGACACAGTTTAGCAGAGAAAGAAAACAACAGTTTTCCGTATCTCCATGTCAAGGTCGTTGAGTTAGTTTGACTCATGGAAATTGTTACAGAGTTTGGGTTTTCAGTGCAAGGAAAAAAAAAAAAAAGAAGAAAAAGTTCCTAATAGCTTTAATTCTTGTATAACTGTAGCCCTTTGAATAAGTCCTTCTTTAAGCAGTTGAGTGAGATTTTTCATTACAGCTTCTGACATTTCAGGAAAAAATTAGCAGATTCTTTTAGTTTTGCAGTTCTTGAAGCTTCCATTTTTTGTCTGTCAAATCAAAACATTAACATTCATCCCACGGTGATGCTCTGGACCTTCAATGAAGGTGCCTGGGAAAACACTCAGATCCCAAATGACACTGGAAAAATATATGAGAAGTTTAACTTTCAGGCATCCAATCCAGGGTTAAACAGCATGGAGTAACTAAGACATAATAGTTAATAAAAGCATAGGAGAGGATTCAATACCTTCGATTCACAGAGCACTATATCTTTTGTGCACTGAATGCAAGAGATATCAAGCAGAAAATAAAACTATACATGACCAGATAGTGGAATACTTTTGGTAAAGTATTTACCTCGTTGGTCCCACACTGCAGTCAGGCAAGGCCTGCAGAGAAAGTTTATCAGCAACTGTCAGTGTGGTAAATTAAGGTTAAACAAACAACTGTAAATCTTCCATTTCCAGTCCTTTCAGTGCTTAATCCCATAACATCTAATGAAAGCTCTTTTTGTGTCATAAATGAGTACTTATGTGGAGCTTTCCCCTCTAACCTGTTCACATTTTCCATCATTGGCCAGCAGATTTCTTAAATGACACACATTTGTCATGTTGCTTAATGTGTGTCTGGAAGGGGCTTGGCTGTTACGATGATGAACACGAGATAAAAATTGTGCTGTGCAGAGAAGATTTGTTGTAGGCTGTACATCAGAGCCAGCATTCAGATGCACACAGGACATGCAGCAAGAAAGATGCTTTCTAACCTGAAAAGGGATATTACTGAGACTTCTTCAGTGTGAACTCACCTCTTAGCAAGCAAAGGAGAATATTCCTGTCAACAATAAGCTTTAAAATTTTATTTCCTTGGAAAACACATGTTTTTTAATATGTTAAAATATATATGAAGGGGCCATTTTCTAAACCCTGTCATATCTTGTGACGTGCCTTTCAGAATATCTGGCAGGATTTAATTTTGTTCAACATTCTCTGTTTCTATTTACCCGTGCAAGGACAAATTTGTTTTGCAGTAACATCAGTTAGAGAAGGGATGTTACAATGACTATCCCAAGTGAATATGAAAGAGTGTAGAATCTGACTTCCAATGCTCTTGTTCAACAAGTGAAAAGTAGTATTTTGTTCTCTGTCATCCCTCAGGCATTAGATGATTCCTACAGGCAGAGAGGGACAGAGGGGGGGAAATTCAGCCCAGCTACCTGTAACAAATGTAACAGTCTGCACTTGATGGCATGACAAATAAAACAGCTAAGATATGGTTATACACAGCCTTGAAAACATGAGAGGAAGAGGGACATCTTTGCATTTTAAAGTGCATTTGGACACCCTGAGTGCCTGAGAATCTGATTCATTGAGGTTAGAAAAGGTAAATCACACTGCCTTGTTCATTTGTCATGGTCGTTACAGACAGTGAGTTAGGCAAACAAAAGACACTGCCCAAAAATAAGGGAAAAGATGTGACATGATATCACACATTGCTCCAAATCCAGGATAGAAAGTGGCTGCATGGTTTTTGTATAGTTCAGTGTAATCAGTCAAATAAAATTCAGATAGATGATTCCCAATTATTACAAAAAGAATAAAATAGAATTAATCAAGTTCCTTCTGTAAGAACTACACCCATGAAGAAAAGAGTGTATTTAAAATCAGATGGGGAAAAAAAAAAACCAAAAACTTAATTTGCGTTATTTTTAGCCAGGAATAAATTCACCATTTTCTTCATATTATCAAGTGGTAGTGTAATTTTTTCTTGAGTCTTATATACTCACATTATCAAACATGCCACTAAATTTCTTACCTACCCTTTCCTTCTTTTTGTTATTGAATGCTACAAGGTTGGAAAGTATTTTCACTCGGTGGGTATTAATTCCTCTGAGCTACATAACGATACAAAAGCATCAGGACAGTCTATTTTCCTATTATGAATACAATTTTTTTAAACAAAGCTAAACAAGAGAACTAAAAGGAAAAACACCTCAATTTTTACAATATTAATAGCAGAATGACATATTTTGTTTTAGAGAATTCAGCTTTCATGACAGATGCTTAGTGGATTAAATAGGGAACAAGGAGTTAAATAACTCCTAACTAACTCATTGGTAGGCATCCAACTGTGACCAAAATCATTCTGATCTGATTCTTGTTTCATTCTAAAACAGTTTGACTGGATTTAAAGCTCCACATAACTCCTCCCTAGAGGTAACATTCACCAAGACCACATGAAGGGCTTGAGCCTGGATTCCCCATCTCCTCTTTCCATTGTCTTGTCCAGCATTGGAACAGGGCAGTGGTGGATTCACCATCCCTGGAAATGTTCCAAAGATGTGTAGATGTGGCATTTGGGGGCATGGGTTAGTGGTGGGCTTGGCAGTGCTGGGTTAATGGCTGGGCTTGATGATCCTAAACATCTTTTCCATCCTTAACAATTCTTTGACTCTCTATACAAGGAGCAACTTGAATTTCCAGCACATTGCTCTGCTTCTGTCGAGCTGCCTCCCTCAGGGTCCCAGTGGGGGGCAGGGAAGAGATGTAGTGGCATCCTGTTGGTTTAGAGCTGGTATGGATGTCCTGGTGGATAGGGGAGATGTGCCAGTGAAACCTTCCTGCCCACAGGAGCAGAGTTAGTGGGGATGTGTGAATGTGTGTGCTCGCTGTGTAACGGGGTCTGGGGGCTCATGAGATCCCCAGGCTGTGGCAGCAGGAGCAGCACGTGGCTCTGCAGGAGGCAGGAGAGGCTGAGGGTGATGCTGCTGGGGGGTCACACAGCTCTCCCCACTGAACAAACCCTCTCTGAGAGATGTCAGTGATTAGTTCTGTTACTATGAACATGGAATATCCTTCGGGGGCTCAGCTCCACACTCAGCAAAGACTCCAATAATGGCTCAGGCAGTGCTATAATGTGAGAAAAACCCAAGATTTCAGCCAGGTTTTGCCTGGATCAGGTTCAGCTCAAGTCACAGGAGCAGTGTTTCCCCGTTGCTTCAGTGAAGTCTGGATTCCAGCGGGGATCTTTGCCACTCAAGATTATGCCTGTCAACTACATGAAAACACATTTATAATCAGAGGATTAGCAACCAATATCTCACCAAAATGAGTGTCTGCAGGGAAACCTGCACCAGCAGCTGTTTTATACTGGCTGTCCCATCCAAGTTTAAACAGAGCTGGGGGACAGTGTTGAGTGTTTGGCAGGGAAAGGGGAGGGAAGGAGCAGGACTGGGGCTGTTTTTCCTGCCAGGCCCTCACTGCAACGTGCCAGGAAACTCAGAGGCTTTTCTAAGTCAGCAGAACATTATTGCTCTCCCATCATCTCTGTGTTACAGCCCTGCCTTGGAAATAGCTGAATCCCACAAATGAGCCCTGTGCGAGTTCAGCCAGCTCGGAATGGCCCAGCTCTGTCAGCACAGGAAACTACTTTGATTGCTTTTCTGTCAGGATCAGCTTCTTCACAGATTTTCTTTTTGAATTGCTACTTCTTGCACAGTCAATTTATTGTGTGTTAAATTTCATCCTTTCTTATGCTACCCCGTTTTTTCCTTGTCTTTTGTTGCTAAGCTAAGAAAAAGCAAAATACTTATGCTGGTTCACCACAATAATATCTTTTACACATTTTTTGGGGGGCTGACATACCCAGTATAATCAGGGGAGTCCTTTTTGTTTGTTCGTTTTCTTGAAAAAAAAACCTCATGGAATAAGAACCCAGGCCTCAAGTAACTTTGAAGTATGTGGTCTTTATAATTAAAGTTTTGTTACTGAGGAGTGATAAAAGTGTCAGATGGTGGATATCACTGGGTCTGTCCTGTCTTGAGGTGACATGTGTTGCTTGCTCCTCTGGCAACAGGGAGAATGGCCTGTGGTACTTCTAGACCTTAGTATTAATTATTTTCAGAGTGACGAGGCATTATTCCCCATCTGTGGGATAACCTAGTCCCAGTATCTTCCAGATTTATCCTGGACTGTAATTCTTTGAAAAGTTTTGATGAGAAAAGGCAACAAAAGAGGCAAGGGAGTGTGCAAGAAGCAGCTGAAGCAGTGCCCAGGGGTGCCTTCAATGTAACCTCTGTTTTGAGGCATCGGTGTCTTAAAGGCTTTAGACTGGACATAAACTGTGCTAAAATGATCAGTCAGCACATTCAACACCCTCCCCTTCCCTCTTGGAAATCAATTTGCAGAAACATGAATCCCCTTCCTTCCTTCAGAGGCAGGTCCCAGAGTTAATAATGTCCAGGGTTGGAACTTGGGAGTGTGTTTGGATGGCACGGGCTCAGGATGCAAACCCGTGCTGGAGCCTGCTTGTAGCTCCCCTGCCCTTTCGGGGGGTGCCTCCGGGCAAGGGGGTTTTCTTTGTGACTTTAAAATTAGCCAGGGCAAAAGTGAGTTTTTATGGAAGCTGGCAGAAGTAACCCCGTGCTGGGCCTGGCCAGTTGCTCCAGTCCAAGGGGAGCTGTATGGATCCAGACAGACTAATGCCTCCCAGTGGGGAGCCACTTCCCACCTCTTCCCTGCCCATCCCTGGGTAAAAAATAACTCCCGGAATCTGCAGAAATGTGCTGTTTCATGGCTGTGTTCAACAGTGACATTTCAGCAGTGAATCTGCTGGGCTCTTATAAAAACTTGCCTGCTTTTCAAGAGCTCCCAGAACCCCTGATTGAACAGGGAAAGCAAGGAAGGGATTTGCAGTGGGAGCAGCTGCCTTTGCTGGAAGCACAGGCACAGAGAACAGGCATGTGCAGAAACTTTTGATGGAGTTTTACTGCCAAAAACCTTTTCTGGGTAGTTTATAAAAGAACCTCCAGCTCATCTAACGTTGATTAGCTTTTGAGGCACAATTGTTACAATGAGAAAACTTTTACTGATTTGCATGTGTTGACAATTATTCTAACAGTAACAACCTGATTATAGCAGCGTGTTAGTCCCAGATATGGTGTATTATTCCCTAGCTTTAGGAATAATTCAGATAGTTATAGCCTCTGGGTTCATTTAACCATAGCCCTAATCACTTCTGATTAAAACATACATAAATGAGTTTGTGGATTTTTTTTTGTTGTTGTTACACCTCAACTTCTAGGATATTTTTACCCTGAAGGGAAGAAAACAAGAAAATTAGATTTCAGTATAGAGAAATATTTGAAAGACTGTACAATAATAACAAAAAATATTTTCCTTTTCAGAACATTTTATTTAACTGCCTCATTGCTGCAATTTTATTATCTTCATTTGATTAATTGCTGTAGGTTTTAGGTCTGGGTTTATTTTATATTCCAGTTGCAATGACTCTCTTGTTACTTTCTTCATGTTTACCAAGGGGCTTACTCCCATTACTTCTCCACACAAATGACTAATTAGTCAACCATTTTCTCATCTGACATGTCTCAGTGGCAGGGGACTGAAAACTGAATTTCCTCTAATTTTTCATTCTGTTTTGATCATATCACTGTAGATAGAGCATTGCCATGAAAGCCAGCCTGCTAAGTCCCTGATGTGACAAGCAAAACAAAGCTGAGCTGAGGAATCTTTCAGCTCAGAGGGTGAGATGAGGTGCAGAGCTTTAGGAGTGCCCTGCAGATGGAAACAGAAGCAAACACGGACTGTAACGTGGTCACAACCTGCAAACTGTTCCCTCGGGGCACGGGAACCACTTCCAGGGCTGAAGTGTGGGAGATCAGAGCTCCAGCCTGAAAAATGCTTGGTCAGTGGTGTCTGAGCCTGGCAGCCCTTCCCCACCCCACTCTGGTGTCACCAACAGTGACATTTATAACCCCAGTTTCCACTGCTCCCCCTGACTGGGTGAGCAGCAGGAGGCAACATTGGGTCTGTAGTGATCTGCCATATGAAACATATATATTATATATTTATAGCCCAAATAGAATATATATTGATATTGTTATAAATATCATAAAGCCACTGAATGGTTTGGGTTGGAAGGGACCTTAAAGCTCATCTTGTTCCACCTCCTGCCATGGGCAGGGACACCTTCTACTAGACCAGGTTGCTCCAAGCCCTGTCCAACCTGACCTTGGACACTTCCAGTTAACCCAGTTAACTGCAGAAGTAACTGAAGTAAGAAAGCTTTTTGTTCTTTTTGTTTCCTTGTTTAAAGCTAAACAATTCCTGCCAAGACTTGTTGCCCATAGAAAATATACTTTTAGGGAAAGAGGGGTTTAATTTTATCCTTTCTCAATGATTTTTTTAAAATTATAATTTTAAATAGAAATTTACTGTTGTAAACTGGAAATAGAATGTTAGAATGTTTCTAAGTGTCATGGCATGTTGGTATAGACCAAGTAGTGTTGAGTTCCCATTTTATTGTTTTGTCTACCTTTTGAAATATGCCCTATCAAAAACGTACACTTTCAGTTTAAAAAGCAGTTTTTAAAAAAATCGACTAACAGCTGAAGTATTTCTGAAAAATCTGTATTACACTTTCAGCAGACTTTCCTGTGACTTATTGACCTGAGACAGATGCCAGTGGAAAGGCTGTAAGAACCAAGTTGTCTTCCAAAGCAAAGGGTAGACTCCTTTTCTTGCTATAAATATCTATTTCTTAGCCATAAACTGACAGGGCACCTGAAAGAAGGCAGCTCAAATGGAAGCTTTTTCCAGAGAACATTCTGTGTTTATACAGTTTTAATAAAAACTACTGATCTTCAGTGGTGTACTCAGCCCTGATGTACCACAGCATTCCTGCTCTGGTTCCCCAAAAATACCCATTTCTGTAGTACAAGCTGAAATGCTTTGGAGTTTTTTTTTTTTTTACTATTAAAAACACCGATTGAATCAATGGAAAACTGATATTAGCAACAAATATCTGACCAAAATCTGAATGTGTGTAAACCTCAAACCTTAAAAAGCAACGTAGCAGCCTCGTGCAGCCCTGCCGTGTTTCGGAGCAATCCAGTCCCTTGCACACCCTAAGGATGTGCTTTGGAGAGGATTATTGCACCATTCCATGGGCCAGACTGGCACTGAGCCAGGGAATTGTGATGCCTTCTCAGATAGGACCAGCACGAAGCACATGCAGGCTCAGGTCTGTACAGAAACTTCTGGAAACTTTGGGGAGGCACTTTGGGGTCGCCCAGGGAGAAGCGGCTGCAGGGAGTTCCTACAGAGCCTGTCGTGCCCTGCCTGCAGAGCTGAGCCAGGCACTGGTGCAGAGCTAATGGATTCACCCTGGAGTGTGTCCAGGTTATCAGAGGAACATGAATTTTCTGTGGCCAAAAATGCACAGAGTGACTTGTTGCACACCGTTGATGGGAGGTTTAATTTATTTTTTTAAATTGTTACTCTAAGTTGACATTTCCAGCCTGTGAAAATACAGACGGTCTGCAAGCCCATAAATCTGTTCCACAAAGCTGAAAAATGGCTCTTGCATAAATCCTCAATCTCCAGTAAGTTTAAAAATGCATCTGACCTAACACCTTTCTCAATAGTGTTGCCAGAAAATGTGATTTATTTCGAGTTTTAGATTTTGTTAATGATATATTTATTCTGATTAATAATAGTATATATTTCAGTTAAATCTGATGGGTTTTTTATATTTTTAGGGGTTTTTCTTTTAAATAATCTAGCCCAAGTAATTTTAGCATGTCTAAATCTCTGCAGGAGGGCACTGCAGGAGGTATTTCACAGCCTGTTGCACACGTAGCATATAGTCACACTTTTAGTGCCAGCATTTCAATCCAAATTCAAATCCATCCATTTTTTATGTGTTCATATATTTAATGGTATAAGGGCTAACCAGCTTAGCTTGCCAGATGTAGTGTGCAAGTTAAATATGGGGACTGGAAAGTGCAAACAGATGACAGTTTAGATTTTATTTTCCTTTCTGACTTTTTAACCACATCTTTTGAAGATTGTCTTAACTCTGTGTTCATACAGCATGTTTAATGTTTACCAGGGTATGTTTATGTCAAGGTTTAGGCCAGACATAAACCAGTGAGGTTTAAGATTCACAACAGGTCTTGAAAACAGTCAGTGATGATCTCCAGTGGTTCCTTCCAATCCCAATCGCTCCATGATTCTGCGGAATCACAAAGTTAGACACACAGAAGGCAGTTTCTGAAAGCCTTGAGGATCAGGAACCCACATGTCCATGTAGACAACTGACAGGAAAAGATCTGGAAAAGCCCTTTAGTGGGTTGTCAGTACTGCCCCCTTTATCACTTCTCCTATAACCTGCATAACCTGGCCTGGAGTTTTTGAGATGACGGAATTCTTACGTTTTGTCTCAGTAATACTCTGTGATGAGACACTTGTGCTTCTGTTCTCCCTGTGCTATGAAACCCTTTCAGTCCTGACCTGCAATGGAAATGCTTTCTTAGGCAGTGTCTGCAGCATGAGGGGCAGATGTCAGGGTTAGCTTTAACTTGGCAGTACCAGCAACAGGCTGCTGTTGATAGCACTGTGCTTAATGCAGGATTTGTTTCCCTGTGATTCACATCATAGCGGTGATAAGAAAAATGCTGCAGCTAAAGAACCTACTCATGCTGTGTAGGGCATGTGTTGCTGTATCATTTTATGGGTGTTCTACACATTGGATAACAAACCCCTTGCCATTATTCCACAGGGATCTGTATTTGTGTACATATGAAACCCAACACCCATCAGGTTTTGCCCCTCTCTCCTGACACACACATATTTACCTGTTGACACACTTATTTCAGGCAGGGTTATTGAATTGCTAATAAATCAGCAAAAAAGTCTTAGCTCTAAATTATTACTCAGTTATGCCTCCATAACACAACACTCTGAGCAGCAACAGTTATGCTGATATTGTCATGATTTGTGCCCATCATAGAGGTTTTCTAGTGCTGACAACGCACTTACTGCAGGCACTCATTGCAAAGGAAATGCAAAAGAAGGCACAGATTAGGGCAGAGCGATGCCAGCATTGACACTTTGCTGAGCTACAGACTATTGCTGACTGCTGGGAGAGATGTGGGACAGCCTGATGCTCACACCTGGCTCGGATCCAGGCGTTTCCAAATGGAACAGCGAGTTCCCCTCACATGGAAAGGGGTGAAGACACCCTGTCATGTGGATCTCAGAAGAAACTGTAGAGTTCTTCAAGGGTCATAAAAAAATAAAATTGTATTTGGGTGTCCAAACAGGAAAGCACATGAGGAAGAAGCACTGAAAGGAGGTATGAACATAACTGCTTCCTGGGGGTGTAGTTTAAGCTGCTGTAATAAGGTAAATGTGAGGCCTACTGGCAACTTCTTTATGTCATGGCCAGAGTGTTTTGGTAATGTGTTGAGTTCAGTTATTTCCAACAATGCCTCCCTTCTGTGTTTAAGACATGTTTTGTCACACAAAACACAAGAATCATGGATGATATGTTGCTGACCTGTACAACATTGTGTTTAGGGGCTGCAGAAGTTTTTAGGCAGTAGCTGTATATCTGGGTATAAAATGGAATGTGAACCTGTATATTCTCTTACACCTCCAAATTAATACATTTTATTAATCCACATTGTTTTGCAACATCTGAAAAAAAAGTGAATCATAGAATGGTTTGGGTTGGAAAAGCCATTAAAGGCCACCTCATTCCAATCCCCTGCCATGGGAAGGGATGCCACCCACTAGACCAGGATGCTCAGGGACCTGTCCAACATGGCCTTGGAAAGTGAAAAACTTCAACTGCTCCAGCATTCTTCCAATGGCTTTAGTGCCACAAACATTTTAAAACTAAAAAACAGTCTTGGAAGTTGCATAAAAACATCTTTATGAAATCAAATGTCAGTATAGTTACAGAACATTAGCTGTAATATACATTAGAGAATTGCTATTATTGTTTTCATTCCACATGGGATGGCAATCAGAGACCCAGCTGTGCAAGGCTGGGAATATACATATAAATATACGTATATGAAAGGCAAACTCCTCTCTCCAGAGCAGCTTGGGAGCAGGAATACCTTTGTTATCATGTAGCCAAATAGCAGAAGAATTGCTGTGTGTCATCATTAATGAGTGTGGAGTGTGTTTCAGCTGGAGAATTGCTGTGCTGCAATAAGGTTCCCTCTCTGCTCCTCCCCGTGCCATATGCTGCCGTAATTAGTGCAGGCAAAAGGTAATGAGAGCACAGTGGAGAAGAGGGAGCTCGATGGGAAGCAGGTTGATCTCTAAAGCTCTACGTTATGTCATCCCTACATAAAGCACAATGCAGTTTTAACCCGGATTTTTTAGTGTTGCACTTATATTTTGGGAAGTTTTCTTGCCTTGGAGAGCCACCATTACTTACCCAGTGTGTATATTTATGCTGTAACTGCTGCACTGTTGTCTCCCAGATACCTGTGAAGCTTTTTTCAGAGGTAGTCATTCTTGGTTTTGCAGCTGCACTTGATATAATGAGATAAAATTCATATTGACTTGATTTAAAGATTACAGAATGTCTGTATTTAGAGATTCCTTCATTCAGAGACAAAAGGGTGTTCTCATGCTAAGATCACAGGCACAGACATACAAATTTACCTTCTCCACTATCATTTTACCTGAATCACTCATGAAGAGCTCATAAAAAAATTTCATGTGCTGCCATTATATGTTCCAGTGCCAGAAGGAGCAAGGATTCATAATGTGGATAATGTGAAGGTTTTTCATTCCAAATACAAACATGGAGCTATACTTAGGTGAAATATTGGCTCTGGTCAAGTGGTAGTTTAAATTTATGTCAATGGGACCAGGATCCCTGAAAGGAGCAAGTGTGAACTGGATATCTAGTGTATGGAAAAGCTTTCTTATATTTCTGATACTGACTCTTACCAGATTGAAATGCTATGAAAATGGTTACTATCAAAGTTTTATCACAGAATCACAGGATGGTTTGGGGTGGAAGAGATTTTAAAAATCACCTCGTTCCAACTCCCTGCCATGGTATGTTGACACTCTCAGCTTTGCCCAAGACCACAAAGTAAACACACACATATAAATGTGTGTATCACAGAGAACAGGAAATTTTTACTCGTCTTGGTTCAACTCTATTTTAAACATAGTTTAAAAAGAATTCAGGAATAGGCAATTTAGATATGAAACTTTGGATAGAAAATGCCAGTAAATATCTTACTACATCTTTAGAAAGCCATTCAAATATTTTTTTCTATTCTGTCTATCTCGGTACTTTTGATGTCCCTCATTGCTATGTGTTCTAGGCCTTTTGCAATGATTTACAGATTTTATCCTTTTAACAGCTTTTCAAGGCAGAAATGCATCCTCACTGTTTTAAAGATGAGGTGAGGATGTAGTATGGATTAAAGACTTCCCTAATTCCATTGTGACAGAGCTGGGACTCAAAAGTCCAACGTCTGAGTCCCAGCTGAGCCAGACCAGCCGTGCTCACTGGTCCACCACAGTGTCACCTTACTGCCTACAGTCTGCCGTGGTGACAAAGCCTAACTAGAGAGTCAGACTGATATTTCATGGGGCCAGGGCCACTGCAGGACTTCTCCTCTGTTGTGGGTTCTGATGGAACAGTCCCTGCAGGCCATGGCTCCAGCGCTCTCCAGATGCCCCAGGATGAACCCCCCAATGCTGACAAAACCTGACAGACTCACTACCCTTACCTCTGGTCAGTGCTGCACACCAGACTGGCTCAGATGTGTCATTCAACACAGATTTGGCACTGCTTCGTTTTGCCTTCCTTCTCATTCTGTCAAAGCATACGAGCCAAGACCCCTTGACTCAACACGGGAAAAGTCTGGCAATTCCCAGGCTCTGGAAGGCCTTGCCAGGAGCAGCATCTGACTGTGCCTGGCTGCTGGCCTGGGACACCCTGAGCCATTGCACTGTTGGCTGGGAAATCCTTTTTGTGGCTGCTGCAGGGCTGTGGCTCTGGTTTGGTTTCCGTGTCCATGTCTGTTGTGTGAAATGATCTTTTTGCTAATCAAGCCCTGCATGTCTGTAAGCAGCCCCAGGAGCTGTTCTCTGAATTATCTTCCTCTGTTACAGGAGGGGGGAGAGGCTATTTATAAATTTTAAATTATTTCCATGTATTTGCTGCTTCATTTTAGTCCTGCACCAAACAGACCAAGTGCATAGTTTGGTTTATGTTCTCTTGTTTTGCATCTACAACCTCTCTGCATCTCTTTGTGGGTCTTTGTTTAAGGTGTATATTTAAACATTGCCAGAGATGAGTTCCAGTCTGAGGGAATTGTGCTGTTTTCTTTACAATATCTGGCTTAAACATATTGCAAGAACAATAACCTAGTGCAAGGAGGTCACAGTCAAAATACGTCACACCCTCTTGCCCCTACCCTGTTGTCATACAAGCCCTTGGGAACAGTAAGCTGTTAGCATGGTTGAAAATTTAAAAAAACCCAAAACAAACCACGATGAGATAAAGTCCACAAACAGCACTAAATTTCACTATTGCAATGTAGAATAAGACAAAAATAAACAGTAATTGACGCACCAGAGAACATATTTGCACACATCCCTACAGATGTATCAGAGTGCTTAGGATTGAGACAACCGAGCAGGTACACACAGGCAGGTAAGTTCATGTTTAACCACCAAAAAAAATGATCTGATTTTCAAAAGTGCTGTGCAATCAGCAGGTCCCACTAAAGTCAAAAGTGGGAAGTGAATCTTTGTATTCTATACTTCTATTTTTACAATGTTTTTCTGTAATGGGTCTATTCTAAACCTTTCGCTGGCAGAGCCCTCAAAAAATGGAACAAAGAACAATCATCTTAACTGTACTGCAATATGCTCCTACAATAAGTAAAAAATGTGGTGGGAAAGACAAAGTACTACTTTTACGATATCCTGTACCAAATCACAGGTTATACAATTCAGTTTTTTATTTGCACAGCCAACAGTGCTTTGTAGAGCAATCAGGGAAGATAATACAATCCATTTTACATTCTCATTACTTTGGAAGTGTTGAATCTTCTGAAATTGTTTCAGGGTTAATTGAGAATTTGCTGGTTTACAATAGACTAGGAATTGTTTAGGCTGCCCTTGTTTCATATTTTTGTGCATACCTTTGTTGCAACGTTATAAAAACAACTATAAAAGAAGAAACAAAGAAGCGAAATGAAATAATGATCTACATTGTTGCTATTCCAGGCACTCATTTTTACTGCAGATAAAGCTGGGGTATTGATTAATGTTTAAATGGCTATTAAGTGGAAGGACATGTTGGGTTGATGGAATATCTCACTATGCACTAGCGTTTTCCTTTGCTTCTTTTCCACATATTCCCTAAGGAATCATTTCCGCTCCTGGGGAAAGCAGTGGTGAAACTCTGAGTGACTTTTGTGGGAGCATAAGTCAACAGTTTTTCCTATTTGTCTCTTTTTCTCATAAATTCCAAAAGGCCCTGGTTTCCAATTTTGTCCTTTAACTTATTTTAACATAAAAACAGCTCATAAAAATGTGGAATTTTTTCATGGCTGTGTATATTGAAGCTTTGATCCTGGCTCTGGCTGCCCCTGTTTACCACGGCAAAGTCAGGCAGGCTCAGCAGCCCTGGGGAAGTTGTATTTTTGAAGCCTGAAGCAAAGCCTTGGTAAAGAACAGCAGAGCTGTGGGCAGGGCTGCCTGTCAGCACTTCCTTACCTGTGATAATGGACATCCCAACACTTTGCTCCAGGGATCTAGCAACTTATTTTTCCTCTGTCCAGAGGGCACAGCACCAAGCAAAGGTCTGAAACACACATTCAGTGAGACCATGTCTGTCTTTGTTGGCTTGCAATTTATTCTTTCCTCTTCTGGCAGCTGCCATTTTATTTCATTTTACTTACTTTTTTTTTTTTTACCCCCTAAAAATCTGTTATTTTTGTTTATTCCCTCATGGTTGCACTGATACATATTTTTTTTTGGCAGGATTATCACACAGGACACCTTTCAGGTGAATGCCACTATGAGGCAGTGCCTGGGCACAGACTCACTAAATAATAACAGGTTCCATGTCAATTACTGGTAATTTAAAATGTCTATAGAAGGTTGTATGGCTGTTTATGACCTATAGCAATTCACTACAAAAAAGATAAACAGGTTATTATCCTAAGTATTGATTATATGATTGGAGTTTTGGTTTAAAATATTAACACATTTAATTGAAGAGGGAATTGGTACCAGTTAATTCAGCTCTGTGTTGTTATATTACTTAATATATTTAACTGAGTATAGAATTAAGCCCTAATCATGAACATTCTTGCACTTATTGCTTCAGTCAAGTAGGGAAGTTCTTAGTGTGTAAACTCCACAATGTCCCAAAACATTTCCAGTTTCAGGGTCTGAATATTTGTGCTGATTAATGGAAAAAAGCACAACAGGGAATTTCTTACTGGGGGATCTTGGAGACAGTATTTCCAAATCCTGATTTAGGCCACATTCATGTGATTGAATTTAATCATCAGAAGGAAACTACAGATCCCAGACTGCAGAACAAATGTGTGCAAACAGGTTCTGGGTGTAACCACCTCCTGTTAGACCTGATGAATTCACTGTCCAATTCTCTTTTTGCTACCACACCCTACAATTTAGTACATGTCTAACTAGTTGTAAGAAAAAAAAATGAAAAACACTCAAAAAAGTAAATTAAAAATACAATTTCTAGTCGAATCAGAATTTTGAGTTGGAAAGAGGATGACCATGATGGGATTCATGAAGTCTGTAGATACCAGTGTTGATGCAGAGGCCCATTGCAAGTGTTCAGGTACTCTGGCTGTATAGCACTGGTCCAATATAATGTTTTAAATATTGAATTCTGTACTACTCTTTGGGACAAATATGTTTCCAAAGGAATTGTCTACAGCTTCTCCTTCTGTCAGCTAAGTTTAGCAATAAAGAACTATCCCTAAGGGAAAGCACAAGGTTTAGATTCTACTTCTGAATTATTGAGAGATCCACCCACGAAAACCAGTGAGTGCAAAGACATATTCCCTTGCAGTAATGCAATTGTTTTATGTTTAGATCTCTAATTTGTTAACAGCTGCTGTACTTTGATTTAGGTATTCAGTTTACAAGGACCCAGCAGGCTGGCTGGAAATCAACCCTACCAATGGCACCATCGGCACCACGGCTGTCCTGGATCGAGAGTCTCCCTATGTGCAGGACAATGTGTACACTGCCCTCTTCCTGGCAATAGACAGTGGTGAGTAACTGGCCTGCATAAGATTATGAATATATTGTTATCAATAATAATTTTCCCCCCTGCTTGAAACTTTCTGGTCTGGAAGGCGCACATGTGAACTTAAGCGTTTGCTTCAGCAGCTTTAATTTAAGTTTACACCTCACAGGTTTATTACTGCACTGAGGTCATAATTCTAGGTATAAATAGTCTGGGAACATTCTAGGAAAGTAATAAGTCATCTTTATCAGAGTTAATTTCTTCACAATATTTGAACAGTCAATAAGCCTGAGGCTCCTAAATACCAATAACAACTCATCCCTGATATGCTGGATTCTATTCTACTCAATACAATTATAGTGACAACAAAAACATAAGTAAAACCCCTTGTTAAAATGCAACAATTTTTGCATATTGTGTGTGTTAAAGTTCCTTCTGTCAAATAGAATCAAAATTAAACTGTCTAGGAAAAATTCAGCAAGCAACTTTGGAGTAGAGAGAAAGAGAAAACCTTGAACATTCCAAATCTCCAGACCTAAAGGCACAAAATAAATAAAAGATTTGCCTGTAATATAACAGCTAATATGCTAAGGCTTTTTCACAGCTGCAGCCGGTTTAGCCCTGGTGATGAATTGTCAAATGTTCTTTTTAGGAGAGCAATTCTACATTTTTGTAACCACATGACTCAGGGAACACTTGCAGGGCCTGACAGGAGAAAGAAAATATTGCCTTAAGTGTAACAGAAAAAAAAAATCTGCTGAGATGATGATTTACTTATATATTAATATACATATTTTCCTCAGGAAATTTCCATGGAAAAATGTAGCACTGAACATATTTCTGTCATTTGTTTGCTATTGGACAGGAATTTTTTTTTTAAATGCATCTTAAAAATCTGGGAAATGTCATCTCACAATGAAAGTAAAAATCTGGGATAATGTTACTGAGGGGTTGCCAAAAGGACAAAGTCACGTTTTAAAGGTGGAGTGAGATATCATCAAAGAGAGTAGATGGAACAAGAGGCTGAATGTTTTTGTCTGTGGAAACCAGCCTGAATGAGGAGGATTTGGGGGAGGCCTTTCTGCTGTGCTTAGGGCAGTAACATGTGTTGCTCATCTGTTCTGAGCCCAGAACCTCACTGATAGGTGACCCCTCTTAATTCTCAGAATTTTTTCCGTTCTGGAAAAATGGGAGAAAGAGAAAGAGGTGTCTGTGAGCTGAGCAGCAGTGCAGGAGAGAAAAGGAATCCTCTTCACTTGAGGCATTGAGTCAACACTCCATTCCAGCAGCTGTAACTGTATTTATTTGTGATTGCACAGCTCCGTTAGTGCAGTTCATCCACTCCAACATTATTGACTTCCTTGAATGAAGTAATTAGAACCCACGTGTGTGCATTTAGTACTGTCATGCCAAGGTGTTAATAATGATCATTCCCAAGCATTGCACTCCTTCACTGTGTGTAGCCCAGCCACACATGGAAGTGGGAATAAACAGCACAATTTAAATAGCTGATATTCACCTTGTGGTTTGCATCACCTCTGGATTAATCACCAAACATCAAGCTCAGAGGCAGGCTCCCTGCCTTGTCCCCTGCAGGTACAGCTGGGACAGACAATATCCCTAGAGAGGGTTTCCCCTAACTTATTTCCAGGCAAAGCTATGAAACCCATTTCATTTCCTTACCCATCAGAGCTAATGTCCATCGTGAAAAGAAATATTACCTTAGATGAGGAGCCAAATTGTGTAGAACGATATGAAATGAATACAGAACTCTTCCAGAACTTTAAAAGAAGATTATGTTAACTTAAAAAGGAAAAAAAATGAGATGGCTGCATGTGCTCTCTTTAAAGCATTGTCCACAGAGTGCAAATCCCTTTCTTCAGGTTAATAAGTGGAGCCTGTCTAATGCCAGTGAATATGGTGAGGACTTTGGACTCAGAGGGTAGCCAAAGGCAGAATTAAGAATTGCCAAATGAAAGAGAGTAATAAAGGGAAAATTTAGAGGCATTTCCAAGAGAGCAGGTCATTTGCTTGGACTAAAAGACTTGGGATGAAAAGGGAGGAGAGGACAAAAACACCCAGTTAAGAAGACATGCTTTCTTCAAGCATTCAGTGGAGGTTACTCTTTCCTTTGGCCTCTCATCTTATCTCTAAGTCAAATCTGAAGCCTGAGATGCCACAGGCTTTCCTTTTCTTCCCTGGGGAATACAGAGAGCTCAGGTGATGCCCATGGCACAGTCCAGCAGTGGGAATTTGTACCCAGGCAGCTCCAAGCAGAGCAGACACTGTGAGTGTGTGCTGATCTGTAACAGTATTTATAGGGAATAAATCTAAAATCAAATAAAGCCTTGAACCTTAGATATTGCTAAGTGACTTTCAACATATGCTAAACCAGTAAATAAACATATCATTATTATTTTGGGTTCATAGCATATAGAGTTTATACACAAACATATATATACACACATATACATATATATAGAGAGAGAGAGAGTTATACAAATGATACTGTTGTGCCATCCTATTCCACGATCACCTCTTTTTAAAATGACCTTCCATTCATGTGCTATCTTGGGTGAGGAGTGGAGACAGCTGAAAACAAACCTCCCAATGACACTTTATTCATCCCCTTTTGCTGATGTCAGTAGAGAATCTGTCATCAGTCCCAGCAGCACTGGCTCCTTGTTATTGCACTTCAGTGCAGGGAACAAATGTCAGGACATCTTTTTTATTTGTAAAATGTTAGAGATTTCTGTCAGAGGTAAAACCAGGAGCTTCATGCTTGGTAGTTCTTTATATAAATCCATCACATCTTTCTCTCTTTTTGGTAAATCACAAAACTGTTCTTTACCAGTAGCACAGTAACCATGAATGGGTCACAGAAAATGGAGTTGTTCCACTGGAGGAAATAATTTTGTTCTTTATGATATTCTTTTTGACCTTTATGATATTATTTCTCAGCATTATCAAATTAACTACAGGTAAAGGTAGTTAAGTATGAATTATATTATTTCTGATCTAAATAGTTCCTGCACCTTCACAAACACACTTGAAACAACGTGTAAGACCAAATTTGATGGAAATAGTGTTAATTTTATAGATAATAAATTTTGACCATTTATGGGAGTGAATTCCACTTTTAAAAAGGACTTCTACAATGAGTATCCTAATTTTCTCTGTACATTTGATTTCAGTAAAAGGTCAAGGTAGTGTCTTTAGAATTTAAAAACTTTTTATTAAAGACCTGTGTGGACACAGAGTCTCTGGTCTATTAAAGAAGAAATTAAACACTGGTAGGAAATATCATGAAGCAGAGTTAACACATTAAAGTGTCATGAACTGTGTTTAATCTGAGAATGAGCTGATAATGGGACAAAGTCAGGTTTATGCAAACTTGGGAAACAGCAGAGGTTTCATTCAATTAGCAAAAGTGATCATTTTATTCCCTGAATTTAGCACTAATCGCTGACCCCAATGCAATGTCACAAGCACACGGGGCAATTATTGGGAGTATATCTGTAAAACACATCTATGTGAAATACAGACAAGAAAACATTTGAGTTGGAGAAATCTGCATGAGCAAACCTTCCAGATTTGCTGCATGACCATGTGGTGGTGTCATCCTACACATCCTGTTGTACACCGGAGCACTTTGGATGACTATCATAAAGCAGAATATCTGCAGGTTTTCCTCATAAGGTCAGTCATGACAAAAAGCCTACAGGAAAGGTAGGCTGTATTCTGAGAGTTTGAGTCACAATTTAGAAGAAGGAAGGAAGGAATAAAATATCTGGAGGTGAAGATAAAAAATACCTGGGAAATATATGAAATCTTAAAAAGCTAAAATCAGTTTCTCCCTTTTCTTTAAGAGGCATGAATAACAAAATATCCCCAGATTCATCTTATTTATGCAATAATCATTCCTTTTGTGGAAGGGCAGGATGCCCCAGTTAATATCCCCATTGTGTAGCTTTTTCTGTCTCTTTAGAAGAAAATCTTTGGTTACCTTTCTTTGCCTGGTACACAGAAAAAACACCTGTGCTGTTCAAGTCTGTCACCTGGTGACAAGTGAAGACACACTAATCTTGCTGGTTGGGTTAAATGCAGTTATCAACTTCACTTTTCTCATGCCACCCTGGTGGGCTACCACCCCTCCAAAGCCAGGGAGAAATATTCTCCCACAGAGACAGATCCTCTCATCCAGAGTGAGGGTGGCACCTTCCTTCCTGATGTTCTTATCATCGGGGAGCTCCTGAGACAAAAATTAGGAATATAAGCACTTCTGCTATATGAAACATAGAGAATAAATGTCGTTAAAAATGTGCCAGCTCTTCCAGATGCTGAAGATGGTCAGGGATGGAGTTAAGGGTTTGAATTTTCAGGTGATGTAGCTTCAAACCCATGAAATCCCAGTGAGCCCTGTTTCTCACAGCAGTACTGCGTGGGGGAAAACAACTGTTCTCTTCTCTGGAAGTGGGTTTTTCCCTACATGATGTCACCATCCCCAGCATGTGACATCCCAGTCAGGGCAGGATGTCCCACAGGAGGGCTGAGCTGGAGGAAACAGCCCTGTTTGTGTGTGTGTTTGAGCAAGGGAAAGGTTAAGAGAGCCGGAGGACTAGAAAGAGATGTGATGGCGTAGGTGTGGTTTCAGTGTTTACCTTGAGAGCTTCACTTGCCAGTTAAAAACAAAAAGCAGCTCAGATGTAGCTTCTATGACTGGCAGTTGCACGTGTGTGAATTGGCAGGATGAGGAGCATTATTTCAGTTTTCCTGAGCAAAATGAAGAAGTACTGAATCAGGGTCTAGTGCTCATATTTTCCCTTGTTTCCAAAGACCAGCTGAGCTACACCCAAGCAATTCCAAATCTCATTTATTGTGCAAGTCTTGATGCTACTACTCATTAAAAAGAAAAAAAAAATTATCATTCTGTTCTCTGCTTGATGAACAGTAACACACAACATCTAGAAAAACATGGAATAACAAAGAGATGTGTAGCAATTTGCAATTAAAACTTTTCCTTACATGTATCTAACCTGTCTTCTCGCTTCATGATGTACCTAATTAAATTACCATAGATGGATTCCACCTAAAACATGCTATTTTTTGAAGAAATCAGGCAATTGGTTACCATGGCAACCCAATTAAGCCAGTTTTAGACCCCTTATCTTAATTGCTGTATTAATTGAGAAGAGAAAATAAATTGAAGACTCATCCTTTTCTTGCCGTTTGAAATTTCAGTAAAATATGAATTACACACAAAATATTGTTTTAATTTGTCATCACGGACTCATGATTAGAAAAAGAAATTAGAATGTTGAAAACAGTATTTAAGACGGATGGCATATGTCAGTAGCAATTTGATATGCTGAAAGAGCTGTGCTCTTTGGAAATGTAATTACTCAAAAATAGGATCTGCATATATTATCCAAGGGAATGAATGAAGGATTGTAACTTTTAAAGGCTATTTATTTTATGCATTCCGTAAAAAAAAATATCTATATGCCAATACATAGAGAAAATGCACAGGAAATTTCAACTCCTGGGAAATTGGGGATGAAAATGTCAGCATATGGCATTGATGAGAGCAGTTTTCTGAGCAGCAAACCCAAATCTTGGTGTCTTCCCACTCTACTGGTTCCATTTGCTTTGGCTGAACCATTAATAGAGTTCAGCTTGAACACGAAAAGTAATGGAATCTGCCTGTCTGAGTGGGATTGCTGCCTGCAGAGAGGGGACCTGCTGCCAAATCACCGAGCATGCACACATTTTCTGAGTAGAAAAACAGCATATGGAGGGGGAAAAAAAAAACCCAACAGGAGGGACGAGACAGAAATTTGTGTTTAGGTTTTCATTAGAAAGCATGAAGCCCGTTTTCTCACAGTCCAGGTTGGAGGTATGTAAGTCATAGAGAAGCAGCTGAGGGAGATGGGAGGGCTCAGCCTGGAGAAAAGGAGGCTCAGGGGGGACCTTATCTGCTTTTACAACTCCCCAATGGGATGTTTTAGCCATGTGGGAGTTTGGCTTTTCTCCCAGGCAAGTGGTGACAGGACAAGAAGATGTGGCCTCAAGCTGTGCCAGAGGATGTTCAGGTTGGATATCAGGAGGAATTTCTTCATGGAAAGGGTGCTCAGACATTGGAAGGAGCTGCCCAGGGAGGTGGTGGAGTCTCCATCCCTGGAGGTGTCCAAGGAACATTCTCTAGAATGGTTGACTTGTCCCCTCTGGAAATTTGGTAACTATTGCCAGAATCCAACATTTCTGATGTTCTCAAATATAAATCAAACTAGAAAGTATAATAGTTCAAATTAAATACCTTTATTTCATATTTGTTCCTAATTACATTTTGTTAGTAAAGGCATTTACATGAATATTCCTTCACTTTGATGCCTGTGATGGAAACCTTTAGATCTGTAAATAGATGAGGTTTTCTGTGTTTAGCTTTCAATATTGTGAGGTGAACTTCCTAAATAGAAGTGAAAACCCACAGGCTCAGTGCCTCCCAGCTTTAACACTTTTTGACTTGCGTGTCTGACATTTTTCTTGGTAGGTGATTATCAGTGCTTTGTTCCTTAGCTGTGCCACTAAATAATTTATGTTATTTACATGTAAACTGACTTTCATCTGATTCATTTAAAGTCCATTTTCACACAGCATGGGGAAATGTACTTTTTTTGTGGTTGATAATCCTTATTGTCCCTTGGGCAAGTTGTTCCATTTTAGATCAAGTCAAATTTGGTAGCAAAAGTTGAAAAAAAAAATCAAAGTAGAAAGGAAAATGCTTCTTGAGGATTTCCTGTTGTTTTTCACAAATTAAATGAAATTTTGTTTACTGGGATGAAATGTTCTTATCATACCCAATTTGTTTAGTTTATAATATCCATTAAATATTAAAATGAAAATATTTTAAAGACCCAATTTTAAAAGAAAAAAACCACACCTGGTTAATTCCAAAGAGGGCTTATAATTTAAGACTTTACAGTAATAATTCAAATAGGATTCTGCAGAGCTTTTCATTAAAATTCAACCATGAAGAAGTATGCAAAGTATCTGATTCTATAATATTTCTTTTGAAAGTATTTTTTTTCACTAAATGTAGCTACAAGTGACCTTCAGTGAGACTGAAATGCAAGATCTTCCAAGTTAGGGTTCCCAGCCTTGCCTTAGATTATTAAAATCAGGATTCAATGCCAGGCTTTCACTTTGTTTCAGGATGAAATTATTCATCCTTCAGCCTCTGTTTCAGCAGCTTTTACACACATCAGTAATGCTGTGCCATTCCTCTGTTTGCCATAGTATATTCCCAGATATGCCACTTGTGGGAGCCTTAGCAGGAATTTGGGATCCTCTCTATCCCAAATGGCTCTAAAGACACCTAAAGGTTTAAAGTGTTCGGCCTCAGGAGGGAAGGACAATTCTGTTCAGGGACAGAAGTGGGAGCAGAGCTCTTTGGAAAAGCTGCTCCCAAGGGTTGTTGGACAGAGCCCTTTATGTCTGGGTTTACACACTAATTCTGCTTTCAGCTGCAAGGTTTTAAAATACAAATTAAAAGAAGTTTTACTTTGGAATTAAAATATGCTGTGGATATCTTTCATTTCAAAACCAAAGCTGTCTGGAGATCATGGGATTTTTGAATTATTTCTACAGCATAATACTGTCAAATTTGTGAAAGTCCTACATTCCCAATGGATATGTTGTGACCATTTTTCCTTGATTCACTTTTTGTTATATTTTTGTGACACGTGCGATAACAAGCTTCAGTTTATGACCTTGACTTTTGCTTATTTTTCTTTTGGAGGTCTTCATAAAAATCACCAAAAGATTTTGTTCAAATCATCATGAATAAACCAACCGAAGAATAAGTCACTCAAATGAACAAAAGCAATTTCCTCTCTCTCTGTTTGTGTGTAACACTTGCCTTGGCCCTTACAAGGAGTGAGACATTTCCATGGCAGGGAAAACGCAGCCGTATCTGCACGTGACAAAATAACAGGACATCCATAATGCTGTTGGCTTCTTCATTTCAAAAGGCAGATTTTAATATTACTGACTTCAGAGAAAGATAAGAAGGGCAGTGCATAAGACATTATCAGTCCAGTGTGGAAATAATGCATTCAAAATTAAAGACAGCAGTTTAATTAAGTGCATGAAAGGCTGGCTTTTATGATCATATTTCAAATACTCGACTGTCTTTTCATCCATTCTGCCGTGTGACTTTACTTAATAATATATCAAGAACAAAAAATGCATTGGAGTCTTTCTGCAAATTCAATTAGTCCAATAAAAAGTGAAAAATAGTTTCTTTTTCATTAAAAAGAGCTCAACCCTAACCCTTCTGATGACAAAGTGCAGATGAGAAGGGAGGGCAAAGCTGGAGAACTATGAACGTTCAGCCTTTGTGATGCATTTAGGTGAGAATGAAACAGATGAAGTGTCACCATTAGTAACATTTGTTATTGAAAGGACTAATTGCATTCTGCTCAGTTAGCAGTTTATCAGATCCAGACCACAGGGTATTTACTTCTCCCTTAGGATGCACTCCCAGCACAGCAATAACTCCGCAGTTTATTGGGCTGCTCTGGGCAGGGTAATTATGCTAAAGTGAAACCTCTTCCAGCGCTCAACTAGAAACTGTGACACATCGCTCTGGTGCTTTACAGGTTAAGTGCAACCTCTTGAATCCATTCTGCCTGTGAAGAGTTTGTAGCCAAGGGAAGTGCAGAGATCACAGTTCCTGGGTACCAAACCGGAAAAACGAGGATAACAAACGGTCCACGAGTGCAGCGTTTCAAATGAGACATTGTGAAGTGCAGTGAAGGATGTAATGTGAATTTAGAAAACTTTGAGGTGATTAAAATGGGGTGGCAAAGGGATCTGAAAGTAGCTGTTGAGCTTTAGGCTGAAAGCAGTGGGTAACTGGCCCAGCCATGGCACATCTGTAGAGATTGAAAGTCGTTAGCTCCTGTTGGCTCCTCTGTGACCCTGGGAGATGAGGGGCTGCTCTCAGCCCGGCTCCCAGGGGAACACTCTGCCTCCAAAACACTCCTGGTGCCACAGCTGGTTTGTCAGTCACAGCCTTGGCACTACTGAGCCTTGTAGTGGTACCACGGTGAGCAAACAGCACCCTCACCCCTGGAGCTGGCAGATCATTGGAGAAAGCTGGAAACTCTGCTGCTGACACAGGGTGGCTCTGGGTAAATAAACCATCCCTGGGTTGCTTGTTGACAGGTTTCACTTCTGCTGACATAACTAAATGTGGCCCTAAGGGTTGTTGGGGAATGATCTGCTCCTGTTCTGGGCACCCACCAACGACCTGATTCCTCTCTGCTGTCATTTTTCCTCTTACTTATCTTATTCTTGGTTCCTCTAATACTGTGCTGTCTAGGGGATGTTTCCCTCTATGTTTCTCTCAGTAGGTGCTGATGAACAGATTCTGTTCCAGATATCTATTCATGTCCTATTCTCATTTTAACTTCAAAATATTCCTCTCCCTGAGGTTTCCATAGAATAATTTTCCATAATGTAGAGAATCAGCCAGGCTGCATTCTGAAAATACAGCAGTGAATTTACAAGAGTGACTCAACAGTTTTTTTTAAACAATCATTTTCATATAAAAGAGGTAAGAACTATAAAAATTATTTCCCTTTGCAAGCACACAGGTGCAAATAAGAGCAAGAGCTTATGAAAGAAGTATGATTTAATAAATAAATGTTTGGTTTTTTAAATAGGTAACCCTCCTGCCACGGGGACAGGAACTTTACACATCACCTTGGAGGATGTCAATGACAACGTCCCGTCCCTTTATCCAACACTGGCAAAAGTTTGTGATGATGCAAAAGATCTCAGGGTAGTGGTACTTGGAGCATCAGACAAAGACCTTCATCCCAACACAGACCCTTTTAAATTTGAACTGAGCAAGCAGTCTGGCCCAGAAAAATTGTGGAGAATCAACAAGCTTAACAGTAAGTCTGTTACTTTTATTATTGTGCATTTAGTCCTCCCACCATTGTGCATTTAGTACATCCCAGTGTACTGAGGCACATCCCTCCTGAGGCACTTTGTGAATTCTGGAGCAGTTTTGTAGGAAAGTCTTGCAGGATGGACCCATTGCTGCTGCTTTACACTGTGCTGGGTTTGCTGGGACCAGCTGCCTGTGGAACATAATAATTTTGAGAACTGAAAGTTTTTCCTCTTCTTGATATGTTGACTGAAGTTGCCTCTTTTAGCTTTGCAGTAAAGAGAGGCTACTAATGACTTACAGTTTTGTAAAGATATTTCAGGGCATGGAATTTGCTTGCATGAGGTGCACAAGGCCTAGCTATAGGACAGCATGGAAGTTTTGCATGGGCTTTAACAATATAACTGAAAAACTTCCTAATTTTAAGTATTTGAACTCTCCACAAATAAAATACCCCAACACACTGGGACCTTACAAGATTCACAAGAGGATCACAGCACACACTGTGCAGTTGCAGAAGGTTTGTATGGCAAGTTGTGGGCACAAAGTTCAACATTTCTTTTTAATGTAGATCATTCCTATTTTTTTTCTAGAATGTGTTATTTATCTCTGCTACTCTCCAACGCTTTAATTCATTTCATGTCTTACAAAAAACTGGATGTGATGTCTGTCCCTGCCTGCAGGACAAAGTGAAGGAACCCTTTTATTTATTTATATTTTTTTTGCAGTTCTCCAAACACCAAACCACAACTCTGTTCTACCTCTAAAAGAGTTAGCACACCCACCTGGGTGAGTCTGCATCCTCACCTGGGTACCAGGAGCTGTTATAACCCTCTGTTGCTCAGTGGATCAGATCTGTGGATTTGAAGGGGTTTTACTTCCCTTCACTGACTGTTCAGGAAAATCGAGGGAGTGTTTCAGCAGCTTTGCCTGTATTTCCTTACAAGAAGGGTTTTTTTTTACCTTAGGCAAGTAAATATATTCTTCCCTCTTCATGCTTTGAGGGTGACATGCCTCAGCATTTCATAAGTATATTGACTTTCACAGGCAACTTCTGCCAATAATTTGCAGACCAAATAATGTATTTAAACAAAAGGGGCTCTTAGAAGTCTTTTCTTTTGGTGGGGTTTGGATTAAAATTGCAATTAGCTATACGGGCTCTTCTTACCTCCAATTCAATTCTTTTACCTTTTTTTTTAAAGTGTTATCATTTTCTGCTTAATTTCCATGACTGACTTTGGCATGTCTGATATTGTTTGCAGATTCCTCTTCCCTTCCAAGCAACCAGCATTTGGTTAATTCTCACCTCATCCTTTGCAGATACTCACGCCCAGGTCATCCTGCTTCAAAACCTGAAAAAGGCCAATTACAACATCCCAATCTCAGTGACAGATTCTGGAAAACCCCCTCTGACTAACAACACAGAACTGAAATTACAAGTGTGTACCTGCAAGAAATCCAAAATGGACTGCAGTGCCACCGATGCCCTTCACATCAGCCTGACCCTCATCCTCCTGTCACTCCTCAGTTTACTTTGTAAGTCTTTTGCTGAACTGTAAGTAATGAAGTGTTGTTAACCTGCTCATTTGTACTCTCCCTAAGAAAACCTAACAAGGGAGAAGTTAAATTCCTCCACTGATATCACAGTGCAGTAAGTTTGGGTTCTTTTTCCTTGAAGGAATAGCTGTGAGAAAGGTGGGGGGAGGGTTTCTTCCACAGTCAAAAATAGTAACGAGTGCCTGATTGTCAAATTAAGAAATAGAAGCAATAATTTTAAGAAGAATCAAAGAGAATTAGAGCCAGCATATGATAAACTGAGAAGTACCAGCTGTAGTAGCAGATTTGTGAGACGCTTGCTTTCATCTCTCCCCACTTGAATTCAATTCAAACCCAGAAACAGGAGATTAAAGGTGTTCATGTAACAAAAGCTGTTCTGGGTTACCAGGAAAATGAGGACTGTCTGCTCCAATTTATTCCTCTGCATAAAGTGTGCAAGTGACTGGAACATGAGGAACCTGTTGGTGATTCTGGGCTTCGAACCACCCAGAACTGAAAATCAAATTGCCAGTCTGGGTTGGAGGGCAGAGAGAACTGACAGGCAAAAGAAGCTTCTGCTGCTTCTAAGAAAGAGTCACAAAAGAGATTTACAAACTTCCTAATTTGAATTGGAAGAAGTAAAAAAATAATCCCAGAATGACTCAAGAGTAGGAATTCAAAGCCATGGAATCCCACCATCTAACCTGGGGGTGTCCCTGGCTTGTCCTGTGACAGCTGCCAGCAAATTTTTGATACAGGATTACTTTTTATTGCCTTACCTATTAAAAAAGTATAGCTGTTTCCTACAACTGTAATAACAAATCTGTTATTCAAGGACTATTATCCTCGTCTCATGTGACTGAAATACATTGTGTGATGACTTAATACCTGAGCCATGGGGAAAGGCCTTGCATTCTCCATGAGACAGAATCTACCACAAGGCAGAGAAGATTTACATATCTGAGCTTGGTGTATTCTTGATTACACATCTGGTGCATTTTTTTCTTATTGTGTACTGCTTTTATCCCAAAAGGTCACTGTGAGAGAGCTGGTACTGTCTAATGTTTGTGCTGCTCTTGAAGATGAAAAGGACTGTATAAATGCTAAGTGCAAATTCATGTTCTTACTTTCAATCAGTGACATCTAAAGTATCTGCACTGCCTTTGGTTCAGCTGCTCTGGGTTTAGTCTGCTGGAACCAAAGGCAAACTTCAGCTGTTAGAAGTAATATGTTAAAGATGTTTGACAGGACGTAACACCATTGCACCAGTGAGGGAAATGTGCAGCCCACTGATTCAAATATATTCCTGTTACCACTCCATAAATGTGGCTGGTGCTACACTGGGCGTGACTTTCACCACTGGAATTATTTTCTTATCCGACGTGATTTGCACTTGAACTTTATTTACATGAATGCATCTGAATATCAGAATAGAATGAGGTAGAGAAAAGCTTTTTGCTTTAGAAAGTTGCTATTTTCATGGGGCTTTTATAGCTGATCATTTTCCTTCTACTGAATTATAAAACCGCTTCTAGGTATTGGAAAGCACTTCTTGAGTTGCTCTTTTTGACTATAGATCTTCTTTGGCTCAACTATAGGTAGGATACAGCCCCTGGCATCTGAAAGGGTATTCCATGGCTGGTATTCCATCTCTGAAACTGCTACTTATGCAAAGCCAGCAAGCATTACAACTTTCCTAACCATTTTCCTCAGGTGTAAATGACTACCTGGAATAAAAGAATGAGGCCGGGAGCCACTTAAAATAATGTGGTTCTGTGTTTGAACTTCTCTAAAATGTGCTGCTATCATTGCATTCCCAATTCATTTCCACACACTTTTTTTTTTTTTTTATAACTGTGATTAGTTCCATTGCAATGTTTTTGTATAGTCCAAATATTTATCAGAGTAATCAAAGATTATGATGCCATAAAAACAAAGAGAACTTTAGTGCTTATTGAACAGATGAAACGTCCCATTTCTAGTGGCAAGTTATGGGTTTAATTTTAGCAAAAGCCCTTACGTGGCTCACTTTGCTCCCAGTGTTTATGTTTTATGAGGCTCTTGTTCCTGGGAGGTAAATCCTTCAGTCAAATGAACTTTGTTATTCATGCCAAAGTATTTCTTTTTGTATCTGACATCTGGTGTGAGGATAGATAGCCCTGTGAAAGAGCTGTTCATGGGAGAAGTGCCCTGCATGAATATCTTCCCTCTAGAAAACATCTTGGTATTATCATTTAAATGGTGCAATTATTATCTATACTTAGAATATGTGCCTCCTTCCTAAATCATGAAAGAAGTTCAAATGTGGCAGATTTCTGGAGTGTCTGAGCACAGAAGTGAAGAGCCTGATTAAAACTGTAATACATGCAAAAACCAGCAGTTCCTCCTATTCCGTGGGTACCCTGCTGTGTTCAGTATATTGAGGGATAATGGGATACAGTCTGCAGGGTTGCCCAGGAGCCCTTGGAAAGGTAGATATACTTGGAACAAGAAAAATTTAGGAGTCCTTGTCAGCCAGAAATAGAAAATATAAGATGCCAAAGTATCTGGGCAGATTGCTGGTTTTCCATATCAAAACAGTAAAGTGCTTGGTGGGATTGAAAGATGGTGAATATAGATTTGATTGAAAAAAGGAGCATTTTTGTATAGTTTGTACTTAACCTAACTAACTACTACTGGGAATCAGTGGAAATATGTACAGTGGACAGGTGGAGGACTTTCCAAAGTTACAGTAATTAAGGCTAACAAATATTGGGAAGAATATTCAGTGTCACCTGTCATTAATGCAGACACCACGTTTCAGATGAGACCTGATGGAGCAGCATCTTGTGCTCTGTCAGCTTTTCCTCACCACTTTTAGTGACAAGACAGGACCAAAATGTTCAGATATAATTTAGAATGTATTAATTCAGATTGAAGAAAAACAACAGATAAAAAAATAGGTCTGGGTTCCTCGTCGGGGAGAAGGACTGTGGAAATGAGTTACTTTAAGACAAGAAAGAGTGGAGAAAAGAGAAAGTGTGTCATGCAGCATCTCTGGTGCTGGGTCTGAGGTTGTTCATGCTGTCCCTTAGTGCTGTATTGTCTCAGTCCTCTCCTGGTTTCAACTGACACAGCTAAAATAGCTCTGATCAGAATTAATGTAAGCAAAGTGATGCACTCAGCACCACCAGAATTATGAACAAGTTCCCTCTGGAAAGCTCCTGATCATTTTTAGTAAGAGAACAACTATGACATTCCAGAAGGATGAGGGGTGGAGATAAGGGGAAAATAAAACAAGCTAAATAGTAAAAGATTAAGATAAAAACAGAGTTGTATATATTGTCATAACAAAGTCAGCAACAAAAACTGCCACTGGCCTTGTGAGAGTCTGAGAAAGAATTACTCTAGTTGGCAGACTAAGCTTTAGATAAATTACAAATCATTTATATTGTAATTATTTAAAAGAGTATTTGAATTCTGGACCTTTGATTTTATAATAACTATTTCACTTAATTGCATAGTCACTGAATGATAATTGCATTTCATATTTCCTTTTCTATTCTGACAACATAAAAGACCAAGTTAGATTCCAATGTGTGGAATGAAGGGACTAAAAGGATGACCAAAGGCACAATAGTCATGTCAGTAACATTTTACTTAAAATTCCTAGTTAGAAAAAGGCTGGACTTCAAACACTTCATGCTGAAAAACCCCCACAATTTTGTACCTTGACTGTCAACCATTGGTAAGACACTTCTTTCTGTTCACAGTGGAATACAGAGCTGTAAGTTGAACTTACTTAAGTAAAGTATTCCACTATTCTGAACAGAAAGTGATGTGTGAGACTGGGGGGGGGGAAACTTCCATGAAGAAATTAAATAAGCTGGAGGTCTCTCCATTGGAATTAATTTGTTAAACTGAGGGTGAAAGGCCTCAGGTGTGTTGAAGAACAGAGACTCACACAGATGTCAGTGCCGTGATTGCAAAGGAGCCTTAGAGATACCTTTGAATTTAATTTCCTATTAATTTCCACAAACTTTTCCTATTTAATGCCTGCTGTCCCTCACCATAATGTTTTTCTAATTTGAGGAATGCAGCTACAGGGTCAATAGAGAAAAAAAAAACTTTTTTTTTTTCTCCTTGGAAAATTATGTATTTGTTATTAAACCATTATAAAAAAAAAATTTGAATTATATTAACCTGTGGTTTTGAATTTACATGAGCCTGGACAGCCAGAGTTACTGCTGCAGTGTTATCCTTCACCTGGTTCATTTTTCAAAGCAACAGCAGCATTTGTTTCTCTTGTATATCCCATGTTATTTGTGTAGGAACATCAAATGGCTGAGGCTGAAACTCTGAATTCTTGAATGGCACCAGAATAAGACAAATCATAGCAGGTTTCAAATGGAAAACACCTTTAAGGTCATTGCTCTTTCCATTACCTGGAGATTTAGGGTTTTTTATTGGGAGTTACTTGCCTTAGTTTTAGACAATCAGGTAGTATATTGTTTTCAGGGCTCAGCTACTGTTTAGTTTTTACAGTAGAATTTTGGCTTTTGCCAAGAAAAAGTTCATTCCTATTCCATGCAGCTCCTTCAGAGGAATCATTCCCGTAGAAGAATTTGCTAAAGACAATACTTTGTGTTTGTTTCTTTCTTTTCTTGTTTTAGTTGTAACTTTCTACAGCAATTTTCTACTTTTCAGAGCAGTGATATTTAATTTAAAAAAAAATCAGTTTAATTAGCAAGACTAGGGAAGCTCGCAAGATAAATTTTCCCATTTTTGAGAAGTAAAAGATGCCTGTAGTGGTTAGAATTTCAAAAACCACCAAGATGGGAAGAGTTTTGCTGTTCAAGGTGGTTTGTTGGGGTGGGGTTCATTTTGCACTACTGTAATTTGAGTTACATTCTGTGTTAGAGCAGATACCATGTAGGTACTTAAGGTAGCAGTAAATTATGCTACCCATTTGTAGGTTACTGATATTTAGTGGGTTCCAGTGATATAAATCTCATCTCCCCAAACCCATATAACAGCAGCAATATCCACTATCATTCTTAATGCTTATTATCTCTGTTACAGAGGCTTTGCTCCATATTAACATTATTATTGTTACTGCTAAATATCAGTGATATAGAGGTTTTTTCAAATGCCTGTATGAGAAAAATACCATTGTTGTTGGTCTCCTTAATGAGTTTGGTTGATTAAACTCTAGTAAGGAAAAGATGGTTTGGGGGTTAAGGGATTTCATTCGATTTGAATCTCGCTTTCAACTCAGAGCTGTGTCCATTTTCCTGATTTCTCTGCAGGTTTAGTCAGTCCTGCAATGTATTTGCACTTGGCTTTGGGAGCCCACCTCAAGTTAATGGGGCTTGAAATGGCACAGAAGGTCCATATGGATGCCCATAATTGGAGACAGGACGTTTATACACCCAGTCATACAGACATGACAAATAGAAATACCCCCCAGTTGTACACCAGCATATTTAAAATGTGCTTAATGACATTACATTTTATTGAGTCAATTAGGTGGGAAATGGCATTTTACACACATTTTAAACCATCCAAACACGTTCCAGAAGTGCAGACATGAAAAAAAATACAACAGTTTAGAAGATGTGTGTTTGGAGTGCAAAAGAGAACAATGTTTCCAGCAAATACAGCTCCTTCCTAAGAGCTGCAACATTGTTCCTGATGGTCATTCTGTAGGCATGAAATGGACATTTAAAGAGATTGGTTTGATAGACCATTTAGTGCTGTGAATTCAAATGAACACTTTTGTGCTTTCATTTTCTCAACAGTACTCCGCAGTTACTGATGAAATACAATATTTTGTATTTCTTTGCTGAAAAACCTCTTAAAGGCACATAAATATTGAATTGTTCTGGAGTGGCCTATGACTTAAAAACTAGAACTGAATAAATGACCGAGTTAAGTATTTTTTCTGTCCTCAGTGGCCCCTGTACACCATGGGGTGTTTGTTTCTTTGAACTGTCCCTGTCCTTGGATATTTCTCCACTCTATAACGTCCAAACAACTCAACTGTTTGCTGTTAGTTTTAGATGTGATACTAAAGATAAATGGAGGAGATTTTTTTTTTTTTGTGCCTAAAGGTTTAATGATGTTGGGTTTGCTGCTTCTTTACTTACAAAGTCCTTTAAAGAGCCATTCATGTTTGGAGCATTTCAGACTGCATTTTAAAGCCTTGCTTCATCCATATGTTTAATTTGGATATGTCATTAGTTAGTGCTTATGTGAGTGCCATGCTTATGAATAGCTCTTCACAAACTTTGAAACAGGCAGGTTTTCTCATTTGATTTTCCCTTTTCTCTGGCTTATGAGCATTATTCTTTCCTCACATTTTTTTTCTATTTTATTCTTACTTAAAATGAATTTCTTCAGATGATTATTTTAGCATTTCAAGCTGAGATTAGCCTGTACCTACAGAACTGAATGTGTCTGGACTACTTATGTTCATGTTCTACTTATTTAAAACTGATGGTGAACTAAGCTGTGCTGCTGTGGAAGATGAGCTCTGCCTGCCTGAGCAGTTACCCACTCCTTTAAAAGGTTGGCTCACAGGTACATTTTGATGCATTTCATTTTTCAGCATAAATATGAAAAATCAGGAGACTTGTTCAATGCTGCTATTTCAAACCTGTACTTATTCATTTCATTTGCTGAATATTTTCAAGCATTCAGATAAATCTATCAGATTAGGGCAGAAGAAAATACAGGTCCAGGCTGCAGGCAGCCACCTCTGCAATTATTTAGTTTTGATGGAACTGGAAAATGAAGGAAGCATTTATTGCCTATTGGTTAAATGAACATGACATTGCTTTGGCAAAGTATCCAACTAAAATTCATATCAATTTTAAAAAAAATAATCATCCAGAACATCTTAGTGACTCTACCCTAGAAAATGCCCCCACCCCCAGTAAGATACTTCATATCCCCGGTGAACAGGAATTTCATTAGAAGATGCTTTATTTGATAAATGTAGCAGTGCACTGGGCTGGGTGGAACATGCTTCTGAATTTCTAAGCAGAGTTAGAATTTTACTTCATCTGAACAGCTTTTCTCTTGGATGGTGCTTCTTTTATACATTCCTTAGGACCAGCTCGTTCCATGGTGAGTGGATGTGGGTACACAACAAGGAGGAGGGGAAGCAGAAACCAGGAGCAGCAGTCAGCAGGGCCATTGCCAGGAGCCAGAAGAGCACTTTGTGTTCTATCAGCCCTACTTCAGATCTGCCACTACAGTCTTATAATAAATTAGTTAGGAGTGGGAGAGCCACTCTTGGAAATACCATCTGCTGGTGTCAAAGAGGTACCCGGTGAAAATGGCTTCAGCCTGAGCAACTTATTCCCCTGCGCAGGCTGATTAGTTTGGATTGGCATGTGTTCTCCACTCTTGCCAATTGTGGCCACTTGCACAGCACGTACCAGCATTTTAGTTCTTGGAGTTAAATATTGACATTGATATACGAGAGCCCACTGGAGCTGTGAGTGCAGTCATGAGACACTCATTTCACACACAGCACTAATGCAGACAGTGTTTTTCCTGTCATTAAGAACTTTGAAATCATTTCTCACATAAATGGAAGACAAATTATATATTATGTCATTAGCTGCAAATTTTCGGGATAAACTCATTTACTGCTGTAAATGAGTTCCTTATAAAAGTTTAAAAGTTCCTTATAAACTTTTCCCCAGGGTGTTGCTGCCCGGTGAGATCACCAGTTCCTCCAGCCACAATCATCATACCTACTGCTCTGGCTGACAACTAATCCCAAAGTTCTCAATTGCAGGAATGAGGACACAGGGTATCCACCTGGGAATAGTTGTTTCAGTCTTTCAAATTCAATGAGATTTGGGGTGAAATATAATTTAAAGGCATATGGTGCAGACACTGGGAAACTTCTGTGTTGAAAACTACAGGTGACTAATCAACCAGTGATGCACATGAAAATCATTTATATTTCTCTAAGTTCTACATGAAGGCTAAACTAATAACTGTGTATCTAATTAATGACCTTTTATAGCTGGTAAATCCAGGAAAGAAGTACCTGGGTGTTGATTAGCTGCCTAATCAGAAACACAGTTCTGATCTCTTCTCTCATTTTTGCATTACCTCTTCAGCGTTACTGGGGTTTCGATGAAGTCCATGATGTAATGCAGGCTTCTAATTATGCAAAATTAATATAATATTTCTGATGAAAGGGTAATTGAAAGAAATGGAGCATGCATGAGCTGAACTCCAAACTCTAGCTGCATTAACTCTCATATTTTAATGGGAATTAAAGGATGAACGCATCGTGGATAAAGCTCATTCCTGTACAGAGGGTCAGCATGAAACTTAAATGCCTTTAATTTTTATGAGGTTTTAACTGCAGTGTAGAAGCACAGTCTGTGTAATGGGGGATGAGTTTGGTCTCAGGAGAAACACATCTTTCAGAGGCTTTTAATTACTCAATTTAGACCTGTTTCTTTAAAATAAGCAGGGAATTGAATCACTAATATAGAAATATGTTCAGGAAAGCTAAGGCTGCAGCAGGGAGGCTTGGAGTCCCTGGGACATTCCAAAGCATTTTCTGAGATCAGGAGTTGCTTGTTGGCTGATGGGAAGGGTTCTGCTGGAATATGAGCTCTTGGCAACCTGAACCACAGAGAATGAGGTTACAGGCTACCAGTTGCATTTTTCCTGGGATGGGGCGTTGTGAAATCTTGTCTTAAAGTGCTCTGTGTGGTTTTTTCCTCCATTTTCTTCTCTCATGGGGATCAACATAAGTAGTAAAGCTTGAGTTAGCCCACTGTGAAACAGGCAGGTAGCTGTAGTCCTTAAAAAAATCAGTGTTATAAACACTTGGCTTGCACCTTTTCCAAACCCACGACAATTCAGGTCTGTCCTGTGCAGTTTGTGACCAACATCAACAACTCTTTTGACTTTCCAAGCACAGCCAACATCAACAGACTTCAGTGGAAATAAAAACAGGGGTTTATTCCACTTAAGTTTCTAAATTACGAGTCTCCCTTCCCTAAACCATCTACCTAGCCCTCTATTCCTATAGCATTATTATTAATATTAATTATTAGTAGCACTATTAGTACATCAGCAAAAGCAAACATCATCTTCCAATGCCAGAGCACGAGTGCTAACAGACACCAGCTGTTTGTAATGTGCTCTGCTTTCTTATCTGAGACCATTAACCAGGCCAGTAATAATTCTGACAGCAAACACAGAGCAATAACCCTGGTTTTTTCACTGTTATCTTGCTGTTTGACTGTTATCTTAAAAGGAACGTATCTGTCAGGTGTTGAAGAGGTAGAGCAGAGAACTGTGAGATAAAATTAGTGGGGATCACATTAAAGACTTCAGTGGGAGAGATTTCTGGAGAAATAAGTCCCATATAGATGTGCTGGTTTAGTGGTGCTTATGCATCCCCCAGATCCCTTCAGGGAAAGGTGGGGGGTGGCCAGGTGAGAGCAAAGATGCAGCCCCACCTTCATGGCTTGCAGGTCTCCAGCTTTGGGCAAAAAGTACCTGTTGTAGGCACAGAAATCACATCTGAAACAACACATGGTGTTGTAATAATTCTTGAGTGCTGAGACCAGTTATGGAGACAGAGCTAATAAAAAGAAAATAAAATTATTACTAGGTGTAATTATCATTACTCTGCAGATCTGCCAGGCACAGGTTTACTAGGGCATTAAATTCTTAAAAGAAATTGTTCACCCTGATCAGCAAATGTGTCTCTTGCACACATTATTTGCACATTTTATGCTCACAGTGTTCTTTAAGTACTAATATCTTCTATGTGTTGTTGCCATCTGCAAACTTTAAATCATATGTATTCTAAAATACATAAGAATAGGTTAAAAAAACTAAAAACAAATACAACCCCATTGAAGTAGTGGATCAATACTAGGATTCTTTAGGATAGCTCTTTAGAAACAGAGCTCAAATAAGAAGTAGATGCTAATAATTTGGCTGGGTGTGTTCTTTTCTGGAACTTTCATTTGGTCCTTCTTTATAGGGAGAATAAAGAAAAAGAAAAGCAAACAAGAAAACTACAATTCCTACAGAGAAAATAACAGACATTGGAAATCCACCTGGGAGAAGAGAGATTTTAAATATGGACCAGAGGCTTATCAGATTTTATAACAGAGCAGTTGTGTTGGTTTCAGCAGATTCAACATTGATTTTTTCTGTACAATCTGTGGTTGTTCCTGATTTCTGCAGATTTTGTGTTAAGGGAGTTACTGGCCAGAATGTTTGGCCAATAACAATTTACATGACTATATCAGACTATTTGTAGGAAAAAAAATCAGTAACTGACCCTCTCTATTAAAACCGCAGAAACTAAAATTTAAACTAACTTCTCTATAGGACAGAAGCAATTTTTGGTCACCTTTATGTGCAATAGAAAGAGCCAAGATAGATTTGAACTTGTGTATTCTTACTTACCAAAGCTGGTTATCTACTGAGGTTTTAGAGCCCATAATTTTGAAGGTTGAATCTGATTTTTAGAGGTAAACCCCACCCCTTCAGCAATCCACCTTTACAAAAGGGTGGATTAACAAGCAGAGACCTACTGTTCTTCCAGGCAGTGTTTGGAACAAGGTAATTCTTTTAACACAACTTCAGCCGAGGCTGGTGAAAGGGCTGAGCTGAATTCACAGCACTCTTGGCCCCCTTTGCCAAGGCCAAGAGTTTTGCAGAGGTGTCAGCAAAAGCAGCTGTTAGGAGACAGCATTTTATGGAGGCTTGCAGGGAGCTCCTCCCATATCACAGGTTTCTTTGAAAACATGTCAGTGAAAGCTATGAATGGGAGGAAAACAGGTCATGTAGAGATAATCCAGGGACACGTGTGCAGTAGGGAAGAGGCCGTGAAGGAGTCGCAGCTGCAGAGGTTTTGTCAAAGTGGCAGACGAGGAAAAGGCTCTGTACAGCAAAAACTGACAGGGTATGAGCACACAGGAGCTTCAATTTGTCAAGGGCTCAGAAAAGATGCTGCAAACCTGCTCACTGAGGAGAGCCTGGGTAGGAGATTTAGCTGTTTGAATGGCTAGAGAAAGCTCTTTGGGACAATGTGTGAAAAAGAATCCTCTAGATTGACATAAGCTAAATATACAGACCTGGAGAGAAGATTCCATGACAAAAACCTCCTCCTGTTTGCTTCTGTTTCTAGGCTTGAACAAGAGGCAGGATGATAATGTTGTCCTGAGCAATCAAAGGAAGAACTAGAAGGGAGTGCTTTAGGGGAAAGATTTAAGAGCTGACTTTTAGCTCTGTAGAGCTGTCAGCTAAACATGCAAAAGGTATCAGGGCTAGAGGCTGACACTTTGTACTAAATGGAAAAGCAGGAAAAGAGAGTAAGATCTCTGGACTGTCAGTACTGATGTGGTTGCTGAGGGGTTAGGAATGGTGTCACAGAGAAAGGGAAGCAGTTAAAGTGGGGGGAAAAAGAGTTTCCCAAAAAAAATGGAAGGGAGAGATGAGACAGAAGGACACGATGGAAAAACGATTAGAGAAATCATAGTAAAATGACAGGAGGAGATAATCACAGGAACCAAGGGAATATCAGCTTTCCAGGCACGTGATTAAATGAGTGGAAGGGGGATGATAGATCAGGAAGGTGAAGTTGAGAAGCAATTTCAGTAGAAAGAAAGTCTGGCCAGGGACAGCAGAGCTTTGAGGTAAAAGGGTAAGGGATGGGGTGGTGCTTGAAGAGGTAGGTGGGGTAACAGGGAGGATCAAAAAGTGCTTATATTGTGAGAGAGAGAGAAACTGGTCTTCAACACAAAGAACTGGCACAGGAAAGAACAGATTCATAATTAAGGCTGAACTAACTAGTTTTTATACATCATTTACTCAGGAAAGGCAAGGTGTATGAGAAGGGAGTAACATTCATTATATCTGTCAATATGATGTAAAATATACAAGCTTTTCTTCAGGTCTGCACATAAATCACCAAACACTGCCCTTTATTTACAAGCTGTTGGTGAAGCAGTCACTGGCTGCTTGAATTTGTGTGATACTTATAAATTTTGTGCTGACAGATTCCTCTGGTGAAGTTTCTATGGATTGTACAGAAATTCAGTGCCTCAGCTGCTGTTCATTTATCATCTACAAGTGCCTGTCCTTACCAGGAAGACCTCCAGGGATCTCCTAAGGATTCAGAGTAGCTTTGCCAATCCAATAGTTCTTTTGAGCCAGGTTTAAACAAATGCCCTTTAATGACACTAAGCTCTGTTGAGATCTGGAAATGCTATTTTTCAGGTGGTCTGTGAGATCAGAGTCCCAAATTCTTGCTTTGCACCAACCCAGGAGATCAGGTTGTTTATGAGAATTTAGTCCTAGCTGGAATCCCTAATCCAAATATATCCACACTTTGGCAGTCATGGCCATAAATCTCCTATATGTAAGTCAGGATCCTGATTCTGTGGCCAGACGTTTTCTTTAAGCAGCATGCTAAAAACCTACATACCAAGCAATTCCAGATTTCAGCTAGTTTGGAAATCTCAGTGAAACTTCTCGCTTCAGTGAGCCCCATCCATCAGTCCCTCCATAGATTTCTTACACTTGCATAATTTGCTTTATTTAACCTTTGTTTTCCAAAGCTGAAGTGGTGCTGCAGGGAAAGACCAGGCAGGTGAGGGCCATCCAGGTGCCTGCTTTGCTGCTCAGCCCATCTGGACAAGCCCCAGCTAGAAAAATTCAATATTGATGTCAAATCAAATGATAACAAGAAAGAAACAGATAAAGTAAAACAATCAACAATTATATTAAACTCGATTTGTCCCAAAGGACAAACAGATAATTAAAACTTATTGAAGTGCACAAGCAACACCCAACACTGACCATTACCTTCCTATTTGTGCTGCATGTGTCTGTGCTTGTGACAAAACTATTGATATTGAATCTTTTAAGTCTACAAATGCAACAGATATTAGAAAAACATTTTCTGGATGAGCCTGGATGTGTCTTTCCCCTGGTTTTATAGGCTGAGTGTGACACCACATGGTGTGGGACAGGTGGGGTTGGCTGTCCTGGCTGTGTCCCCTCCCAAGTCTCTGTGCCCCCCAGGCTGCTCCCTGGTGGAACAGTAAACACCTTGATATTGTGTAAGCACTGCCCAGCAATAAATAAAATACTGCTGTGTTATCAACACTGTTTTGGTCACAAATCCCAAACACGAGCTACTGTAAAGAAAATTAACTCCATCCCAGCCAAAACCACTACAACCAGTAAAACACTGTAGATTCAGAAGTTTTGTTTTGTTTGAGAAACAATCCAGTTTAATTATGTGTTTTGCCAACACTGTTCTTACTATTCTTATGTGGTTTTACTGCAAAGCTGAATATTTGCAATTTACTGGTGTCTAAGCAAAATTGCAGGAAAATGACACATTAGCTACAACTAATGTTACTTTTACTCCTCAACTCTCTTTCCTGAATTTCTTTACTGCCTTGGTATCATCAGAGTGCCCATCTAAAATAGGCAAAAGAATTCAAGTTGTGCCACTTTCTCTTCATTTAAATAAAAAAAAATCCACATAAGATTTATACTTCTATGGCAACATTAATATGATATACAAAGTTTCTTATTCTCTGGTTTATTCATAAACTATAAGGCACTATAAATGTGTTATTTTTCAAAAGATATTGTCTGTTTGCTCCTTACTTGTCAGTGTATGTGCAAGTGAGGGAGGGACTCACTGGCATTTCCTTGTGCTCTTGCAGTGATCGAATTGTCAAAGGGGGACAAACAGGTCCTGGCTTGGGATTTGTGCTCACACCTCCTCACTACATCTTCCAGAATTGTGCTACAGTGTCTCTGAATGCCCCAGGTGACATTTGGGGTTTTCCTCTTGGAGATTTCTACCTTCACAAATAATTGCTTCTGAACCCAGATAATTTATATTTAATTACTGGCAACGTATGTGCGCTCAATCAGTGATTTAATTGGGGGAAAAAAACCCAAACAGTTAAAAGCTCCTGTGATTTGCCCAGCAATACTCACCCCCATCTCCTGTCCTTTAGGTCTGTAAGAATTCCTGCCACTCGAAGCTGTCCTGCCGAGTTGCCACGGCAACGAGAAGAAGGAAACCGTCAGATCTGAAGATTGCAGTTTACAGTTACTGTTCTTCACTACTCGGCCTCAGTTGCTCCAGTTTAATTTGCAACCTCACTCAATCTGTCCGACTGTACCTTGGTGTTCGAGGGCTTCTGCCCCACTTCCCTTTCTCCGTGGATTCCTCTTGCCAGACACAAGGTTTACGCCAATTTTCTCTGAATGTTAAAAGACCATGACATCTAAACCCGACCCTGGGGGAGCAGAAAACAGATTGACTCCATTTTTTTCTATCTGTTGACTTGTTGCTATTCAACTGTTCAGAAAATATTTTGTCTGTGGGTTAGTATTTGTATATGTATGAGTGTATGTATATATATATTTATATAGAGAGTTCTACCACAGGTTTAGCTTTTATAAAATATTCATCTGGATCGAGGGAGAAAGCAGAATAATACAGCCACAGATGAATTGTACCTGTTCTACCATGGCTAAACCTACTGTATTTGCTGTTTATAGTGTGGCCAGGAGGAGAGACCCCGTTGCCATCCCACCACTGTGCTGACACAAACCAGGCAGGCCCAGGGCTCTGACATGGCTCTTCTCATACCTCAGGTTCAGCAAACAAGAAATGCAAGTCCCCTGGGCTTGTTCCTGATCTGAACTGCTTTCCTTCTGCCCCAAATGGAGTTTATGACCCAGGAGGAGCAGCCAGCTGGGAGGGTCCTGCCTACAGCGAGGGCAGCGCTGGGCCTGATTTTAGAGGGGCTAAAGGGGGTAAATCATTTACTGGGACTGCTGACAACATTTCAGCCTTTGTCAGCTCTGCACACAGGGGGAGGTGAGCAGATACCTGCAGGTGAGCAGCTGATCCAAGCAGCAGAAGTTCAGTGTTTCCCAGAGCACTGGTCTCTCTCTCAGCCCCTGCGCTACCCCGTCCCCCACGTGAGGGCCAGGAGGTCACAGATGCCCCATTCTATAAATATCCTCACAAACACACATATATATATACTTTTGAATATATATATACATACATACACATGTACACACAGTTTCCAGTTAAGAGTAACAAGAGCATTTCTTTGTGTGTGTAAACTTACCACACTCGTTTGCAGACATGGGAAAAAAAAAGGGTGTTCGTTCTATATGAATATGGATCCTTTTTTTATTCTGTGAGCATGTAAGGTCAGAAAAACCCTTCTAACTGTACGATGATGATCATCTTGTTAATAAATTGTAAATGATCCATCAAAGCTCACACCAAATTTTTATAAAATTAACACAAAAAAGTATACTAGTGACAGACTGTGGCTTTTATTAGAGCTTGCCAGTAACTAGGGTAAGGTAAGTGTCTTAGAATATTTTAATAAACTTGCTTATTTAAAGTTTAAACAAGAAAGCTTCCTTATGCAATAGAACTTTGCAGCTGCATTCTTTAGTTAGCATTTTTACAGTACTTATGAGTCATACTGTATGTCATCTTTACTACAGTGAGATTATGAGCATATCTTCCCCACCACGTCTATGTTTCAATAGTAAAGATTTTTGGAAGCATTAAAAAGTCCAAACATACATTTGGTTTTCCATAATGCTACACTAGATATTAAATGTGTGTTGGTGGTTAAAATTTGCTGTACAATAGCTTTTCTCTGACTTCCTGTATTGTACCAAATATGAAACAGTTTTTTTTTTCTTTCTTTTTTTAATCAAAAGGAGTAATAACAACAGCGACAGAGGAAAAATGAGTTTGTGTTGTGAGCTTTCCTAACGTTGTAGATTTCCTGATAAGATATGAGCTGCCTTCAGACAGGAACTTATTTTTCTCTTTCAGCTTAACTCCTGCAGTTCTGACCAAGTGAAACCTCCCCCTGACCCCGTTTCTCTTGCAGGAGGCTCTCGGTGTCTCAGTTACCAAAGTGGTACTTTGGGGTTTGCAGGGGCTTCTCTTGGTCAAAGACATCAGGAGTGGGCTGTTGGCAGCTGCAGGCATTCCAGCAGGGAAGTGCCTGATCTCAAACACTAACATGGGCAAGCTTCTGGTTCTCTTTCTCTGCCCATGCCTTGTGATAACCATATGCTGCTGCTTTGTCATCAACAATCACACGTCTTTTTAAAAAAATATATATATTATTTTCAAGCAAAATTTTTCAGAAGGGAAAAAAAAACTCAACCAATGTATAACACCACTGAATTTCCGACATGTATGTTGCACCCAAAGATTTTCTGCACCCTGTGCTTTGATCTACAAAACCTCTATCTTCAATAAAAGAAATTATAATATCCTCCCCCACAAATACTCTTTTTCTACTTGCTTTCTTCCTTTCTCTATCCAGCAAAACCCTGGAAAGACACCCCTTGACATTGGTGTCCTTTCTATTGAGTACCAGAGAAAGCTGCCCTTCCCTCCTTTAAACCAAGGCTCACAGAGCATTTTTTGGGTCGTTCCATCCAAAATGAGGAACAAAGGAAAAGCTCTTCTGCCTGGAACTACACTGACAATGGGAAGAACTCTTTCTACCACTCTGTGCCCAAGGATAAGAGATCTTTCTTCTTGGATAACTCTGCAACCTTTGGACGTGCAGAGAGGTGGCTGAAACTCTGAACCAAGATGCATCAAAGCCTTCAGTCACGTTCCCCTTTATCTCTGCACCCACATTAAAGCCTCCCAGCCTTTACCATGTGTCTGGGCTTCACACAGAGCTGATCACTGGACTTACCTGAGCATGCAAAGAGAAGATGAAGCTGCCATGTTAATGTTTCTCCTTCTCTGTACCTGAGAACATGTAACACAAGTCCGTGGCACGTCCTGCAGCATTACACAAGGAGGAACCGTGTCAGAAGCTGAGATTTCCTCCCTGAAGAAGGTTGTCATCTCTGGCTCAAAAAAAATGATGCCCGTTTCCTGAAACAAAGGAGCAACAATAATTTATTTGTTTGGGTTTTTTTCTACAGTATAATGAAAAAAATAGAAAATTTACAAAATTGGTTGTATTATTTTAATAGTTAATTATGTTTAACATCTATTCAGCCAAGCTTGCTGTTTTTATGACATACCACTTATTCCTACGTAGCTATTTAATCACTACAACATTTGTTTCTGTCTGTGTTTGTAGATACATAATGCTGCCTAGAGTTGGAAAGGCAGGGAACTTGATTATCATTTTCTAACATGCACAAAACTTTTTGTTTAAAAATCATTTCACTTGAAATCTGCCATTGAAACAAAAATTGGGAATAACCATCAGTGAGAGGAGTTTCTTGGCAAGAGAAAGATCTCGTATTTGGTGCACTTGCTAATTGAACCCTTTGTACACCTCACGTGTGTGTTTTTACAAGATATCCGTGTGCATTTATTAATGTACATTTTGTTCAGTAACTGTAGAGCTGAAGAGTAAAACAAAGGGAAAAGGAGCTGAATTTCCTGCTGGGTATCAAGGAAAATTAGGTAAGAGTGGAACACTGGCTAATGTACCCTCTGAGCCCTGTTCTCATCGTGTTTACACTGCTGTAAATCAAAGAGCAACTCCATTGCTGGAACTGAGACTCAGTTAATCATACTCAGATGAAATTTTTCATCTAAACCTCCCCACATATTGCTTTTACTGGTGGGCTCTGCACAGTAAAGCTGCAATATTTGTCACAGGGTTGCCGAGTGCTTACACAGTATCAGAAGTCTGTCTTTTGTGGCATGCAGAGAACCTACAGCTCAGATGCCTCGTGTCCTTCACTGACCACTTCAATGTGTCTCTGAGGCACCCAGAATAATTGGGTTTAACCTTTATTTCGAGTGGCTGTGGCCAAATAATTTGTCCTGTTCCCTTGCGTAGTCACTTAAGTTCAGGATCACTGTAATACAAACCTCATCTATTAAATTATGGACTTACAATCAGTTTTTAGGGTCCTTGATTAAATGTCTTATTGCTACAAAAAGACATATATTATACTGACAACTTTTGTCTTTCCTTTTGTAAAGATCTCCTGTTTGGAATACTGAGAAAGCTGCCAATTTTCTTCTCAAATGTTACTAATGCACTCAGCCCCTTGAAACAGCAGAAATCTGTACACAAATAACTTTACAACACTTTGTCTAAAGGCCAAGTTATTTTCAGAATGAATTCAATAATGTCTTATTTAATTAAAAAAAAAAAACCTCTCACAACATAAATTATACTAAAGTCACATCAGCTTGAGAACACCAAGTCGAAAGCAAAACTCTGATTCTATCTTGCTTTTATTGCATCTCTAGAAATTCAGTTGTCTGAGAGATACTGTCCAATGCTAGAAAAAAGATAAATAAAATAGCAATTATTTTCTTTCAATTAACTCTGTGATCTATAATCTTTAGAATTAATATGCAAAGTACTCTAGTAATTATCGTTATAACCATTCTACCTAAAGCAGATATAGCTGATTATTTCCTGTGTAAAGCACATAACCCACTGACCACACTCCTCTTGCTTCCCCCTGGGATACACGAACTGGTTTGTGCTTGTCCACATGGAATGGATGTACTCATGCACTCTCAGTGGAAAGTTACTAGTTGCACAACTGCTATGTGTGTATATATGTAGATATATAGAGATATACACATATAAATATATATATATAATATATGCAGGTGGAGGGAGACTGATACAGCATGGAGACTTGGAATAAGCAGTTTAATTCCTTCAGTTATGGATGAAAATGTGAGTTAAGGGACAGCATGTGTTACATGTGCTGGACTAATCTGATTTAAAGGAAAGAAAAAAGGCAAAAGAACCCACAAAGTAAAACCCAGACTTATCCCAACTCTCATGTTGTATTTATGCTGCCTTTAGCTGTCCCCTCTTAACATAATTATATCATTTGAAGATATGCATAATTGTTTACTGACTCATTTTTAGTTGTCTGTTTATCAGCAGGTCACCAGTAGTGGAATGGGAAGGGGTTAGAGGCAGAATTCTGCATTCCTGTGCTTTCAGTGGGACAGCTGTTTGGGAAAGCTTTGTCCAGCCTTGAACATTACACTCCTCCTCTGCATCAGCACATGACTGTATCTGATAATCTGGGGTTAAAATGAACGTAGCCAAAGGCCAGAGTGAGTGTGTGTCCCATTCACACCCTGCCTGGGGCTGGGACTGGAGAATAAGACCCTGTCTGGTGGACTGTGATGGTGAACTCAGTACAAACAAGCTGTGTTTTTACTGCCATTTCAGACAGAACCCTCCTGTAAATCACATCTACCCCATAACAACGCTTGTCTTTTTAAGTTGCCATCAATATTTTTTCTTTTTTATGATTTTCTTTCTTTTTCTTGAAGTTCAAGCAAGGAGAAAAATATTTTGTTTGATTTTAAAGATACTTAATTCAGTTACTTTTCCAGTTAATAGTTCCTTTGGGCCCTAGTTGCTGAATTGCTTGCTGTTTCTGAGGTGTAAATAAACGTTTTGATTTATGACGTGGTTGCAAAGAAACTTGTAATTTATTTGTGAAATGCTCAAATAAAGGATGTATGGGCTTTTACCTTCTGTCTGGACGTAGACCTTGCTGATGCAGCACAGCAGGAAGGGAGGACTACTGACAAAGGACTGGAAGAGCCTGTGGGAAATACCAGAAATTCCCAGGTTGCTCTTAGTGAGAGAGAGAAATTGCAGCCTTCATCATCATCATCATCATGACGTGGGTTTGGAAGGAGAATCTGGAGATTAGAGAGGTAAATAGAATCATAGACTCATAGAACGGTTTTGGTTGGAAGGGACTTTAAAGATCACTTCTTGAACGATCTAAAGGTCATTCCAATCCCCCCCGCCATGGGCAGGGACACCTTCTACCTTCCAGGTTGCTCAGGGCTCCCTCAACCTGGCCTTGAACACTCTCAGTGATGGTTTGACCACACAAGATTAAGGTTGGACCACACAAGAAATCAGCAGCTGAATATTAAGGTAATAACTATAATTTGCCCTCTAAAGGCCCATTTCCATTACAAAGGCTGCCTTGAGCCAAACTCGGGGCAGATGTTCCCAGGGTGGAATGTGGGCAGGAGCTCGAATGAATTTTTGTTGCACTTCCTTTCTGCTTCACCTGACCACCTTTCCCACCTACCACCATCTGTTGAGCTTGTAGAGAACAACCAGACACAAAAAGTGCACAAACAATGCAGAATCAGGCTGAACAAATGTCTCTTTACTAGGGAATTCTTCTTCCAGCATAAAGTTAGAGCCTGTTGGCTTTCAGAAATTCCTGTGAGTTGTTTTTTAGAACCTTTAGGAAGTTATCTAAAGTGACATAGCCACATGAAGATAGAATATCCCTGAAAATAGCCTTTTAATCCGTCTGAGAATAGAAGAAGCTGGGGAGGGAGGGCAGCAGTTGAAGGAAACATTTGAGTACAATCTCCAGCAGCTTGTACTGCCACTGCCTCCTCCAGCTTCTGCCTGTTGCTGATGCTTTATTGGACTTTGAACCTAAAGGGATTTTTTCATGTGGTCCATAATAAGTAGAGGTTGAAAGAATGTACATGAAGCATGTGGTGTAATTGAGCAAAAGGTCATTACCTGAAAGCCACAGCCAAAGTGTGTCACCTCCTTTTGTCTCAGCTGAAATCATTGTCCTAAACTAATGCTGTGCCTCGTGCCTGAAGAGGTGTTTGAAACAGCACAAAGTGAAATCACAAGCAATGAAACACTAACAGAGATAGAAAATGCTGAATGGTTTTTAGCTGGATAGAAGTTTTGTGCTGCTCTTTCAACCTTCCTGTGTCTCCCCCAACCCCACACGTTCTGGATTGCACTCTGCTGTGAGTTGGTAACCTTGCACTCCTCAACCCAGTTATGTTTTTTCACCAGCAATAGCAAATCAGATCAGTCCCTTCTGCCTTCAGTACAACCTCCTCACCTGCAGAAACAAAGCAAGGGTCATTGCTCCTGCTGCAAAGCCATTGGGATGCTCTTCCTTGACCTCCACGACTCTGGTTGGACTCCACTCATCCAGCTCCCAGTGCCCAGTGACCTTTGCCCCTGGGGCCGCAGGGGTGAGTTACTCCAGTCCAGTACAACTCCTCTGGATATAACAGCACATCTTACTATTTACTACTCATTTCACAGCTTACTGTTCCCACATGCCACTGTGGGCTATCACCATCAGTTCTGTGGCTGGATGTACTTTTTATGATAAACTGTCCAAAACAAGAAGAGAAAAAGCATTTAGACTTTTTGGTTACTTCATGTTGAAAATTCAGAACGTAAAACAGAGCTGGACATTTATAATTAAGTGTGTAATGTAATTAACACCAGTGATTATAACCTGCCTTGGGGTTACAGTGTGCCGTGTTGGCTTGGTTAGCACCAAGGGAGTTAGCCTTTGGTGGGATTTAGACACCCAGCTCCCACTGGAATCACTAAAACCCCAGAAGCCTAACAGCTGAACCCCCTCCCTTCCCCAACTGATAAAAGAATTATATAACTACAAAGCATTTCTTTTCTTTAAAGCCATCATGAGCTAATATACACTAAAATTTTCCCTATATCTCCAAGGTAACTTAATAGTCATCCTGTTTCATACTGAGCAAAACCTCCAGGGAGCAGGTGCCCCAATTAACAGATTCTCAGCCTTTCATATCAGTGATTGCCAAAACACAAAAGAACAACATGTAATTCATGTGGGGATCATAGAGAATGTGACAGAATAGATAAAGCACAGTAGAAACTATATATTGCAGTAATTAGAATAACCCTTGTTACAAGGCAGTGTGTCTAAAGGAAAGATTAGATTTTTTTTTTGTGCCATTAAATTCACATGTGCAAGCTGAGACCATTTAACTACGTCATGTAAGAACCAGACAGTGCTGAAAAGCCCAGTCATGGTGCCTGGCAAGTTTTACCATTGTTGCTAATGCCAAAAACTGCATTAATCCATGTGAAAATGGTTTGCTCTTGGATCCTGCATGGAGAAGCCAAAAGAGAGATGGCTCTAGCGAGAAGTCCTTTGAGCTGGGCAGAACCCCTGTACCCTCAGCCCTGCCAAGGGCTCAGTGCAACTGCTCACCCTCACCCTGGCAGAGCTGACTGCAGGGGTTTGACCTGTGTGTGCCCCCCAGGCCGTGTCCTCTCATGCCTTCAGACCCATCAGACCACAGAGTGCCCCTTCTCGCTGTGCCAGTGACAGGGACAGAGTTGCAACAGAGGTACAGAAACAGAGGGGACAGTTCCAAACCACCCTGGCAGTAGAAGATTGACCCTCCTGGCAAGCTCAGCCACCTCAGTGTGATGACTAAAGAGTCAGGGAGCAGAGGCACCTCGTGCCAGTACCTCAGGCAGGCACTGGCCAGAGATCTGAACCCTTCCCAGAGGAGGCATTGCCACCTCAGCCTCCAGACACAGGGCAGGAGTTTTGGAAGCCCTGTTGTCACGTGCCAGCTGAGCAGAGTCAGTCTCTGCCCCAGAATTCTGCCAGATATCACCCCTTGGATCAGCCCTGGTGTGCCTGTCGGGCCCCACATCCTGCTGTGCTATTAGTCAGCAATGGTACAAGATGATCAGACACCCACCCCCAGCAAATGGAACAACACTGTTATGTGAAGGGTTTTCTCTTTGGTTGGGCAATTTCCCCCTCTTTCTCACTTTCTTAAGACAGTTCTCATCCTGTTTTCCATGCACTGACATCCAGCCATCACTCTTGCAGTGGTGCTCCAGCTTGGCACCTTTTGAAGACCCATAGGGCTTGATCTCTTCTCAGCTCTGTAATGAACCTACCTTTAATCGTGGTTGTCTGTCCTCACTCACACACCTGGTGAGCTGCAGCACTGTCTCACACTCCTAATTTCTGTTCCTTGGCACTGGGTACTTTGTTCTTTAGCAAATGAGCACCGAGTACCTGCAGCCAATGCAAATGTGTGCTGCACTCAACTCTGTCTTCTGGGCTTGAGTGGAAGCAATCCAAGGCTTGTTTTCTTCAGGTCTTTCTCCAGTTCCAAAGTCCTCTTGTTACTGCAGCTCTTCTTTGCCTCTTATCCTGCTTAAGCTAAATAAGGGAGGGAGGCATTATGTGCATTTAGTGAAGGTATAACTCACTTATAACAAAGAGAGATACATGAGTGTAATAGATTTTTTGTTCAAATCAGAGTAATAAAATCTGTATGTATATATATAAATATAAGCAGTTAAGGTGATGAGCTTCATTATTACACATACACAAAATAATAGGCTATTATTTTAATTGGTTATTAAACAGTGGATACTCATTAAAAGCTCAGTTCATTGGGAAAAAGAAAAAAACCTACAATGCAATTAAACTGTACTGCAGACTAATTAATATGGGAATTGGGGCAATTCTGGTACCTTTAAAGAGATGGAGGTGGGGACAGTCAGCAGCACAGACTTGTACCACTCATCTTCATTAGGTGAGCAGATGGATTTTTCTCCTACTTCAGGGTTTTGATGAAGCTCTATTTTTTTGTTTTAGTTTCAAAGGGAATGGGGGTGGAGGAGGAAACTGGACTCTTCACACAGTCTGGAAAAACACTCCTAAAAACAAACAAAAAAAGTGAATAGGTTCATACATAGGCCCCATAACAGTCATCCCTCACTTTGTTTCTGTACAGACCCACTGTTAGCACTCTGCATCTTTCCTTTAAACAAATAAATTTGAGATGCCCCAAGACTTAACATCAGAATTCTCAGCCTGCTTAGTTCCTCAGCCATGCAGCATCTTTTCCCTCTGGAAGATCCCTGTTAGTTTGTTCTCACCAAAGGCTGCTGTGTCATGAGCCATCCTTACAAACTGTCCAACGTCTTGTGAGTCAGAAGACATTTACTGGTTATAAACCAGGCTTTCATGGAAAGTATTTTGCTTTCTTTCTCCTAACTGACATGAAAGAAGGATGCCAAATCTCTAAGGAAACACCACTGAAGAAGCCTGCTAGACTCTTGCTTTTTGTTTGTATTTTTAAGCACTCAATCCAACAGATAACCTGCCTAGAAGTAGGATGTCTCAGGAGTCAAGATGGTGAAAACAGCACAAGCATCATATAAACAGTTAAGTAACAGAGGGCTCTCTTGCAGACATTTGCTAAGAATAGTTGTTTACACCCAAACCCAGGATGGGCTTCAGGCTAAAAGCCAACCTAAAGCTTGATGGTGTTGGTGGTGTTTTGAGCCTTTTCTCTGGAAGTGTAGGTCTTATACCTTGGTGGGAACTCCACAAACCCGCCAACTCTGACTTCTGCCCTGTGGGGGTCAGTCTTTCGTTACATAAACACAACTTTACTACTGCAACCAAAACTAAAGCACAGGTCTAAGAGGTTTTTAGCATCTGATGCCTGACTGATCTAAGGTTTTGGAAGTCCAATTGGCTGTTTCTATTGCTTTACACCTGCACACATTTACACAGCTAGGTGCATTTACACCAAAGCACAGGACTGTGAATCAGCTCAGCTTCATTCACCAGTATTTTCCCCCCACTTTGTAGAACTGGAGTTGGCTCTGCAGGATGACACACACTGGTCTGACATTGGATTGCTGTGCTCTGTAGCTGTGGTGTGATGCAGAACCCTTTTCACAGGTACCTCATTCAAGAGGCATGTCACTGGCCTTGCACAGTGGGCTTCTTTCGAGCTCTCCCTTGCATTTTATTGTTATTTCTTTGTTAATAAATAAATAAAATCCCTGTTGGTTTATGGCTGTAAGAGATGAAAGAATTCTCTTTTTCCATGTCAATGCTGTGCAGTGCTGACAGAGCCTGGCAAGAGCCACATCCTGGCTCAGACTTCTGTTCTATTTTCCTTATTAGCATTTTACTTGGCTGTCCCTGCCAAAGTCTCCTGGACATCTCTGAACTCTGTGAATTGTTGCAAATATTGCAATGCCCAAGTGTGAAGTGAACTGCATGGAAACTCCTGGGAACCTGTTACCAGTGTATTAACCATAACCTCAGGTTCACAGGAAACAACAGGCACCTGTTCAATGGGAAACATGTTCTTAAACTGACACTCCATTATCGCTGCATATTTTAGCATAATTCTTGCACCTTATCTAGGACCTGCCATGAGCCTGTTTATTAATTTTAAAGCAGTCTACACAAACCAAGACAAAACTGAGAATATGAAGGACTGGAGTACACAAATACCTCAGCATTTTAACAGAATCCCAGAAAACCTTCTGTTGAACGTTGCAATTGTGGTTTAGTTGAATGTGAATGGACATAATTTATATAAGCCAGGTGCTTGATCTTAATAATTACCCATAAGGTATCAGAATCATCTAAGAAAGATTTGCTTTAAAAAAAAAACAAAAACAAAAACAAAAACAAAACAAACACAAAAAAAAAAAAACAAACACAAAAAACAATACCTCAAAATAACAAAATTAGGCTGAACAAAGAAAATGATAAATAATGCATCAGAAACCCTTCTTTTAACCATGGAATACCTTAAACGTTTAATAATTATAGCCAATATTTTTAGACTGGGAACTTAAGCTTACTGTCTAAAACAATTTAAAAAGTATTACATGTTTTCAACCATTTAAATAAATCTGTACTATCAATAGCCTACTATAAAATTAAAAGACATCTATATTCATTTAGTAGCCCAGGAATGAGGGTAGCCCTAAAAAACAAAACAACCCAGCTCTTATTCATATCTACAGTAAAGGGGCTCTGAAGGGACATCTTTTCAAACTGATATTTTCAGAGCTCATTTATATTTCCTGCAATTCCTCCAGCCTGATCCAAACTATCTCTGAATAATGGTTAATGATTAATGTGCTATTAACCACGGTCTTACTCCTGAATATTTAACTGCTTTGACAGTAGGATGGTGTATTTGCATTTTATGTTAATACCAGACAAATTTAACTTCTCAATTGAATGTGGAAGCCTCAGAGTGACAGGTCTTTCCAGCCACAAACAGCTGTGCTTAATCTGAAATCCTTCATCCTTTGGGACTGGGACACAGAATTATTGCCAGGAATAAGCATTCCTAAGGATGGGGACAGGATAGAGATAATTTGCCATGACTGAGTGAATAATATTGAATCCTTGATAGCAGAATTATTGTCTCTTATTTGCTACATAGAATAATCCGTGTCTAAAAATATTTTCTACTTCTAGAGATTGCAGAGGTAGGCACCCACACACCATATATTAATGTATATACACCATATATGTGTGCCTTCTTTCCAATTAAGCTTCTGAGAAACAAGTAGAAAAGCCAGATAATGGATCCAGGTAGTCTGCAGGATCCAGGTAATAGGCAAGTTAAAATATAAATATATATTATTCTTTATCATGTCCCAAAATAATATTGAAAATAACATCTGAGCTATTACTCAGGATGTTTTATCCTACTCCAGCAGAAAATTCTACCATTGTATTACCAATGCAAAAGAGGCTGGAACTGCACTAACATAAAATCTTTCTTCCGTCAGATCCAGGAACAGTTCCATCACAACCAGGAACAGTTCCATCACAGGAACAGTTTTTATCAGGGGGCTCTTATGGCTACCAAACTTTGGGATAGTCTGGAAGAGCTCCCTGTTGATGTCAGGCCTCAGGGATTGCATGGACAGACACACAGAAACAGTTTTAGGGACACGATTTGCATCTTTTAAGAGATGTAAGGGACTGTATTCTGGAGTGCAATCATTCTCACAGCAACGTGTCATTTGGAACCTACAGGTTAAAAATATGCAATTTGATCTCTAGAGTTACATTCATAAGGGACTTTTATTCTAGAAACACATATGAAGACTGCACAGTTCTCCTGATACATTCCTTTCCAATTTTTCTTCCTCTAAACTTCTTAGATTTCCCTTCTCCCTCTGAAAGAGATGCTCTGGCAACTCTTCCCTGCTTTCTTGTTAGCATTTCAGATCCGTGTTCACTCCTGAACCTGCATTCAGGCAAGTCACACTGACACCAACATCAGATTTTTAAAGAGAAAAATGTGTCCATTTTACTGCTAATTACCATTAGCTGCCATTGTTTCCTGTGTTAAATAACTTGTATTATCATCCCTGCATGCTTGATCTGTTACCTCCATTACTCATCCTCTGGTAACTCCTGTCTCCACCTCATTTCTGGGTTATGTCTTTGATGGACCAAGTGATTATTTTTCAGCCAATGATCCAATTTACGAATAAAGTCAAATATCCCTCAAATCACTCACGTTTACCTTCATTTCAAGTAGCTTAATCTGTCACTTCTGAATGGTGTTTTCTAATGGAGCATCTCATTTTCTCCTTTTCTCTCCCTTCTTTGCGGTCACACCAGTTGTAACCTAACGATGAACGAGATAAATTGATTAAATGGATGAGTTCTGCATGAAACAGTTCCAACTGGAAAAACATTTAATGGTGGTTAAATATTCTACAGTTGTATACAGCACCTGAAAAATGAGCATGACTAATACAGCAGTCAGAGCCCTTGAAAATGCCTTTCTGGGCAGAATTGGGCAGGTTTACTGACATATATTTTGTCATGCCAGCTCTAATTAAGCCTGTCTAATTACTTCTCTTACAAGGGTTTCAGGCTGAGCACATAAATTCTTGGGGACATTATCTGCTGTAGGTGTATAAATGTCCTGCAGAATAATAGGGAGGAGAGGTCTGGAGGGAAAGTTAACACTTTTCATTAGACTATGTGATGTAACTGGGAGAACAGACAAGATTTTGGACACAGAGGATTTCTGCTGAACATCAAGAAAGAGTGATCTCACTGTATGTCCAAAAGAATGTCCATTTTTTTCCTTATCTCTCTCAGCTGGTCAGATAAAAGTATTAAAGACCTTTCCTGCCTCATACTCTTCTAACTCTAAAACCATTGACACATATAAAACATATCTAGTGGAGAAAAGCAGCTCTCAGATGAACAGACTTCTCTTTTGTTGGGTCTGTTTGCAGCAAACCAAAAAGGAACTAAAGGAAATGAAATGGCTTCTGCTCACATGTCATCTCACCCTGGGAAACCTTTTCTGCAGAGTGGAACAGCTCCAGCCAGCAATGGCATGCCCAAAATTGCCATAAATTGGTGATGAGGGCACACTGCTGTGAGATGCCAGATATTGGGTGTTAGGTGCTTATAAAGGCCCGGGGAAAGAAAGAAATGCAGCGTTTATTTTCTCACTTTGAAGGACCCTCTCCTGCATCCACTGGGTGTCTTATGCTCTTTGATCTACAGGTAGGTATGAGGACACCTGAAATTCAGCTCTTGCTCAGCCTGGCCATAAAAAAAGGTTTAAAAACCCACCAAAACTGAGCTGAACAAACAAAAAACAGCCCAAACCAAGAACTGAGAGTGCTTCAGGTGAAAGAGGTGGTGACTACAGACCAGCAGTTGAGAAGCATCTGTCCTTATTGCCCTGAAAATATGGCATCACTTTCCATGAATCTGCACAAGATCATGGAGAATTGTCCTCTCTGAACTCTGCTCTTAAGTGCAAGTGGCATTGAGTTTGAGCTATGAACTATCAAGAAGCAGGTTATTATTTTTACTTGCTGTCGCTCGAGGAAATGGTGCCACCACAGTTCCCTGTGCCCCTCACCAAGTCTAGAATTTTGATTTGCATTTATTTGATCAAGTGAAGAGGCCAACGAGGGTTAAAAGTGCAGTACTTAACGTAAGAAATACGGGGAGGAGGAAACAGGGCCCAGAAATTAATTCCACTTTGCAAATTCATGTGCTAATTTAAATTGGGGGAAAAAAAGCCATAAACTTATTCTCCAGGGTTCAATTGGGAACAAGGTTGGGCTGCAGGTAGAATTTAATTACCACATGGCTTTAAATGGTTATTGCTTGAAAAGGCTGGTGCCAGAATCACAGTTAGTTCCTACTTTATACAGGAAAAAAACCCTGACATCATGTCCCAAAAATACCTCAAGAGCACAAAACTCCCTCACTAAAATCCTCACACAAAGGCTTACACTACTGTCTGTAAAGTGCACACATTTAGTAGCAAAAGGCTTTTATTGTACACAGTTACCATATTTTAGTCTGTGTCATTACTTGAATGTTGCCATTGTAGCTGTTTTACCGTGGCCTTGGCTCTTCTAATTTAAATACCTCTGTTAGAATTTAATTTGTCAGGGAAAAAAAAAAAAACAAACGAGAATATTTGCAAAATACACGATGTTCTGATCAAACCGATAAGAAAGCCAGAGCCTTCCAAGTTTAATCATATTCAGCATTTTTGTGCTTTTGTTTTAAGTGTAGAAACATAATGAAATAATTCCATACTATAAAGCTCGATGAAAAGGGGCAATTAAAAAGGAATCGATCTGATACATCCTGTTCCTCACATTACCGTGCTCTGGAAAGTGTAAATCACTCTCTCCATTGCTAAAGCTTTTGTTTCCCATCTTGATTAGGCGAATATTGAAAACAATAATCATTTTTCACCAAAGTGAGCCTTTAATATGGAGTAGAAAGGGAGCACTATGGATATTACATTTTCCACAGAAGACTGGCTTTCACATTAGTGTTTGCTATTAGCACATTTCATGTCACTCCATCATAGTGTCTTTCACTCAAATCCTACATTTGTTGGAGCAGATGGAAAGTTAGTTTAAATTAATTGAAAGCATGCTGTGCACAGCTTGTGGCACCAGGAACACACAAAGAAGAAAGGAAGATACATCAATTTCCTTTCTAACATACCTATAACTGGGAGAAGAGATCTCTTAAGAAATCATCAAGATATTATACTGCTTTTTTCTCTCTCTCCCTTCTTTTTTTTTTTTTTTAAGAAAGCTATGTTGCTTTGATTTTTACAAGAGGAGGATGCAGTGGAATTGGGTGGATATTCATCATTTGAAAAATAAATTCTGCCTGGGATGGTTCCTAATACAATGATGCAGAGAAAGTTGGTTTGTTTCTGTAGCCTATTCTTAGAAATACTGACAAGTTTGAAGGTTAATTACCTCTTCACTTACTTTAGTTAACACCACCTTCCTGTATTTGGATCCTCAGCTTTTCTTCTGTCTTCACTGAAAATCCAGTGGCCTCCTCTGTTCTCTGAGCCAACAGGCAAAGATGTTATTAACTCCAGAATCACTTAAATGCCTGAAAATCGGATGGATAAACTCATCTACTTCTTTACAGTGATCAGTACTGGGCCATTCTTCAGTATCTTCACAATTAAAACCAGCTTCAAAACTGCCACAGAATAGGTCATGTCATGAACAGAGACTCTTTGACCAAGCAATAATGGAAAGTGTTATCAAATGATTAATAAAAATAAATATTCCAAGTATTTGTATATAGTGGTGTGGAATTGAGGGTGGGAGGCAGCAGGGGTTGGGAAGGGAAATGCTGGGTCTGGCTCTGTTTGGTTGGTGTGCTCTGCTGTGCTGAAAGGCTGAGCAGGCAGGAGGAAGGTTTGTGTTCACATCCGTGTGGCCCAGGCCAAGGTGAGACCCTCTGGCACAAACAGGAGTTGTTACATCTTGTAAAGCAACCGAAAGTGCAGAAATCAATGAGGAAAAGCAGGTCCTGGGTTACAAGGTGGGAAAAACAGGCAGAAAACAATTAGCCTGCAGTAGAAGGCTGGTGGGTTTGCTGGGGAGCAGATGCAGAGTCAAGCTTTAGAAGCGAGGGAAAGGAAACAGTTCCCCAGAGGGACTGAGAGCTGGAACTCGCTGCAAACAAGGAACACACTGAAACTCGCTGGGCTGAGAAAGACCTCAAGGGTCCTGCATGACAATGGGGAGAGCTCTGCCATTTTGATCTGTCTTGCTGAGTTTTCTCTGTTTCAAATGTTGCTCTGTTCCAGTTTGCATTCAGATAAAAGCTGACTTTCGGGTTTTAGAACCCTCTCGCTCACCTTGGTGTCTCTTTCTCACACAGCTCATCTCTTTGGTGTCTCAACCCTAGACATGCTTTGCTTTTCTTCTCCAAAAAGGTCAAAAGGTAAGAAGAAGGTGGCAAAACATTTTTTTTCAATTTGCTCTTTCAGTCTTTCGGTCTTGAACTACTCCAAGGCTAACAGGGAACAAAACTAAACCAATACGTTTTGGTTTTAGAAAAGTAAAAAGTTTTGCTGTAAAAACTCAAAGAAACTGAATACAACCCACATTTTTTTCCCAAATGAATAAGGTTATTTTATACGGAGGCATTTGTGCCCTCTCCATTCTGACTGTGAGTATTGAACCTGTACTGCTGGGGCCTTTTTTCTGCCAGTCACTGAACGCATTTTACCATCTCTACTCCTTGCAAATCAAACCCAACTCCAGCAACTGCAAATGAAAAAGATAAAATAATGCAAACCTTCCCCAATCCTACCTGTCTGGCTTCAACTCCCTTCTTTCCAGAGAGCCTTCAGACACTGCAGCTGAGCCTGTCTTCCTTTTTTCATGACCTGATGACATCACTTATCCCCCAAGTTTACTTCTTTTATTAGATAGTCCCAAAATTCAATTATACTCTTCTAAGACTTTACAAAATTTTTTCAGCATTTATTTTTTCTTCCACAGCTATCTTGATATCTCCTTGCTTTTCCCAAAACTTTTTATTTAAATTCTTTCCTTATCATTTTTAGGCACTCTCAATTTTATCCTTTAAACCACGGTGCCTGCAGAATTTTCACTTTTTTTTCTACATTGTACAGGTTCTTTATGGGCACCCGAGCCAGCATTTTCCTCTGTTCTTAAAAAACTTTATCCCAGCCTGTATCACAAGTCTTTCCTGCTTAATTCAGGGCAAAATTATGCTCCTTCCTGCCTGCCAAACTCCTTGACTCATAAGCAAAATGCAGCAGCAGAATGCAAGGGAAAATTTGGCTCTGAGTTCATAACTTCCCTTGAGCACACGACAGGTGTGTTAGTTCATATTAACAGAGCTCTTTGGAAATTCAGAGGGTTGTACAGGTAATCACTGTTTGATTAATAATTTACAACACCAACAGGACAGAAATGAAAACCAGAGAATGACAATCTCAAAGCAGCTGTGTGCCTGTCAAATATGGTAATTTTTTACCCTTCTTCCTCTGTTTGGGCACTGCTTAACCCCATATTGAGTTGCCTTTCTAGAACACAACCCCTACAACACTGGTGAATAATTAGATAGTCAGAAAGAAACAGGGAATGGGCGAGAATTAACTTCCCACCTCCCAGGGTCACTTGAAGATTAATTTACCTAAAAACTAATCAGGACATACCACAAGCACAGAACCCTGAAAGAAATGAAGAAGAAAGGGAAAAGAAAAAAAAACCAGTTAAACTAGAACCTTCCATCTCTGAATCTACAGACAAGCAATCTTAGTTCTTCTGGGAAAAGCTACCAGATTAAATCCCCAAAGTCTATTTTTACTAAGGAGTAAATGAAACCATGATGCAGCTGGAACAAAATCCTTCAGCCCTTTCACTGACACCTGCAAGAAAAGTAAATGTTATTACATGAAACTCCTTTCTGAAGATAAAAGTCCAATCTAGCTTTAAGATTAGAGGGTTTAGATGGCTGTGGGCACGTGGAGCCCTTTCACTGAGTTTGCCACTTTGTGCCAGTTTAATAGCAGCCAAGCCATTAGTTAGTGGGGGTTATTAAGGAGAATAAGTGAAGTCAGCAGCTGTATCACAGAGCCAATGACATAATTAACACCTTGGTTTGGAGGTGATTCTTTCCCCATCAGGAGGAGAAAATTAGGCAACAGGGAGATTCCCTGCATGGAAGGATTTATTCCTACGGCTGTGAACCTGTGCTGGGCACAAAGGCCAGATTTGCTGAAAGTTGAAAAGAAAAGAGGATGAGTAGAATTCAAAATACTAATTAGGGCAGTGAGAGTTTTATGGCTGGCTGAGTTTTTAATAGATATTGGAGGGTAAGCCAAGACTAACAATCTGAGAAAGACTCTAGCTAAGTGAAGGTGAACGATCGTGGCGTTTCTCAGACCTCACCCAGGATGCTCAGTGGGGAGCAGAAGATTAAGGAGCTGATTTCTACTGCAGGAGGCACTTCTAGAAAAAAGCAAAAACACAGGGATATGCAAAAAGTCAACGTTTCAGTGAACTCTTCCGAATCAGCGTAATAAAGTTACACCAAACATTGTAAAGCAGGCCAATAAACTGTGTAAAAATATTATGATCATGTTGAGTATTAATTGGGAATTTTTTAATATTTTTTTTTTTTAGACAGAAGAAAAGTAAAGTACATTTTCCTACTAAAGTTTTTGAATAAGTTCATCTTGTCAGTTTTTTATATAAGAAACCCCCTGTAATATCACTCCAGTATGGAGACAAATAATGAATTTCAACTATCACAAAAAGAGAAATAGTCTTTCCTTGAGAAGTTAAAGAAGACAGGGAATCTAGAGATTCCCTATGCACAGTGTTTCTCTTATGGTTTAAAATTTTTTTCTCCTAATTTCTCTGTGTTCAAACAGCAGTCAGTTCCTGTTCTCTCTTTCCTTAGCAAAAGTACCTTTTTTTACCTGCTGTGCTTTCCCCCCACTTAATTATTTCTACATGGTAACTGAATTTGTTGAGTGTCTTTACGTGCTATTTACCACCTTTATTTCTCTCCAGTTCTTAAAAATCATTTTAGGACCTCTTTTTTTGTCATCTCTAAACTTACCATAAATCTAAAGAAACAGTAAAGGCACAGGAACTAAAACATGGTTTTTGACAATAATCTCAGCAGTGCCAAATTCCAGAGAGAATCCAGTTCCATCCAAGGCAGAATTCCCCACTTTTAATTTTACAGCTGAAATGTGCAGCTCTGGAAAGATGACTTTATTTTGGTTGAGTGCAGCCAAGCCTCCAAATTCAACCAAACTGAGAGTGTGTGACCAGAGCAAAAGAGAGGATGGGGAAGAGAAAATGTGTGAGAGGACAAGCTCGGGATGAGCACTTTACATGTCTGCCATTGACTTTATTTGCCTCTGGAGCTATTAGGAGAATGTATAATGTGTTTAGTTGCCTTTTGGTGAGATATCAACAGCTGGAAACACAGGGAGTGAAAAACCATCTACAGCCAGTTGGCACTTGGCAGTTCCAGTGGTCCACGGAGGGAAATTTTGGAAGCTCTGTTCTATAACTCTCTATTGCTGTTATCTATTAACTCCACAGCCATCTGAGGGCTTTTCAGCAGAGAAGAAGCTACTGATGCAATTCAACATTAACTGTAGCAACTGTAGTAAGGTGAATGAGCAAATTTTATAAATGCTGCTGCCTTATCCAGAGAGATCAGAGGTTTCAAGTCCTGTCAAATTTTGTGGTTGCCAGGGTAACAGGTTTGCAATTCTAATGGTCCCTGAGAGCCTGGGAGGTTGTACAATACACAATCATCTTCCACTACCTCCCTAAACCATGTAGTTCTGGACACACATAACTGGTTTCAATCAAATATGGCAAGAATTTTCATGTCAAATGTCCCTGAGTAAAGTTAAGAACAAATGTTCAATTAAACTGTGTGTTTAGTCCTTCTCTTTTGATACCAGCCCTGCACAAATGATTTGTCCTTCTGTTTATTGGAAAAATGCCAGAAGTTATAATATGAATCCCCTGCATGTGTGGGGCTCAAGCTTTGCCTGCACATTGTGGAACTGACTCTATCCCATCTCCATGAAATGCAGCACAAACATCTAAGGGTAGGTGCAATTAGCAATTTTAAATTGGCTTTTTTAAAAAAGAAGAGAGCAACATAAAAGAGGAAAGACATCTGTGAAACTGCCACGAGTGAAACACAAGCGAGACTACAAAATCATGAAAAATATATTTACCTACTCCTTTGAGGGCAGTTACCTTCCTGTTTTTCCTCAGATAAAAATGACACCAATTTGCTATCCATGAGGTTGTTACAATTGAACAAGCTTGAAAAATCGTGAGCAGAGAGAAACTTCTCCCTTTTCACAGATAAAATTTTTTCCCTCTCTCTTTCTCTTGTTCTCTTTTATTTTCTTATTATTTTTTTTTTTTTTTACTCCTAAAGAAATTCAGAGAATCTAAAACACTTCCAGAAAATGGAATTCTGGAATGGGAATGTGCTCCCTGGTCCAGTGGTAGCCAGATCAGCCTGTACCTGAGCATTAATGTCCAGTCACAGCTGTCCCTTGCCAGGACACCACAGCTTCAGGTGACCACACCATCACTGGTGGTAAAATGGCATCATGAAAAGATAAATAAAGGACTTGCCATAACAAAATGAATGCTACAAACTGCTCCTACGTGTAATTGAATTTCTGGGAGCACAAAACACTTCTGAGGACTCGAACAAATATTCTCCAGCCATTTTCTCTCTTTGAGCGTCTTATACTTCCTGTAAACAGGTAGCTGAGGGTTACAAAGTTCATTATAAACAAAGGTTCATATTTTGGAAAAAAAGTCACCTCTTGCCCATTTGTGTTTTGTTTCTGTCATCTCTAAAAAGAACAAATAATAAACAGGGAATGGCTCTCAGAGCAATGGGCACTTTGGATTGTTGGTGTAAATTAAATTTCATCTTCAAGCAGAAAAGTAAAGGGTATAAAATATGAAAAGCTATGAATCACCTTTAGCCATTTGGAGTGAAAAAGTAACAACAGGTGATTGAGCAGCCACTCAAAATAGCCTGGAACTGTAACAGCTCACTCACAAATGACCTGCAAATCAAAACTTACCAGTAAAGAATTGCAGCTAATATTTTGAGTATTTAAAGTATATAACCAGGCTAAAATCTGTCTCCAGATCTGCCACCTGTAACTTATGTATTCAACATCATTCTAGTTTCATTATTAAATAGTTCCTTCTTTCTTTAAAAAAAAAAAAAAGCCTCAAACAAATCACGTGCAGAGGGAGGGAGAGGAGAAGTAAAGTTATTTAATACATTATTCACTAGAAATTACTCTAACAGCTTTATATTCAGCCTCGTGGTATCATTGCTTGAGGCAGAGATAACCTTCACCAAGTGTTTCCAAATTAGGTGTCACATAATACCCTGGCTGATATTGTCAATCCAGCCCTGTACAGCACATGCAAATGGGGACGGTGCCGTGCTCCACGAGGCACTGTGTAAAAATCCAACAGAAGGAAACAAGGCTGGAGCACTTATCTTGCAGGAACAGAGACGAATCTTTGGGGGAATTAGCTCAGGCCGCTGCTGTCAGGCTGCTCTGCTGCCTGAGTTACATCCGTAACAATAATTCATTTTTTAATGGCTGGAGACCTGCAGCTGTAATTCCGCACTAAAGTCTATCCTAAAATTTATTGAGGAAGTTTCAGTGTGTTGGGGCTGTATTTCTAGATGGGATCTAATCTTCATTAACTCTCAGGAGGTAGAGCTGCAGGAGACCATTTGTGGTCTCAGCTCTGAGAGCTCTGAGAACTCACCCCATTGAACACTTACCTTGGCTGGGTCCTGATCCTGCCACGGGGGTTGGTGTGGGACCAGACAACTGAGGAGAGACCTCAGATGCTCAGTGGACATTCTCAGGCCTTTCAGGGAAAAGCTCTATCCCATTCCTATGAGAAGACAGCTCATGGTTACAAACGAACCCTTGGGAAAAAAATAAAATACACACATACACACACACACATATGTATATATGCTCTCTTTACTGAGATCTTCAGAAAAGCCTCATAAACCTGAACTACTTGTGGGTGACACTGTGCAAGCTTATTAAAATGAGATGGCACATGTTTTTAGTAACAGGAGACATTAAAGAAGGACTTTGGAAGGTCCTTGTTGTTGTTGTATTCAAAAATTTATTACAGGAAAAAAAAAGGGAAATCACCTCATACCAGGATGTGAGAATGGAAGGATTTATTGCTGCTCCAATTAAAATCAAGCAAAAGATGTTACTCGCCCAGTTAAAATGTCACCTGCACAGCAACACAAATTGTTTGATTAAAGGAGGTGGGGGAAAGAATTACTAATGCAATTAGGACTGTAATATATGGGATATGCCACCTGTTATCTGTCCCTGTTATTTGGGGGTTGTCCCTGCTCAGGGGTCACCACCCATGCCTTCCTGGTGCTGCCATGCCTCAGGAAGAATTTGGAGTCAAGAAAATTCCTGTCACAACAGTCTCTGACTGGCAAAACCTAATTTTACATATAATCTCTTATTCTCAGCGTGCTGACCACAAAACAGTCCTTCCAGTTTTAATAATGGCATTTTGACATCCTTACCTGAGACAGGGGAAGCAGATGGAGTTAATGGTGGGCATCAGGCTACAGGTTCAGGGTGAATAAAACAAGGTGTTTCCTAGAAGAGATTAATGAGATAAAAAGCATCTTAATTTGGAAATGCAGAAAACAGGAGTGGCTAAAATTCTAACCAGACCACTGCAAGCAGTTGGGTCTCCACTTCCAAAATTCTGTAAGGCCATGAAAAAAGGACAAACCAATTGTGTCTGGAGGGAGCAAGATGACTATTTACTGATTTTTACATTTGGCCACATAACTCTCCACACCTGCCATCATCCCCTGCAATTACACATTTCACACGTGTTGATGTGTGCATTAGTCTGTTTTGCTTGATTGAAAGATGGGTGATTGCAGGCACTTCTTCATTTAAAACAAAACAAGCAAACAAACCCCACTAAATTTCAGTGCCCTGTAATCAAGAGTAGCCCAATGTCTCATGTTTGGGAGGATTATCAGGCAGATAATGCTTTCCCAAAGGCTTGGGTTTTTCAGAATAGCACTCTGGGGTAAACAAAAGCTCCTCTAAAGGGTTACCTCCTGCTTCTCCCAGGCTGAACCCAGAGTTCATCACATCTCACTGAATGACCTTGTTGGGTGCTGCACTAACAGCAATTTGGATAATCCACACCAATAAGCTCACACGTGGAAAATTCTGCCCCCCTCATGTTTCTTTTTATTTCATCACTGTGCACAACGCTGATGGGAAAACACCCTCATTCTGTTATTAAGCATTTATGCACATTTACAGGTGTAGGTTTTTTAAAAGATATCAGATATGGTCTGTGTTTATCTTCTAGAAAACTTCAAGGCAAAATTCTGCGTCCCCACCTCTCTGGCTTTGAAACTGGACATGCCCAGCAAAAAACCCACCTGCTTCAAAGCCTTGCTTGGTGCCTCAGTACCAATGGCAGCAGCTCCCATTTCTGCAGAACTTGCTGTCAGTGGGTTCCAAAGCTGGAGAACTGATGTCTTCATTTTATTCATCTGCTGTTGCGAGACAGATACTGCTTTTGCTCCTCTTAATGTGTTATGATGCAACTGTTAATTACATTTTTAAAACCTAGCCATGTTTCTTTGAATCCTCTTGCAGAGGCAGTATTTTCTGTATGTTTATTCCAATTTCTTTATGGGATAGTGGTTATGCATGACTGATTAATAGGCCCCAAGCTATACTCAACCTGTTACCCGCAGTAAATTGTTCTTTCCATTGTCTCTGTCATTTTCTTTAAAATATCAAGCTGTTTTATAATTAAAGAGTCCCTTGAAGGTCTTGTTTCAATAAACAATCATTCCTTCCACTGTGTGAAGTTCCTGTGCTAATAAACAATTTACCAGCATATATTATTTTTCCTGTCTCCACAACCAACCTTTTATGGAAGACCCACTGAGGCAAAACCCGAAATGTGATGCCAACTACACGTACAGATTCAAAACTTCAGCCTGTGTTGTGCAGCTCAGGCCTAGACCTGCTCTTAATCTGCATATTGTGTGAGTTATAGAAGATTAATTGCTCACAGTAGTGTTTGGACGCTTTCATATGTCACCCAGAAGATGGCTGAAGAGTTACTTATCTCCAGCAGCTTTATCCTTAATTACCTTTCTCGCTGATAATTCCAAATTTGGGATTCAATGCACAGCGAAAATCTCCTGTATTAATTAGAGATTGTAACTTTGTTATACAATGTGTTTTCTATGATAAACGGCTTTTCCTCGAATACTGAATATTTTTGTGGAAATGGCAAAGTCTTTAAAAGTTTTGCAATGCTGCCAAAAACTTTCCCCAGATTTTTAACATTGCAAAATATAATACGGTGACACTGGGGCTTATGCATGAGTGTACATAATTTTTTCAGTCACTCATAGCCTTGAATATAATTACATTGTTCTGGGGGGGAAAAAAAGGATAATTACTGTGGGCTTTTTAATTTTTAATGCAACTTAATATAAGTGTTTCCCTAAAGTGGTAAATCATTACAAAAATTTGTACAAAATCAGGAAATCAGATCAATTTGAGATCCTACCAAAGCATCTATGAGTTAGGTTTTTAATCACTGTTTTAATGAGCAACACTTTGGCAGCAAGCTTAAATTTCTAAATATTTGATCATGACAGCTCTTTGATTTGGGTGCATTTGAATACCAGGATGTCTTGTTTTTCTTTCCAGACTCTACTTTCTGTACAATTTCAGACAGATTCTTTGGCTGATAGAGGATGTCATCGTTCTTCTGAAACACTGAAGATACAGCAATTTGTGTTAGATATGAACTTGCCCTAAAGACATCAGTTTTTTTCACATTTAAGAGCATTCTCTAAGAAAAATAGATTAGATACTACAATCCCCACACTGGTATTTTTTCAAATTACTTTGGATACTTACCTGCCTTCACCTATAAATGTTACACAGTCCCTGTTTCCTATTGGTAAGTGTTCTCTGTTGATGTAATCCTGTATTATAAAATTTTGCACTTGCTCCATTTTCACTCTCCTCTATTACATTAAGTAACCTACAGATCTGTGGCTCACTTCAATACAAATATACATGTGACAAATTGCTGAGTTCCTTGGGTACACTTTCCAGATGCAGCAAAGAAAAACCACAGCACTGTGCTCACATTACTCAGAGTTAAAAAATATCCTTCAAAGACAACGCATGAACGCTCCATAACCTGCAAAATTATTTTGCTCATTTCATTCTCCTCTGCTTTCAGAACTCTGATTTTTTTTTTTTCAGTGGCTGTTGGCTTTTCATTTGTCCAGCAGCCTTCAGTTTGGTGTAGTTAGACGGGAGTGTGCTGTTTTTAAACTGTTGATTCCACTTCAGAGCTGCCTTGTGGCAATCCCGGCGGAGCATCCTCATTCCTCATCTCGAGGTTCACCACTTCAGAGGATCCTGCCGCCCCCGGTTCAAGCCCTAACAAAGTAAAAATGTTCTCACGAACAGCCTGAAGGCTTTTTGCAATGTCTTTGAGATGGGAATTAAGAGGGTGATGAGAATTACTTGCCCAAAGCCCCAGGATAACTGTTGCCTGGTGACACAGGTACTGCACGGTGTAAAAGGACAGACCATCTCCTGTTACTGACAAATCCTCCCCCTGCTCCAGATTTTGGTCATTTTTTTTCTCCCCTCATTTCAACCTCATTACACAGACATGCCAATAAATTTGCACCTGATTTCCTTAAAAGCTTACCCACTCACTTTTCTGGCTTTTTTTGTTGTAGCTTCCTTTATGTTGATAACAGAGCAGCTTTTTCATAAATTCCCCTCTATAGGCAGCATCTGAAAGCATATGCAATACTTTAATATACCCATCTCTGATCATCTGGCATGTATTTTATCAGCTGCTGAACATAACCAATAGGATAATGGAGTTTTGTTTCTTCCCTCCCAGGAGCTACAAAATGATATTCTTCCTCTCAATGCCTTCAATGACACCCGGTTTTCACTTTATTTCTGTGCAATGGGAAAATTTCATCTTTTTTTTTTTTTTACCAGATCACATTAGAATTTTTATCCATTTTCTGCCTCTACCCAGAAGACACTATAGCAATTCCCCCCTAGGGTAAGAGTTGCTCCAGCTACATGAAAATCTTTGGCTCTACCCCATTGTTCAATACCGGACCTCAGTCCTCCAGGTATTTTTCTCTATATGATCATAATCTTATCATTCATATCTATGTCTACGGTGTGAGATGGTGTCATTAGTCCTTTATGTTCTCATTTTTGGTTTTCAGGATGGTTCCCTGCCTTGTTTTTCACCAGAGGGACTTGGCAGAATTGGACACCCAAAGCAGGGCACTCAGGACAGGGCAGGGATCATCTCCTGTGCTGGCAATGGTCAAGGGAGGTAGAGGAGGTGTGACACAGGTACAGAGATGCAGGTAGCTCAGGAAGTTTCAGTGGAAAACAATTGCTCTTTCTGGGACCCAAAAGCAGAAGGAACCCAAAGCAAACCTTGGCAGAGAGATCCCAGCATTGGAGAAGGGGCACTCCTGTGTGGACTAGACATCCTCTGATTCAGCCCTCAGCCCCTCCAGTCTCTCCCTTCTGTCTGGCCAGGTGACACCCTTCCACCTTGGCTTTTTCTACTTTCCAGTCCTGTTCTAACAAGACAGGAACAGTTCTTGTCACAAAGTGCAGCACAAATCCCCTGTGGGAGGTTCCTGTCTGAGGCTCCATTGCTGTGCTGGGTGACCTGCACTCAACTCGGCCTGGTGCCTTCCTCCATCCACCAGATAACTTACTCCTAAACACAGGGGCTTTTGGCATGACATCTTTCCTTCCCACGTTCATCTCAGATTAGCCAACTCTCCTAAAAATGCACCATAACTGCTCCTGATCTTTCAGCGGGGTTCATCCCTGCCAGCCACAAAAGGGCACGTCCTTAGCATGAGAAAAAGGTCTCTGCAAATAAGCCAGAAGCATCCTGCAAACCCAGGAACAGAGTTCAGGCAAGGCAGGTCTCCAAAGCTGTTTGGCCATCTCTTGTTAGAAGATATTTGAGGCCTATTTAAAAAGAAAATCTGGGAGGATGCCCTTACATGGTCCCTAATTGTGCTTACAGTAAAGTCATATGTGATGTCATTAAGTGGAAATACTTGGCATAACTAAATTAACCCCTTTGCATGCAAACAAAAATCAATAGAAGTCCATAGATGAGAGAATAAGTGGATATTTTTAAACATTACTGTCTTCTTTCAAATTCCTTCTGAAGATTACCCCTTTCTATCTGAATAGGGATTTTTGAAGATGTACAGCCTATTCCATGTAAACCATAGTGAACAAGTGCCCTTCCACTGATAAATGCAGTGTACTGGAAGTGAAAAAAAAGAGTGTAGCAAAGGTCTTAGAATTCTTACAACTACTAAAAGAAAAAAAGGCTGCCATGTTTTAGAAGAATAGATCCGTCTGCTGCACCTACATGAAACATCAACTATTTACTTCACCTTGTCTAGAAAAAGGGTCACTAAAGAAAACAATAAAAATCAAAACAAAGCGTAAAAACAAAGCAGAAAACCCCTAGAATATCTTTGGATTACAAATACAACAGTTATAGAACAGTTGTCTTCCTCTGAAGCACAGAGAGCCAAATGACTCATCACAGAGGGTTATATCCCATCAGAGATGAGGATTTTAACCCCAGCTTTGGTCTGTGCTGAGTGCATTGGCACAGATCTTCCAACCAGAGTGTCAGAGGAGATTTGGAATAACATTCTGCCAAAGAAGGGCTGGACCAGCTGTCTAGTGCTAAGCTCTAAAGAATTTTTGTTTCAGGGCCCAAACGACAATTCAGGACCACAGGGACCCCTGTGCAGTCACAGCCACGAGCTACAGCCAGGACCTCAAGTAAAACCTATTTCTCCCTAGCTTGGAGTTTTAGAACTGTCATAAGCAGCTATCAATTTTTCTGAGTGAGCATGCATATATACATATTTATTTGTTTATAAAATACACATATATACAGGCATATGCACCATACCTTGATGGCTTGGCAGAAGGAAATCCCAATAGCAGTATTTTTTAGTGACTTGGTGCAGTAAAACATCCTTTTTCTGTTTAAGACCAAAAAAAGGAGGGAGAAATATCAAGACCTTAAGCTAAAATTGACCTAAAAACATATCAGTGATTTAAATCGAGAGATCCACTTCTTGTTATTCTTTGACACCTTAGGTCTTTTTTTTTTTCTTTCCTTCTCACCCCTCCCTCTTACTTTTCACCTTTGTTCTCAGTTTCTTTGTTCTCTTTAATTATAATCCTTCTAAGCCTGGACATCTCTCTCTATTCTGCTCCAATCATTCCCTGAATACTAACTAGGAAAAGAGAGTGAGCAGTTTCTTCTCTGTGCTCTCAAATGTTAATATCAGAGAAGTGCTGAATCAAACACCAGTCATGCCACAGCAGTACCTCTGAGCCAAAATGGGATGATTAACTCAGCTCCCATAAGCAGGCTTGCTTTCAAAGCAGGGGGGAGGTCCTGGAAGAATGAAAAGGGCAAATATCATCCCTAATCTCACAAGGAGGTGGAAAGGAAGACACAGACAACTGGAGATGAGCTAATTTAACTTCAGTGCCCAGAAAAACGCTGGAACAAAATTCTAGAGAATTAATTTGTCAGTGCCTGGGGAGTAAATAACTGACAAGAAATGGTGATAGTTTTCAAGGATCTATCATGTCAAAATTGTCTGGTTTCCATCTCTGGCAAGGAACTTTGCCTGATGGATAGATAAGGAGATGCCACACATTTTAAATTTACTAAGACTTCTGGTTAATAATTCCTATTCAGCAGCATAGACCCTTGAAGCTGTTGTTGAAGGATTTATGCTGCAGATGCTGCTGAGGTGCATCTGGACATGCCACTGTCTGGTGAGCAGGTGTCATCTTCACCAGGCTGATCTTCATCAGGTGCCCACCAGTAGAGCTCCTCAGGGAATCACGGAATGGTTTGGGTTGAAGGGACCTTAAAGTTCATCTCATTCCACCCCCTGCCATGGTCAGGGACACCTTCCATTAGACCAGCCTGCTCCAAGCCCCGTCCAACCTGGCCTGGAACACTTCCAGGGATGGGGTAGCCACAGCTTCTCTGAGCAACCTGTGCCAGGGCTTCCCCACCCTCACAGAGCAGAACTTCCAAATAGCCAATCTAAATCTACCCTTTTTCAATGGGAAGCCATTCCCTTTTGTCCTGTCACTGCAGGCCCTTGTCCAAAGTCCCTCTCCAGTTCTATTGGAGCCTCTTGAGGTACTGGAAGGGGCTCTAAGGTCTCTTCAGAGAATTTCCTTTTCTAGAATGAATGATTCCAACTCTCCCAGCCTGTCTTTTCCTGGCTTTAGGGGAATACATGGAGCACAGAGCTCTTCTGTTGGGCCATGGACAGCACATGTGCATTTTCCCACCCAGCACTCCCTTACTGGAAGGAGGGAGGACATCAGCTGAATAAACCTGCTCCAAGAACAGTCATGTGGTTAACAGGGCACAGAGGGCTTGTCTGGCCATAAACTGCTAAAACAATGCAAAGTCAGACAGGCAACTAATAAATACTTTTGAGGAAAAGGGTTATCAACTGAGCTACTAAAATAGAGAAATATCCCAAAGTTCATCAAATTTGTTAAAAGGACAAATGCAAGTGGGTTCATTTTGGAAGGAAAATTCAAACAGACAAATACAACATTGAGTAGGCAGGAGAAATTCAGGAAAGGACGACAGAAGGGGCCACAAACAACAAATTCGTATTATGCTGTAATTTTCACTTCCCAAGTCAAAGCTCTGAAGGATCTGGAACCTACATGCTCTTTCCCTACGTACTCCAGGTCCTCTAGCCCAGGATCACAGCCTTTACTTATGGGTCATTTGCTGATGAAAAAGCAGTTGCTGGCTGCTAAGATGTGAGTTTTGAGAATCTGAAGTCTGGCACCTTAGGCCTCAGTAGCTCCTATTTAATGAAACATTCTCCTGTAATCTCGGGAAAAAAGGGTTTTATCTTTTGTAATAATTAAAATATCTATTATAGAGACTTTGGGAAAATTGATTAATAAATCATTAGTTTGCTTAGTTAGGTACACCATGTAGAATATTCTACCATCAATACCACCTCAGTCCTCTGTCAAAAGGTTTCTACTGTTCTTTTACAGGAGATTATAAATCACTTGAGGGCTGACCCAGCCCATGATCCGTTGTTGCTGGGTCTATCCCTGTGGAACGCTGTCCACGAGGAGCACATCGAGTTGCTACTCCAACACAAACAATAACTATAATAATTTGTCTACCAAAATGCTCTCAGCCATTAGAGAGAAGAGCTGATACAACACAACACTGATGAAAGGAAACGAGGCATTTTTGTAATCACCTTGCTCCCATAACTCTTGCAGACTGAGCTCAGTGCTGCCGTGTTTAATTCCCGACGCCGAAGGGAAAACTAAAATCCCAAATATTGCTGCCATTGTAACAAAACCAATCGCTCCATCAATCTTGTTAAAGTTCTTCAAACTACTCCCAAAGTTAAACTGAGTGTGGCTGTTGTGCTGAGAGAGGAATTTGACCCGTGGCAGGGTCTGGTGCCAGCATATTTATACATCCATTTCCAGAGTGGAGCAGGTTTTGTGGTTTGTAAGCTTTTTATTCCCCATAAAGATGCAACCTAATGTGCCTCTGTAATGCTTTTCACTTAACTTGTACTGAGATAGCTCAGAGTGTATCTAAAATGTTACATAATCATTTCCAAGTTCTGACTCTCTTCCTCCCCTCTTGGCATTTAGCAAATGCTATTTTTGCACATGTAAGTCACGTTCTTCCCAACTACAGAGCCTTTTCACAAAAATCAAATTAATCTTCCACAAAAATCAGATTCTCAGTATGAATGTCCAATTTCATTGAATTTTTTTATCGCTTCGTGCTCGTAGGGCAAGCCAGTGAAAATAGAACTGAAATGTCAAGTGAAATGTATGGCAAAGCAATTAAGAAGAAACTTTTAGCATTTGTTACAGATTAATATGTTAATTATGGCACATATTGTGGAAAAAGATTAAGTATCACCAAAGCAAATTTATTTTTAACCAGCTTTATTCCTCACACTTCATAAATTAACCAGCAGAATACGTAATGGAGAAGAATTCAGACACTGAGAGTGCTCGAAATTATGCAAAACTCCAAAGTATACAAGGATGCAGTAATGTCTCTGCTTTAAAATAAACACTTCATCAACAAGAATTATGCTTCCTCTGAAACACCTACTTTTATAAACTGCTTGGAGGTATCTCTAACCTTACCTTTGCCACAATGACAGTGCCAAAAATCGATATTTTGAACTCTATTTTTGTCATGTAGCATATGAAGATGGACAAAACGTCGATTCTAAGCGTAACAATGCAAACGCCCATCTGATGGTAAAAAGTGGCTGAGAGAAACAGCTGCACTTGTAAAACCAACAAAAGGCTGCAATGGAAGGCAGCTCTGAATCTTTAAACACAGCAGCACGTGCCCGGAGATGTTGATGCTGCATCAACTTCTCATTCATTCCTGAATTTGTATCTACGTCCAAGCTGGAAAAAGTCTTCAAACCCAGCATCTCAAATAAAAACCATAATGAAGACCTTGGGAGTTTTGCCATGGATTTCAGGAAAAGTAAGGGTTTGAGTTATTTTCAGAAAGTTATATGGATTCAATGGCCACTAAGTCAGCAGAAGTTTCTCCTCTAATCTCAGCAGGTTTGGAGATGGGTTCATACAGAACATGAGATAGGAACAACTTGTAGCCCTAAGTCTGATCCTCTCCAAAAGCACAGTTTTTGTCTGTCTCTGTACAGCTTCTCTACTGCATCACCAAATCACAGTCCTCATGCTGACATGCTCCTCAGGATAAACCAGTAGAGAAATGGGAAATACAACCCATATTGTGTAATTTATAGAGCAGTCAATATAACTTACATTAAAACTAAAGTTGGATGATGTTTGCTAAACTCTTGTTCTGGGCAACTTTCCGAATATTTTGACACATTGAGTATGACAAATAATTTCCTCCTGGTATAAAGTATTATTTTTATAACTAGAAGAAGAAAGTGATATGCTAAATTAGAGATCCATCTGTCAAGAACAATCCTATGTTGAGTGATACGTGTAAGCATTCGAGGTTAACAAAATAACAGCAAATTTCAAGCTCATTAATCCTGTGCTTGGTAATTAGTAAAGAATGATGTCCCCATTTTTTGAGGGTTTAGAGGACTTTTTGTAACATTTTTGAAAAGTCCTTCATTAGATTTCCTGTAAAATATTAATTCTACTTTATTTTTGAGGACAAACCTGTAATAGAAACTCACAGGTTTGATATCTGGAAGCAAACCAAGATGATGGGACCAGACAGGAATATCATTTTACTACTATTTGGGGCTCTGCCTCCTAGAAAAACACCAGAGCAATTGAAATCAGTAACCTGAGTTCTAAGAAGCTACTCAGCCATCCCTCTCTCTCTCTGGTAAGTGCAAGTGGTACAGTGTTCTGATTCTATTTGTTGTTTATTAGTTCCCTGGACTGAATCAGGATCCCTTTGTCCTCAGTGCTCTTTCAGCACATAAAACAACACATCACAAATTTTAACAAAACTGATGAATCTTTAGCCATTTTAAAAAACAAGAACAGAAAGCCCAAGAAAAATTCTGCCTCCCTTGGCTGTTCCTGTGAACGATGCAGGAAGAGAGAGACGTGGGGGATAACATTATTGGAATTGCAATTCCAGAGGCGCAGTCACAATTTGTTAGAGCATTGTTAGGCCATCATGAAAGAGATTGGTTTAGCAGCCATCACATTAAGAGAAAAGAGTCTCAAAAACTTCAAAAATCTTGAGTTCAGGCCCAGAGAAGTCCTGCCAGTGGCACTCCCTTTGGTACATCTCCCTATTGCTTTGCTTCCCTTCCAATAACCCATTTGTCACATGCTCCTCTCACAGATGATCTATATCCTCCTTGGGACACTGCAATGCTGACAATCAAATCTGTTCTTGGCCGCTTCAGCTGCAGCCTCTGGAGTTTCAAATTGCTGAATAACTCTAAACATATCTGGAAAGCCATTAAAGATCAATCCCCTCAGCTTATTGCAAGCATATAAGGGGTTATTCATTCTTAAAGTCCATAAACCTAATGGTTTCCTCAGACACTCAGCCAGTCTCTACTGTGCCTGTAGGAATTGAGATGTATGTTGGTCATTCTCCACAGTTGGCCTTTTCATAGAGTGTTATGAGAAAATCCAAGTTGCTCAGTTTGGAGTGTAGGTGAGGCCAGGCAGGTTGTTAAGAAGTACGAGTGCCAAGTGCACTTGGAAGAGAAACTGTTATATCTTCATTAAAACATATTTTCAACTTTCATTTCCAACTCAGTCATGTGTTTAAGGAGCCTCCGACTGATTCTCCCTTCCATGGAGAGCAGGCAAAACTAGCAAACAACTTCCATAAGTTCCCTATATCCATATAGATTTTTAATTGAAATGCAACTCCCACAGCACCTCATTAGTTCATTGAATGTTGTATTAGTTTAATTTACTGAAGGGGTTTTTTTGCACCTGCCTCACACATTTACCCCATTAAGCGTGTGCAGTTTTATCAGAGAACTGCTCAATTAAACTAAACGATTGTTCAAATTGAATATTTCATTATAGTAACAAGGTAAAAAGCTACTTGGCAGGTATTAGCAAACATGGCTTGCTGCACTGAAACATGTTTTCAGATTAAACTGTGGCACTTGGACACTTCAGCCTGCAATGTCAGTGGAAAAACCTCCAAGCAATTCCAATAGCCTTTGGATAAACTTTTAAATTAGGTGATGTTTCTTTAAGATTGCATCTCTAAGAGAAGCTAATTAAAGAATGGGCTCAAATAAATTTGGTACTTTTTGCCTGATTTCCTGTACCCAAAGCTCTATAGATGCACCCAAAATTCAAAATAGAACCCATGAAAACTGAAGAGTTTTGCTCTGTGTCATTGCTTGGGTTTTGTTTGAAACTCAGCACCATTTTGTGGACCTTAATGACAATTCTGGTTGAAAGGCAGACTCAGGCTGACTCACACATTACACGCTGCAGCATCTCAGAGCACACTGTTCCTGGGAACAGGGGACATTCATTTTCCTGCAGAAAAGTGGGAAAGTTGTAGGTAGTACAATTTAAATTGTGGTAGATTTTTGTAATTCTCTGATGGTTCAGTTCTGTCATCCTCATTCACACTGAACAGTGGCTTAATTTGAATTTAGCCAAGTGATTCATTGGGGAAGCATTTGCAAGTGAAATATTATTCTGTACAATCACCGCCTTGGAGCAAGGTCAGGAAGCCTCGCTGTAAACAGCATTTTAAAAAGAAGACAAGAGTTGAACAAAGAGATCAGAGGGATGAATGTAACCACTGCACAGAACACAACCTCACTCTGCTCCTCTTCCATGCCAAAGCAAGCTCACCCACCCTGCCCACAGCTCAATCAGACACCACAGAGTTTTCTTACAGCTGAGTCAGAGCAAAGCAGAGTGTGCTGTTTGGTGTGATGGGAACGTGTCTTGGCACAGCTGATGCCAACTTCCCATGGAGACTGGGAGGGAGTGTGTCCTGGTGGGTATTATTTCCTCAGAGCTACCTCACTCCTAGCTGGGCTAGGAGGCTGGATTATATTTAATCACCATCTTATAGTACATCCTAAACCTTGCACCCTCATTATACACTCTCACTTCAGCTGACACAGTTTAATCAGGTGTCTTGTTGTAAAAGGTACTTCACTAAATCAGTGCAAAACTCCTGTGCAGCCCATTACAGCTTCATGAAGTGCCAAACAGCAATTATGGAACAGGAACATCTTCACTGATAATCCCACACAACTCAGCCCTTGCAGGGGATGGAAGGTACAAGGAAATACAGTAAACTGCCTCACTGGAGTTATGTTTAATATCTCAACAAAGCAAACCTATATCCCAGCCTTTTACTTTTCAGAAACTCTTATTTGACCCGGCACAAACCATAAAATCTTGGAAGCAGAGATATGGAATCATAGAATGGTTTGGGTTGGAAGGGACCTTAAAGACCACCTCATTCCAACCCCCTAGTAATCAGACCAGGCTTCTCAGAGCCCTGGTTAATATAATGTCTAATGAGCTTGCTAATAAATAAATAAAGAAAGAAAAAGAAATTAAAAATCTGTTTTGACAAAGGAAACAACAACTAAAAAAAAACCCCTATATCTCAATTAAACATTTTATCAAATCTGAAAAGACATTATAAATATAGATATATCTTTCATGCAAAATCATGCACTAAATGTGACTGGTTCTCAGGGAAAACTGAGAATTCCTCAGTCTGTAGCAAGGCCCCTTGTTCAGCTGCCACAACCACTGCTGCAGTGCTTTCTCTCCCACTATTTGCTGGTGTTGCCAGGTGACTGGCATCACCAGCCAGCTTGCAGCAAGAGATTTAAGATCCTCTTGATTCAACAGCTTTGCTGGATTGCTGGAAATTAATTACTAGAATTACTGAGGAAATTAAATATATCAAGCCAGGAGTTTGCCAATAAATTGAAAGAGAAACTGCAATGTACTGTACTACTGCAGTGAACTAAATGGAATAAGGGCTGGACAGCTGTGCCTATCTTTCTCTTGGTGAAACAAAACAACTTCCAGATCATTATCAACCAAAACTGTCCCATTAAAGATAAGGAGGTTATCAGCACCGGCAAAATTAGCAGGATTTGTCTGCTAATTTGTGACAGGTTGATTAAAGAGCTTTGCCTTGAGGGACAGCAGGGTGGAGGTTTATCTCCCTGTGGGCACACCATGGATGGGCACAACTAGTTAGTGATGGAGTTGAAGGTGGTGATGTGCTAGTGATGACAAAGCCCCTCTTTTGCCCTGAGAGAACAAAACCCACAAAGCACTTGCCCAGTCAAGCTTGACTGGAGTCTCCTCTGGGCTAAATTCCTATGCAGATTCCTGTCCATGGATCTGCAGCAGCTCCAGGGCCTTTGAGGTGACAGACACACGTGGCAGCTCGAGGAATTGTCCCCAAGGCAGCTGCTTCACTAAACCTCTGTGCCTGAATACATTTAATGTGCTGCCAGTCCAAAATTATTACACAATCATTGCAGATTTCCTCAGCCTCTGATGATCCATGAGCATACCTGAAGGCAGGTAATTAAGAATCTAAATTAGAATTTTTATTTCCGGCAGTTAATCTCAGTCTGAGTTGACAGAGGATTTGTTGCAGAGCTAAAAATAAAAATTAAAATAAACAGGCCCTGTGAGTGACCCAGCAGAAAATCTCTAACTGGATTTTTTTTGTTCTAAGTTCTACAGAAATCTCTGATAAAACTGGTAAAAAAAAAAAAAATAATAAAAAAGATTTAGCATCAGCAGTGCTAAAAATTCAGTTATTAAGTATGTGTTTGTTCATGTCACCATTCTTCACCTTAGTCTTCCTCTTTATTAATCTAATTATTCTTATCACTTTTACACTGCGAAGTCTCCAAATCACTTATGTGTTTAACCAGAACATAAGAGTGAAGACCAGATCTGTGTCATCTTCCAGTAATACAATGCAGACAATAGAAAAAATAAGGAATATAATTCCATCAGGAGTGACTGCAGTACACAATTAGAGATATAGCAACATATCCCTTTGCTCAAAAGTTCCTTTCAGAAACACAGATAACATGGAAACCACTGATGAATGTTATTGCTGGAGATATTTTTTTAAATATAAAGAGAATAACCCTGAGGTTTTCCCTTGCCATTCAAATAAAGATGATGCTTTAACCCTGATAATATTAAGAATTAATTCAGCTACAGCTCTGAGGCAAGCATATAACTTTTTTATAAAGAAAGCTTATTTTTAGAAATGCAATATATTATTTCAGGTCACCAAAGAGAATAATATATTTAAAGTCATATACCCAAGCTACATTAAAACAGCTACAGAAAAGCATTAACATTGAATCCTTCTACTTGAGTCATTCTTTTTTACCCAGAAAGGGCATTTTGTCTTTGAATCCTGGCTATTCCCACTGACTTTGAATCAGTGGGTCTTGTGGAAAACAAAAGATGAAGTCGTGGCCAAGGGCCCTTCAGATTGAGAAAGAATAAAAAAACAGGCAGAATTAAACCCAAAGACTCTTGACAGCCTCACAGCCTTTTCTTTGCAAAAAAGAAACAGAAAATTTTAAACTGATGGCAAGAAGCAGAGCTTGCAAACTTACAGCCTTTGCTGCATTTCAGGAGGCATCAGATGAACAAGATACAGGGAACTGGAGCCAAATTTCTACAGCTCAAAGAAAGAAGAGCCTTCACTTTGCTGCAGACAAACCCAGCATGAATGTGAAAGCAGTTTCTGGGCATTGGTATGATGGAAATATGGAAGTAGCAATACACAGCTTTCGATGACAATTAGGAGTTTATCCACTGAGTGCTTCCTTCAGAATTCCCTCACGTACCTGCCATATGGTTTTTGTGGTCTGACAACCATTATGTTTGTGGAATTTGGGTCTCAAAATGCATTTTTCAGCCTACAGTGCAAAGGTTTCCTCTAGAATCAGCTCCCTGACAAACAAAGCCAGAGAAACTCCCGGAAGCAAATCCATCTCAGTCTCATACCTGCATATCCTTAACCTCTCTCTCACATCTAGGCTTGTTGGAAGTTTTACCACCATGGTCTGTTAACTGCTGGTTAATGTGACTTTGTCTTATAGCAAAATGTCTGAGGAGATAAGGATGTTTTTAAGTACTTTCTTAAAAGGACGTTCCTTTCTAATGCTTAGACTTCTATTACCTTGTTAGTTCCTCTACATCCTTCCAGGGAAAAGGGGGGTGGAAAATAGCAAACAGGCAGGAACAACACAAACCCAAGTCAGCTGCACGGATGAGGAATCTCACAAACCTGACCAGAGTCAAAGGAAGAAACAGAGAGTAATTAAATGAACATCACATATTTTACTATATTTCATAAGAATGCCACTCAGAACTCGTGTTTTGCTCCACCTAAAGTTATAGAATGGCAAGAAGAGATCACACTCTGTTCTAGTCTGCATGAGATGTACAACTGGCCCAAAAATGAAAAGCCTGGCAGCTAGAAGGGAGAATGGAAATTTTATTGTTGCTACTGAGATCTAAAAGGCAACGGCTGTTCCTCCTTTGCACACACTTTTCTATCATCTCTTCCCAGCTGGAATCAGAAAATGAAGGGCCACATTCCTTGGAGCTCGAACACTTCCATCCATTTTAGTTCTTTCTAGTGTGCCACTCATCTTCACTACTGAGGCCTTTCCAGAAGTGCATCTGGCTCAAAGCAGGTAGTAGCAAAAGCTCCTAAGAAAGCTGGGAGCTTCTGACAAGTTTTCCAGCCCAGTCTGGCAGATGCAAGAGTTTCCGATAATCATCAAAACAGTTGGATGCTTTCTGAAGCTTATCTGAGCCAAACAGAACCTCAGGCCCTTCTGAGGTTTGTCCTGCACTGGTTTGAATAGGCTTCAGACAGTCATTGTATCGTATTTTGAAAGAGATTTTCTTTGTTGTGCTCAGAGCAGCAGCCAAGGGAGTGAGGAGCCTGCACTCCTGTGCCATATCGCCCAGGCTCATATGTTTGCTTTTCCAGCCTCTGCTGTTTGATCCCCTGCAATGGATTTTGTACAGATACAAAAAATTAGCAGTGACACCGGGGAATACACACAAACGAAACAGAGGCTACCAGAAAAATTATTAAAAAGAGTATCAAGGATGAGATTTCTCTGCTAAAGGCTAAATAATGATAATTTCCCAGACACTGATCCAACCTTTCTACTCGGTGGCTCAGCACTGCAGGCAGCACATCTGTTTGCTGCAGGAAGGTCCTGGCTTTGGGAAGGACTTGGCATCCTTCCTCCTGTGGTCAGCAGGGTGTCTAGAAGCTGATGCTTCACTTGATGCAGCAAACGGCAGGGTTCCAAGAGTAATGATGTCTGAAGCATTATCCAGAGAACAAACAAATATTTTTTTCCCTTCTTCTCCCTCGTGATAAAGCCTAACTTGTGAAATTTAGGGTGGATCTTTCATCATTTATAGATTTTAGCCTGATATCTTATCAGGGAATAAGATATATGAACGGGTGTACAACCTGCCTGTCTTTTACTAAACAGCTTTTAAGCTTGTCCAACAAGTTTCCATCAAATTTGATGGGGGGAAAGCTTAAAAGATACAAAATACCTGCAAGCTGTCTAAAGAGGGAGCACAGAAAGAGAGAGGTTATGTAGGTTATCCACTGAGAAAAAGGCTGCACTGTGAGCCAGACCTTTCCTGGACACCAAGTCATCTACTCTTAAGGCTTCTCTCACTTCCAAAGGATCATTTAAAGCATCCCAAGAATTTGCTCCATGTGGGCTCTGATGTCTGATCAGGGCTGTGGCCACAATGCAACATTTAAAAAAACCCAAACCCTTCTAGATCAATGAACCAGAGCCTCAAACACACGGAAAATCAGAATTCATTAAATTCTTTACCCATACAGGTCCCTATTAGAGGTTTTTTTAATCAAAACAAAAATCAGCAAACAGCAATTTGAACAAAACAGTGTGGAATGTTGGCTCTTGGCCTCTGCCAACACATCACTTCCCGGAGCTTCTCTGTGTCTCCTCCTGTCTATTTACTGAAAGCAGCACTGAAAGGACTCACTTAAGAAGATGGTACAAAATCCAGCCCTCACTCCAATCAAGGTCTGTCGTCCTGCAGCTGAGAGATGGATTGTCAGTGTAAAAGGGAGGGTCTGTGCCTCTCGAAAGAAAGCAAATTTCTATTAATGCAAGAGGCTGCAAAAGCTGAGAAGCACAAGTTTGGGTCAAACTCAGACAGCACCCAAACAGCATCCCTACTGCTCTCCACCAACCCCCATTCCAGAGTTACACTGGATCACAGGGAAGGATTGGAGATTGAAAGCTTGAGATGGGATGTGATGGGAGAGGGACTGAGTAGCAATTTCCTCTGACTGTATAAGTATAGATCACATATTAGATGTACACTGACACCCTGGCATCTTCTATGGATGAGTGGTTCCAGGGACAGTGATGATCACACCTGTAAAAGGCACAGGACCTGTCAGCTCTCCGTGAAGCAAATGCCATTATTCCTTCTCATACCAGGTATCCAGCAGCCAGCAGGAAACTATTTGATTGTGCTCACTATTTACCTGAGAAACATATGAAATGGAGGCCGGGATGTAACAGGTTTTTCAGTTCACTGTCCATTCCTAAAGCCCAGCCAATGAAAAGCAATTCTATTTTTATACTACCCTGACATCCAGTTCCTCAGCATGGTACACACACTACTCTGGCAAGGAGCTGATAAGAAATTTGTACACCAGTGCATGAAATGAAAACGAAACAAGGCTGAAATTCATCCAGCAAAACAGGAGTCAACTCAAGGGCTTGTTGGATGCATGAGAAGATGCATTTGATACCTTGAGTCACAGAAAAGCACAGATCACATGTAATTAAAATCTGCACAACGGAGTTTATGCCTGTCAGCCCCAAAGTATCACCATCACTAGGTTCTGCACCTCTTTGAAGAGAATAAAAGGTTCCCTTTGACTATGACAGCAGCAGTTGTTGTGTTGGAAGCTTGTGTAGCACTGGCTGCTTTCAAGCACCTGATTGGTTTTAAAGGTTTTGAATATTTTTATATGACAATCAAAACTCAACCACAAATGTGTCCCTTTGGGGATAATTGTCATTGTCACTGAGAATACTATGGTTGGAGATCATGAAGAGATGGAAAGGAAAATGTAAAGCTTTGGCAGAGGCCTTTGAAACCCTGCAAGGACTTGCTGGGTAACTGCTGCTGCTGTACAGGGGACAAAAACTGCTCTTGAGAACTCAAAGGGGCCCTTCACAGAGAGGCACTGGAGGAGAACCCAAGAACTACTTCTAGCAGCAATTAATATTAGCTGCTATACACAAATGGAGCTTGCAGAAGAGTTTGCTGGCATAAAAAACTACATTTGAGACTGATAATCATTCATTTATCTGTTGCACCTTTTTAATTCCATCGCTTTGATTTTCATAACGCGTTAGGTGTGTTTTGACTTCCCGCTTCATTTGTTCTGTTTGTGGTCACCTGAACAGTCATATTCATCAAAAGTGGGTTTAGAAAGGGGTCGTGTTCAGCAATAAAATAATAAAAGTTTTGGAGAATGATAGGTTTTACCACCTCTGTGCCACCGCCCCCCCAAGCAATTTATCCATCTTCCTGTCTTATCCTATCTCCCGAAATACATGAAGCACAGCGTAGAATTGCATTTTAGCAGCAGGTTGGAGTAATAGATGCTACAAGGAACAGTGACATTCCTGGTGCGTGGTGTTCTGTGCACCACAGGGAGCTGCAATCTCACTTTGTGTGCCTTATGGCAAGCCATAAATTCCTGGCTTTATGTGTTGATGTAAAAACCCGTTTAACAAATCCATTGGAGCAGACTGCCTGGATCAATGTTATGACAGGCAACAGACTCCCCATAGCATTCCTGTGAGAAAATATCCACACATCTTGATTCACAGGTATATATTAATTTAATATGTTCATGAGAGCACATGTTAGAAGGAATTCCTGTTTCCATCTGCAGTGAGTGAAAGCTGTTGTATCCATACAGCAGCTGAATAAAAGGGCAAATGCTGTTTCCAACACAGCTGCCCTGAGCACAGTTTGTGGACAGCTAGTGACACATAACAGCATTCTCCTCAAACTCAGAATGTTCTGTATAGTTAATGCTATTTTTTTTTTTTGCCAGAATCCAGCATAATTTTAAGGGTGGAATTCATCACTGCTCTTGTACACTCAGAGAGACAAGGGGGAAATACAGATGAAACACACTGATAGCTTTGAGAGACGACTAAGCAGGAATCATCCTGAACCATAACCAAGCAGTACACTACAATTTTATCATTAAATGTACAAAGAAATACTAGGAAAATCATCTCATTGTGGTGAATTTAAATGTATGCATGCCTGCATGCACCAAAGAGGGCCTTTGATGTGAAGGTCCTTAGACAGATAAGGAAAATATGAGGAATGGACATGCCCTAACAACTACACATACCAAATATGTAAATTGTTGTATCACTTGGTGGAGGATATTATTAAAACATAGTTAGCTACAGCTATTCAGGCCTCATGCCATAAATTTTACAATTGCTTTGTGTGCACAAACTTTGACTGACAGTTGTTAATCCAAAGCACCAAAGGATCTTGCAAAAATCATGAGGTTTGAGATATTCAGAGGAAATGTACACAAGTATTAATGATTAATCGCTCAACAACCAGCCCACAGAAACACAGAGCTGACACAAGAAGAACAAAAACTACTCAAAATTAGCTCAGTATAACAGTGGTTGCAGAAAAGTGCTGGGAGTTGAAGGACAGTCCCAAATGTATGCAGAGTATCTGAGAATTGAATAAATATGCCTTTTGCACTTGCTGCAACGAGGAAAAAAAAAAAAAGTATGATCTTTATCCGAGTGCTTAACATTTCTCTGCTTAGAAAAAAGTCTTAAAAGCCCTGGTTTTCTGGTGGATTTAGCTCTCAGGAATAAGGCTTGGAGAGAACTTTCATCTTTGTCGCAAACCCTGCAGAGGTGCGACCTTGTCATTATAAAGCCAGAGAGCACATTAGAAAGAGAACTACCATGGCTGTAGAAGGGGCTGTGAAGGTGCAGTGGATCAAGCCTTGTAAAGGTGAGAGTGCATTAGGTGAGAGCATTTCCTCAAAACTAATCATCTCGAACCAAAGCAATGTAAAATTCAAAGCCAGGACTTTTCTCCACCATGTGAGAGTCAGGTGGGTTTTTCTGCCTGAGAGAGCATACACATTATTCAAGCAACTTTCAGAAATGTTGCATTCACTGCCAGCAGATTATCCACCTAAGCAAGCAGTTCCTTGTTTCAGATGTCATTTGGTTCAGCACATAAAACATTCAGTGAGGCCAAGACTCAACATGGAAATTAATGCACAATCCAGGGATAATTGTGTGCTGATGGCTTGCAATGAAATCTTCTGCTAATAGAGAATACTGGTACTGTCCATGAAATGAAATGCCTTCCCCAACAGCATTTAGCCATTGTCCCCAGTGCCAGCCAGGCTTGTCCTTCGCCTGACAGGAATTAAAGTCTTAAATTAATTGTTGTAATGATAATCCAACTCTTTGCCCAATTACACTGTTGCTTGAATCATTAGGGTTCTGATGAACTGGAAAACTGCACTGTGGAAGCCCAAAATTTCCCAGCTGCAGGTTCTCAAACAGTCCAAGAGGAGAGGAAAAAGAGACATAAAGCAATTATGTTATTGCCGTACTACAGTGCATTGCAGTCAGGAAGCTTTTAGCCAGCAGAGCCTTTCCAGAAGCAAGGATAGATTGCTGCCTTACACCAATTTCTCTCCTGCTTTCCTGTCTTCAGGTACAGGAGATGAATCCACATGTACAACTTGCTCAACCATACCTACCAATCTAATAAAGTGAGCAGCCAACTTCCAGTGCTTTTGTTTTGTGCTAATGTATTCCCATTTCCTGTGCAAAGCAATTTATTCAGCATGAACAATTTGTAATAACCTACAGTACGTGTTCTGTGCTACATAAGTCTTTTCATATGTAATTAATATTTTATTAAATTTTTAACATTAAATTACTTTCCTTACCAAAGAAAAGATTATATTTTCCAGTTCATGGATGCAAATCTACTGATAAATAATGTAAAAAATGTTAAAATATCAACAGATATCAGTTTACTACAAAATAAATTACTTACTTCCCTAGAGAATGTTTAATCTCAATTATTGCTCACAGAAAGCACACACCACTAACAAGCAAGCCAAGAACAATCTCCTTTCTGAACAGCCAATCTACTGCAAACATGTTTGATAACTAAACTGCAGTATATTCTTAATAACTTCACCCCAATCCTGCTCCTAGGAATAGGGAATTCACAAAGCTGTCCAGCTCCTTCATTTCAACTCTTTCTGTTTGCCCAAGAGGAAAACAGGTACCATGGGGAACATCCAAGGGAATTCTGCAAATCCTGCCTTTGTGGTCACTGTCAGAGCTTGCACACACACGTCACAGTTAGTTTGGCACCTGACTTCTCAACTCCACTGGAAGTGTTCAGGGCCAGTTTGCAGCAAATCATGGCAGGGGTTGAAACAAGACAATCTTTAAGGTCTCCTCCAAACCAAACCAATCTGTGCTTTCATAGGCTTCTGTAACATGATTGGAGGTGCTTCAAAACTCAAATATGGGCAGGATAAAGTCGTGCTGAGCTGACAGCTATTGCATTCACTCTCCACATAGTGTGGCAGAAGCAGCAGATAAGTTTTTGGACAACTACTTTGCAGGTAAATCACTCACCAACTCCCAAAAAAGGCCACAGGGTTCTAGGCCTTCCTTACCCAAAAGGGATTGACTCCACCAGACCCACAGTCCAGAAGAGCCCTGTAATCACTGACTAAGAGGCTGCTTACATTTATGTTTTTGATATGTCAGAAATGAAGGAAGGGATGTAAAATCTTATGGGTAGGTGGGTGGAGTGTCTCACACACTCAAAGCTCACTGCAGTGTGATGTCCTGCTGGCCAACCAAGTTTGAGGGTAACAGCAGACAAAGCACAGCCTGGGTCTCTTGGTAGAATAGGTGCTGTCATCAGCTTTGCCAGCGCTCTACAGTTTATCACAGAAGTGATAAGACAACTTAACACTTCCAGGCTTCAGTGGAACTAGTGCAGCCTGACAGTATCTGACAGTATCAGTTGCTTTATTCTCCATGTTCAATGGGATAGAAAATGAGAGCATTGCTGTCACCAAAAGAGAAAATTAGTACCAACACAGAGCAAGTGCCAGGTCTATAATGACTGTACACAGATGTTACCAGAGTAAACTTGAGGAAAATATGATAAAGGCTGAACAATCAGCCATCCCCCATTGGGTGAAAATATTCGGAGGAGCTGGTTGAGTGGGAACATGTGCAAAATGAGTGAATCGTGCATGGACCCCAGATGCACCAGAACATCTGTGATGATGGTGCTGGCATTGAGAACTACTTGCATATTCATGCTGTCATTATCACCCCTGCTTCTGTGCAGCTCCTTACTGCACAGAAGAGCTACAACTCTCATATCTACAGACAACAGCTCCCAGATCATTGGGACATCCAGTGAACAGCAACATCCTCGGGTTTGATCAGGGCAAAACAAGTTAGAACACAAGTAGGCAAACTACTTAGCAATTCCAGCATTGCAGCGACACAAACCTGTTGGTGGCCATCTTGGCCACCGTTTGTGATTGTCTTTCACTCACCACAAGCAGAAAACATCAGCCTTTAGAAGCTTCACAAGCTGTCCCAAATCACATTTCTCTAAGGGTCAGAGTTTGTGTGTTGGTGCAGTGTGTCATGCAAGGTCATTCACACTTATGGTCAAAGCTCCCCTCAGCTTCCAGAGTAGAAGCATAAAGGTGTTTATGCTTTAAACAAATCAAACTCTTTGTCTTTGCAGGTGCAGGAGGTGAACTGAATTGGTTTGAGTGTAACTGTACAAGACTGAGCACGGTCAGTGCTATCCTGGGCAGCCCCCTTGACTCGGAGCTGCAGGGGATGGGCACCTTGTCCTAATGGCCACTCAGGCCTGCACCACAAATAACTGCAATCAATTAGAAAAAGAATAATAAACCACTGTGTGATACACAGAGATCATGAAAACAGTTGTAGAGCTTGCCTGGAAATAAACTCCTCATCTCTCATGTTCTTACAGGTAACTGTTCCTTCCCTTCTGCTGCCTATTAATCCTTGTGCAGATCTGTGTTATTTGTATGAGATGAATAATAGAATGAACTCCACTCCCACTGTTTGTGTCTCTGCTATCATCTACATTTTCTAATGTAAGTTGACATATGATGACAAAGCTGGGGAAGGGTTTCTGTCTACACCAGGTCAAAACCATACCATACCACCAGCTATTGTATGACACATGTATCCCAGTCACTGCTATCCTGTGCTGCCTCTGACCAATTAGCTACTGTCACACACTTCTATGCTCTGAAAATGATATTAGGAGTTTGGGACTTGTAAGCTCAGTGCTGCAGCAGCTACTGCACCTCCTAAATTAACATTTATTTGCTCTGGCCATAACCTTTTGACACAGGTAACACACAGAGGCAGCCAAGGGGGCACGCTAATATACTGGAATGGAAATTAAGAACTAAACGTAACCTTTTAGTAAGTAAATAATCTATATAAAAGCAGAGGGATGACCCTGCCTGCCTGATGCAGAAGAATGAGCTGCTAAACCAAGTCTGTGATGGAAGACAGAAAGCAGATTGACTATTATTAGTAAATAACTTCTTTCCCCCAAACTCAACAAATGACAACGTGTATTATGCAACTGTTTCTTTTTCCTTAAAGTTAACCTCTGAGAGTATATAGTCAGTGCATATATAAAAATGGTTATATAAATTTGGATTTGTTACATGGGGGTATAAACTGGAGTATGAGGAGCAGCATATCAGGTGGTTAATACAGGCATTAGTGCAACTTTAAACTGATTTACACAGTTCAGACTGTACTGTGATGTTTGTTTACTTCTAGATTTTTGCATGGAAATTTTTGACTTCTTACATAAAGGTTGTTCTTTTGTTATTTACCACTTAGTTAATGAAAATGTTATGCATCTAAAACAGAAAACATCCAAGCTCAAAATAGTCAAACTGCAGCACACCAGGAGCACTGAGGGACCCCATCCCACACGACTGCCAGCTTTATCAGCACCCACGTTGTATAGCTGAATTTTGCCAGGCACTATATCATAATTTACTGAATCTATTGCTATCCAGAGAAAAAAAAAAAAATCATGTTATGTCAGCTGCAGGCAAACTTGATGAATTAGAGGTTCCAAAGCTTTTCTTGCCCCACTTTTTTATCTATTTGCTTCTGCAGCTTGATGCACAGAGAGCTCCAAGCTGCCCTTGCTGAGCAAACAATCCTGTCCAGGGGCTGTGGTACTACTGGGCATGGTCTGTGCAGATCCCTGGGCCACACACTGTCCTCTTGAGGTATGTTTTATGTCCCCCCATGTGTTGGGATTCAAGATAAACAGACCCTGTAAGTAACACTGACACCTCTCTCCAAGTGGCTTTGGGCAAATCATTTGGCTTCTTAGCATTTCCCCTTAAGTAATGAGGGTGGGGGCAAACCTACTTCACAGAGATCTACTGAGGGGAAAAATGCTGGGAATTCATTGTTTTAGCACTGAATTCCAATGCCTGTATTCCTCTGGACTTATCTCACCTGTGCAGGGACTGCACAGCAGGGAGAAAGAAAAAAGCAGTGAGGTGACAACAGTCAATGCCTGATCAAACTAAGCTGCACCTCATTTGTTTCCATGCATCTCTCAAGCTACAGCTTGTCAGAGTCACCTGAATAATCCTGGTATAATTCCAATCCATATTTCTACCCAAGAAATCGAAAATCTTTAGCATGCAATTAATACAGCTGGCAATGACACAGCACATCCTTCTGCCCTCTGGCACCAGGCAAAGTTTAATAACCAATATACCCGATGGGCTCAAATAATTTAGAGCCCATATTTATCCTCAGGAGTGGCTCTTGCTGGCTAAAGGTTTCACCACTTCCTCATAAATTTAAGGACTGAATGTGCAGGGAGGGGGAGGGGGTGCACAGGGGAAGAGATTTGTGGGAGAAATTCTGTGTATGTGAGTGACAGTTTATAACGACGCCTTCTCACAAGAAGTTGCTTTTGTGGGGTCATTTTGAAGTATTAAATTTTGATAACTCTTTAATCACTGCAGTTTAATGAGATAGAGGCAGCAGGTGAAGGGGGAATCCATCATGTCACTTCAAGTACCTGGCTCTCTTCCTGCTGGGAACATTTAGTGTGGCACAGTGGGCTGGAGCTGTCCTTTTGCAGCTGCAGTTCAGAAAAGGGATTTTTGTAGCCTTCTAAGAATCTTTGATTTCCCTAAAGAAACCTCTTTATGTAATCTATAGTCATCCTTCACTTCCCAAGGTAAAAAAAAGAAAAAAAAGTGTTGTTCAAAAAAGTACTTGGATTTAAATGTAAGTGCTTTTAGTTTTAATATTGGTCAAGATAGATTATTTTATCCTGTCACAGTGTTTGTTGCAGGTGTCACTGCCAAAAACACATTCCTGGAATAACCACAGTGAAAGCTTCTTTCCTTTGCAGAAGGATATTGCTTGGTTATTTCTGTTCACACCGGTTTATTCCATGTGGAAAGCTTCCTGCCAAGGCAATATTGGAGCAGCTACACCTTACACCTTTCTCCAGTACCCATTTGCTTCTTGGAGAGTGTGAATCTGGACAATCTTTGGCAGTGGGAGAGTGTGTTCTTTGAGATGACATCCACACAGCCAAAAATATTCAGCCAGTTCTCACTACCCACCCTTTCTGTCAGCACCTAAATTCTTTATTTATTAATATGATGTTAAATTGTCTCAAGATACAGAAAAAGTATAATAAATTTTTTAAATTTTTACAGCAACTGCCTTCCTCTTTGTCCTGTCAGATAGGACATTAGCAGTCTGTCAAACAAAATCACAACACAACCAGATCTTCCCACCACTTAAGGAAATAAAACTAAATTTAAGGTTTCACAGTTTTCACCATCTAATAATTCTTAACCTATTCTGTTACCAACAACCTTTGGAAAAAACAGTACATATTTATAAGAGCAGGGAGGCAAATATTATGACAACTGAACTACAACTTTAGGATCGCTTCTATTGAACACAGTTTGGCAATTCTTACCCTAAGTGACATCTGTGTAAATATTCCTTCTTCTCAAACACTGACTCATTTGTTGTCTTCTACTACATCTTCTGCACTAGGCCACTGTTGCTTCCTTCCTCCTTCCTAAACCTTGTTGCAGAATTTAAAAGTGTTAAAAAAATAAATCCCTTTAAGAATAATGTTCTGCAAAACAAAAAACTGAAGATATCTTTCTCCATTTTTTTTTTAAAGCTTGAAAATACAAGACTCCTGCTGCAGGTTTTTCCTGCCTTCTTCCCCAGCACTCTCTTTTCTGCCACCTGCCTATAAACCCTCAGTATCCTGTGTGACTGCCATTGGTTCAGTGGATTCACTTCAGCTTAAGAAGGCATTAGAAGTGTGATTTTAACATCTGATCATCAGCCTTGGCTCTCTTGGAACAAACCCTTTTGTTTATCAGAAGGAGAACCTTTTAATTGTTTTATTTCAACCATTCGAAAGAAAACATTCCTTCATTAAAAGTCAGATTTCCAAAGACACTCTGAGTGCAAAACTTATTACCATTTTCTTGTCTTTTACCTATATGTTTCTCTTTTTTTTTTTTCCTTTTTGACACAAGCAGAAAAAAAATCAGCTTCATTCCCTTTATATGCAACACTTCACAAACAGTATTGCTGAAGCCAATTAGAAGTCAGGCTTGTCATTTCCAATCCACCAACAGAAAAAGAAAGAAAGAAAGCAACACTACAGGGTAATGATGCCTATTTTAACACTGATGGCTTTTTTTGAAGAGGGGTTGAAGTGCCATTTAGGATACATATGCTCACTTGCCATTATTTTGCATGGAATTGGTTTTAAAATGAATAAAGCCTCTTGGGTTCTCAGGAAAGAATGGTTCTTTTTCTTTCCCCCTTCTCACAAACAGCAGTTGGGTCTGTATTGTTTTTCTGAGAAGTAAGTTCTGCTCAACAACAATAATCCTTTCTATCTCACCTGCTCCTAGGGCCACCCTCCTCCTCCTTTTATCTCTTTCTCAAAATTATTGGTCCCTCACACAATCTTTCACCTTTATACCCTTTTGAAAATTGATTCCAGGCTTTCTAAAAACCTCTCCAGCTCCCACTTCAAAGCTTCAGATCAACAGAAAGGTACTGAGAGAGGACATACTTTATTCAACTTCCCACCATGGTGAATTATGGCAGAAATAGAAGCACTTCTGATTCCCTTATTCTCTACATAAACTCCAGTCTTCACCAGTGCCTGAATTCATACCTGTATTTTGGTCATTCCTCTCCATCTTATCCCAAAGGGATAAGGGAACTTGTGAGGCAACACTATTTTAAAACAATCTGCCCAGCCCTGAGATCTGTCTGTCTCCCAGGGGTGACAACAGTCGAAATCAATCCCCAGTGAGGAACAAGAACATCACTGGGGGTCAGATCCTTCATTCCCTAATGGTTTTATGGAAGGTGACTCTATCCTAGACAACCTGAAGCACTGAACTTCTCCAAAGGCTCTCCATGTCAGTGCATGGACACCCACACAGCCCTTCCCAGGAGCCACGTGGGCTGTGGAGACTGGAGGGTCTGGCAGTGTTTAAAACACCTCCCTGAACATTGGGATGGCATTTCCTTCCAACTTCTACTTTCCCTCACTTTGTGTGCTTGCAGATATCAGGATTTAAAGTTCTTGCCTTCTGGTTGTTATCAGAAGTATCCATTTGCTGTTGATAGCTTTTAGTGAAAGTTATTATTAGGCAACTTTTCACTTTTATCTCTTATCACTTTCTGCTGCAGAAAACCTTATCACTCCTTTCACTAAGTGTATGATAATTGGAGCTTTGCAATTACAGGTACAACACACACAGATTTAATGGATCAATTTGACAAAGTGAAAGAATTCTAGTTCCCTTATCTATTTAGCATTTAAATAGTGCTTTTTCCTAATTAGTCTGTAGTTATAGTTACCAAAGTAATTGTCAATGACTATAACCACAAATAAAGCAGATCTGTCAGAGCCAGCCTCATCTTACAGAGGATCAGGACCTTTTCCAGGAATGAGTAAACACACTACAAAGTTTCAGTCACAGCCAATCATCTCCTAAGGTTTTAGAAGAGTTGGATTAGTGAACAACTCTCAAGAGACACCAGTGAGTAAAATCAGACACCTATTTTCAGTGCCTTTCAAGCAGCAGTGAAGGCAGAAAAGAAGTCAGTTTTTTCTATGCACCATTTTGAATGTCCATTTGCACCTGAAACTCTGTGCCCTGGTTTAAATCTTACACACAAGCTCTCACAGGAGCCTGGGAAATGTCACAGTGTTTTGGGACACAGGTTAAGTGTGTCCTCAAAAAAGACTTCCCAAAGATTAGAAAAGTAACATAAGAAACCACAGGAAAAGAAACACCAGGCATTTATCCTCCCATTTCATGTTTGACCCAATGGTAAAAAAATAAAAATATTTTCTTCATGGTATATAAAAAGCATTTCATCTGTCATCCCTAAAGATCTAAACCTAAAATCAATTAAAAAAAAAATGACAGGAAATTTTTTTCCCTTCACATGATACTTTTGTTCTCAGGAGGGGTGAATCAGTAAAGTTAGGCTGTAAAATATTATTAAAAACTGAAAACTCAGGACAGGTAAACAAGAAAGCAGTTGTCTCTCAATCTAGTTGGTGTATTAACTTTTTTTAATTTCTACTTTTTTAATGCCTGTGAAAGCATCTCTTTCAAGAAAGGGAAAACAATGCAACAAACAGAAGTTCACAACCAAGGAGGAAAAAGAACACAGCAAATCATATATTTTACAGAATAGGTGCATGTGTACATCCCCTAATCAAACAATCTCTGGAAGCTCAGTTTAATAAACCAGGGACTGACAGGCTGTTTCTGCTTCCATGGGGCAGAACAGCAATTAGCTCTACTTGGTTCAAGTCCTAGTTCCAGAAAAAAACACCAGTGGTGGACTCAGTATTAAGTGAATTAACATGTGTTCTTGCAGCAGACAATGTTTCAGGCAAGGTAAGTGATGGGACATCTCATAACTTGTGGGAACAAAAATGTTTTCACAAGCCCCAAGTGCTGGCACAAAAGCAGAATTCTCATATTTCTATCAATGCAAAATCCAGGGGTCAGGAATATACATTTATTTGATCAGTTCTTGTTACTCAAGGGCAGAGGGATTTGTACTTTGCCTGATCAGAAGTTTTTCTTCCCTTGCCCCCATCCTAAGGTCCATTTCCCTGAGGAAAATGGTATAAGAGGATGATGCTTCTCACACATAAACTGTTATCCTTCTTCCTGTTCCCCATCCTTCCCAAATTACCCATTTCTAATCACAGCCTCACCAAATACATTCAATTACACACAATTATTCAAACATTATTTATGTGAATAATTTCCCAAGTATTTCAATTGCTAATGCTGCAGGATGTACAATTCACTCCCTAGCACAGGCAGTGAACTTTAACCAAACCACCACAAACTCCAGTATCATTTGTAACTACTCTTGCTGTACCAAAAAAACGGAATATTCAAATTGGAAACCAGAAACAGAAACATCTCTTTCAAACCAAACCCTGCCTCTCAAGTCCTGAATGCACACTCTGCCATCCCACAGAGTGAAGGCTCACCACTGCCATCCTAGAGTCACTCCCCAGGAGTGAAGACTGAAAATCCAGTCTAAAAATTCAACTCCCTCACACAAGCAAAACTTTCCAATTTGTATACAGATTATCCAAAATAACCCTCTTTGTGCATAGTGAAGACAGTGAATTTTCATCATTTTTTCCTCAGCATTTTGAGAGAGTAAAGCCATCTTTATATTGTGAGGGGAGGGGGGAAATGAAGCTATGCTACAATACAGAAAATTTGGGAGTTTTAGCATACTAGCTCTGAAAAGATATTTTCCAAATGCTTTTTATATAAGGATGCAAAGGAAAGCTTGTCAACCAGCTTCATGCAGATAATCATGGCAGGGAACTCGTGCTCATGGCTGGCAATCCCTTTGAGGATGAATATGTAGCAAGATTTCCCTCTACTTTACAGGTCCCTTATGAAGACCAGCAAGAACTTTCCAACAACACTCACACACACACTGCTCCAGCTCTGCAATCTGATTTAGCTTCCTTTTAAAATTTTGTTGCTTTTATACCTACACAGAATCTTGCCCACTATTTTCCTGTAGCTGCTTTGCTGCCTCCTTCCATCAGAGGAATTTTCTGGAAAAATAGGAAGTCATGTACATCCCAGAACTTTTTTCTTTCTGAAGACACAAAGTTTGATGTTCAGCAGCAATGGCCAGGTGTTATTTCTTTAAACCTCCCCTGCTCTTCAAAGCACAGTTTTGCCCTTGTTCACCACAGAGAAGTTGGGCAGATCTGAGTGTTTGAAACACGAAGCTTAAAAAAAGTTAAGTATTGGGTATCTATCCAAACCACACAAAGCTAAACAAGCAAATCAACACATTCCAAAATTTGTTATTCTCAAGCAATATAAACCTCTCCTCAGCTTTAATGAAAATTCGTTTGCATAAGGCTTGTGGGATCACGCATGGAAGGGTGTAATTAAGGCCTACTGAGAATCTATACAGTGATTGAATTCCTGACTAGATATTCAATCACCCAGTGGTCCTGCTGCAGAAACTTTTCTCCTCTATGAAATCCTTTTCCATCTAAGATTGCAGAACTTGGAAAAGTCCTTGGTTTTGCGTATTGAAATCAAATTTTTATCTTTTTTTTTTTGTTCTTCTCAGGACAGCTTGAGATTTCAGTGAAGACACAGAAATTTTCTGTGAACCTGAATATCATTTCAAGTGTGTTTATTGTCTTCAGAGCAGAAAACAGAGAGTGAAATCTTATACAAGCTCAGAAGATGAAGGGAGAGCAGAACACACATCTACACCAACTTCTAATGAGGCTCAGAGGTCTCAAAAATACATCACATCTTTCCTTAGAGGACAAGTGTGGCTGTGAAGATTGAAAAATTAAAAAAAAGAAAAAAACAGAAAGGGAAGCTATAGGGGAGAGAAGTCTGTTTATGACAAAGTGATAAGTTAAAACTGCAGCAAGAAAAATCACATTAGGTAAGAAGAAATACCTTCCCAGACTCAGTAAATATTAAAAGAGTGACTCTGGAAGCTGCAGAGTCTGAAGGATCTTGAAAGTATTGCTGACCCTGATGGGGAAAGAATATGAGCAGGAGGACATTTTGAGACCTAGTCTAGGTCTTATTTTCCCTTTCCTTTGCAGGAACCCAAGGTCTGACAGACCCTGGGTTTATATCAGAGTTGTACAATTCCCACAAGTGTTCACCGTGATCAGAGGGAAGGTTCTCCTTACACCTCCTAATATAGGCCAAAGAACTCTTATAGTTAAATTATCCCCCAAACTCACAGCCCTTAGTTCCAAACTCACATCATTCAGTTTGAAATACAACTTGATTTTGTTTTTCAGTTGTTATACTTGCGTTTAAAAAAAAAATTCTATTGCAGGAGCTGTCATTGAAAAAAATTAAAACTTTTAAAGAGTGTCAAAATATACCTTCTCTCAGTTTTTCAGAACTGATCTCAACCTTCTTCCTGTCAAGACTGAGACACTTTTACAGACTCAATATTAATTTATTACTTGTTTTGAGCGACCTACTTATGCAACCAAAAGAAAAAAAAATTAATAACCTCTACAGTACAATTTCTCCCACAAAAAGGATACACTCCCTCTGTGCAAGCATTCTCTGCTTCCCAGAAGGGGTGTTGGTAGTCTGTTAAAATGGTTTCTCATCTGAGATTAACCCAGTCCTGTTTGTATAATTTTTTTGGTTTTGGTACCAAAACTCATAGTGTACTGAACACATTCTTTGGCTGTGACTTGTATGAACTCCTGAAATAAGGCTCTTTCTCACCTAACCTTGCTCTGTCAAAGAGTCAGAAGTGACAACCTAAAATGGTCATTTCCAGGTAGTTTTCATGGTTGGAGCGCTGCAGTGGATATATATATATAAAAATATATGTTATAAATTTTTATATGTTATATAATATATATATAATATTATATATTATATATTTATATGCATAATATATATTATATATATTTATATACACAAAATATATATAAATCGGCTGACAACCCCACTAGTTTTGTTCGTTGAGCCTCTGCTGCTTCCATTTTCAGCATCCTGGTTTATGACTGCAATCCATGGAGCTGCAATCCAAGGACTGGCTGGTGCTGACAGAGCCAGTCCCCACCTCCAGGCTGGTTCTTCCATCCCACCCCTGTGACTGCACCAGACTCACACAAACAATCCCAGCAGGGAGCTCTCGTGGCCATTGATCATTTCAGTTGCTGGTTGTTGTTGTTGTTGTTGTGTTTGTGTTCACCAGATCATTTCTTTTATTTGTGTGTGACCACAGGGCCGGTGCTAGCACAAGGAGGGAAGTACCTTTTCTCACCCCTGTGTGTGTCTAACAGTTTGTTTGTCTCTACACACTCTGAAAACAAACATTGCGACAGCAAGAAAAAGCTGCTCCTATTTAATTTACCAACACTGTGTGGATGAAGGGTTTGACACTGGTGCTTTCAAATGGAGCCAAGCACAAGTTAAGTACCTGAAACAGTGAAATTCAGCATCTATCTACAGGAAACCTGAGAAATTTTGTGCTGCAGACAGCATCCTTACCTTCTAATGTTACAGATGTTTAAGGAACATGAGCTTGAGGGTGGCATGAAGGGGATAAATATTTCTGTTTACATATCATGCATTTAATATTTTCATTTCTGTATCACTGAGGGCCAGCTGGAGTCTATACAGACACAAAAGAAAAAGGTGGCCCATGGCAAAAAGCAATACATGAGTAAACAGATAAATTTAGAGAAAAAAAAAAGGAGCAGAGATAAACAGCAAGGCAGTGCTAAACCCACATCACACGCCAATGGGCTGTCTCAGGTGATCACACAGGAATTTTGAAGGCATTATAGCAAAATGGAGTTTTAGAAGAGATATTTATTTAAAAAGAGGAATTTCAAAGAGAGCCAAGATGTGGCTTTGAGGTGAGCATGGGAATCTTTTCCCCAGCGATGAGGGAAAAGCAGAAAGTTGTTTGCTCATCATATTAACAGCTGGGAGATAGGGGCTGGCATCAGATAGGGGAGCTGACTTTGGATACCAGCCTTGAGATAAGGGTTAAGGCAAAGAGAGGCTGCAAATAGCTTTAAAAATAAACCTGAGAGATTTGATTTGATGTGATAAAGAAAGAGGCAAAGATGGAATGTAAAAAGAGAGTAGAGACATGGTCCATGGAGTAGATAAGGTAAAAAGATCTTTGCAAAAGAATGGATTCAAGTATGAGCACTGAGGGGAAACAAAGGGATGTTGATTCCTCTCATATACAAACCTGCTTGAGCATGTTACCTGCAAGGATGGTTAGGAAGAGCTTTATTGTTCCAGAGATCATAGGGAAAGAATCTGAGCTTTCAAGTTTGACTTTAAGAATTTCACAAAAAATATGAAAAAATAAAATCTATAAAATAATAATTTTTGGAACAAGCACTGTAAGATTCTCTAACAACATACAGCCTCTTTCTATCCCTTTTCCATTAAGTCACAGTTAAATCTGAATCTGCAACTGTCGCCTTGGGATGGAGCATTGTGTTCACAGGAAGAAAATGTCTTAAAGTCAGTTTTTCACTTCAGTTTGAAGTATAATTATGCAACAGCACAAGTGAGGCACAACAAGCTCTGGGGAAAGAACATGAGTGAATAAAGACAGCTCTGGCTGCCTTATGAAAATTTCTTTACTGCATCATCAAGGGGGAAAGGAGCTGGTAGTTGTGTTTCCATTCATCTCCAAGGGAAATTCCTGTTGACTTTAAAGAGGCAGTAAGCAATGCTCCCTCACACAAAATGCTGATGCACCAGAGAAAAGGGAGAAGAAATTATTAACAATTCAGACAACCCACAGCCAAGGCACCTGCTGGGCACGGGCAAGGACAGTCCTGTGTGTCCCCTGGGATTTTGCTTGCCAACCACCCCATGATCTCTCTCACAGCTGCAGCAGCAAGGCATGTCCAGGGTTATTCTGACCCTGAAGTGCTGCATCACCCTTTAGCAGAGCAAAGGGAGGCCAAGAAAGCAGCAGATATTCCTTGTGCAGCACTTGGGGCACCACCACGTCCCCTGCAGGCACCAATTCCGTCCCTGGGGAGGATGCAAACAGAGATTTTGGGGAAGTGTTAAGTCAGTTATGGGGTTTATCCACATGAAAGCATGTACAGCAAACACACATGCTTAGAACAGAGCCAGACTTCCTCCAGTGACCTCCTCTGCAGGGGCAGCATTTCCATTGCCTGAACCCAAATCATCCTTGTCCTACACGAGGCAGTTTTTGTAAAACAAGCACCAACAAAACACAGACAAAGCACCACAGGGCCTCTGCTGCAGTTGGCATCTCAATGAAGCCAAAACTAAAACATAAACCAATGCAGAATAAATAAATAAATAAATAAAAAGCCAGAATTCTACTCAAAAAAACTATAGAAACAATTTTACATCTCAAGTCCCCAGGGAAAAAAACCAGTCAACCAAACGTATTTTCCATATCATCTGCTAAAATGCAGGTTATACTAATTCACACTTAAAGGAGCACTAAGTAATTTTTCACAGCTGTTTTCAGACATAGTAGAGTTTAAAAGGAGTTTTATATGCCTGTTAACAACTCAAAAATTAATTTTTCCTCCATACTAGAATTTCCATTTGAAAATGGATTTACACTTTTTCTCCCCATGATCTAAAAATGATCTAAAAATTCTATCTTTGAAGTTTAAACAATTTTAGTTTCTTGAAAAGGAAAACTTAAATAGAACAGGAAATTGGAAATGAAAAAAAGTAATTTAAAAGTAAAAATACTACATCACGGAAACCTTGAAAAAGACATAGCTGAAATTTTTAATTTATATTTCTAAATGAGATGTTTCAAGTTAGTATATACTTACAGGAATCTCCAATGTAAAACCCAACTATTGACTTTGTCAGACTAACATTAGCAGAGATTAATTTATATGATGTTCAAACTGGGACTTTAACATTGTCAGCACTGTTGCCCGGACGAGATTTTCTAAAAAGCTAAGCTGCAATTTATGCATCTAAGAACGAAATTTTAGAAGTCCCAGATGTTTTCACAGAACTCTGTGTCAAAGGTGTCCTTGCTGTGTTGATATATTCTGAAAAGTGGGAAACTTTGGTTCTCAAGCAGCACATGAGATCTTTTGACAACACAGCCTGAAGGAGATTTCTGCTGTAACATCTCGGAGGTGAAAAGACACACGAAGGAGGAATTTAACCTTGCTGTGTCTAAGAAATATTGCCATCAGCTCTACCACGAACAGACAAAACCATCACAGAGTGAGGCTGTTCATTGCATTTCCATAAGGAAGAAATTCACGTCTTCAGTTTGAAAATCGTGGCCAATCTAAATATCAGAGTTAACAGAAGTTTTTCAGGAAGACATGCATTAGCTTTAGGCATCAAAAAAATCCCTTAGAATGACATCTAGCATAATAATGAACTGTGTTTAAAAACAAAAGGCAGAAGGCATCAAACAGTAGGTCTTCAGGCCAAAGCCTCAGCCTTGCTTGCTCTGTTTCAGTAGGAAAAGTAGAACTAAACCCACCTGAAAGGCAAAACATCACTGAAGCAAGATACAGACAACAGGATCTGTAGCTGGTAATGCCAGTTTGGAATCAATTAATCTGCAGAGCAGAAGAAACAGTGTGACCAGAAGCAGGTCTGAAAGAGCAGCTACTTGTGAACACCAGCAATTCTGCTGCTGAAGACATGACAGTTGTCTCTGAAGTCTGTGGCAGCTCGTGGGCACCAGGAGAAAACAAGGCAAAGCAAGGTCAGCACAAAGGCCTGTTTCTGCTTTCTTTCTCTTCATTTCTACATGAAGGAAAACAAAGGATGCAACTTGCAGCATTTTAACAGCAGACCAGAGCAAAGGCTTGTATGGTCCTTGCTGGAATCCATCAAGCAGGGCCAGGTTTGAGCACCGTGACATCCATCAAGCCAACTGATGGTCTACTGAGGGATAGACATTCATTACTGAACAGCTACTCGGTGTCAAAACTGCAAATCACTTTAATTTTTCCCTGCTGACCTTTCTAAATCATCAGGACATTAAAAAAAGGTTAGATATGCAAAAAAGCATCACTGCAAAATGCGACTGTTGGTGATTAAAATACTTAATCACATGTTGCCTAAATAGGCAACAGGAGGGGAAAGAATTTGGGAAGTCTTGCCTTTTACTGCACTATTTTTATTTCAGGGCTGCACAAATCCCAAGTAGCTTTATCAGAATAATTTGGCACAAACATGACATTATGACTGAGTGCACAAAGCACAGTGCAGGTACCAGACAAGAGCACTGTCTGCAGCAGCACTGGCAACAGCACACACTCAGCATCTCCTGAGCAGGCTCCAATGTTTTCTTCATGCTTAGGATGAGTTATTTTATCCAGGTCTGTTCCTGGTGACATCACCCACCCTCCCAGTGGCCCTTTTGTGTTCCTTTGTTGACAAGGGTGACGGTGGCATTAACCTTTTTACAGGAAATAAAGACATTGTCTTGCTAAGAAATGCCTTAGTTTGTTTTGTCTCCTTCGGCCCTTTCTTCATGATTTATGATTTAGGACACAGTTCATGCTGTGAGGGTTGAGAGCCTGTGTACAGACCATTCTGTACAGCTACACCACTCTACTTGCTCAGATCTTCCTTTAACATGAAGTGGAATTTGAAGATTTTATTTAAGTAAACTTGCAGTATGCCTGACAGGACCCTGAAAAGGCTTTCAAAACACTATAGTTATCTCTGGAAGGGACTGATTTTTCCTTCATACTCATCCTTTTTTATTTTCAGAGGGCCAAGGACTCACAGGAAGCCTATACATACTTTCAGCACTATCAAAATTAGGAGAAAAAAAAAGAAAAACAAACAAAAACAAACCAACCCAAACGCTTGTTACTTTGGAATAAAGCAGGAAATGTAATTAAAGACCTCAATTGCAATTGGCATTTCTGATTCTGTTGCTTCAGGAGGCCATCTTACCAAAACCAGCAAAGCAAGACTACCTAGAGAGAGGCTCTAAACTACATTTCAGACCACTTTATTAATCATTTCAGCATCATCATCATCAAAACAGTTCTAGTTAAACTCAGTATTTGGTGATTAAATGTTACACGTTAAGGGTTGAATGCTCAAAGAGATCCTGTTCACACCATTTGTGCTTGTGCAGCTTTCCACACGCACACCTTGCCCTGAGTGCATGGACTGGCTCGTGTGCATCCACATTTGGCTATTAGGGCTGAGATGAATCACTGTAGAAGATAAGATTCCAGTCCTATTTCTGCACCTTGGTGCTTTATTTCCAAGAACTACAACTGGAATAAGATGATGTGGAACCTGACACCTCCGTGCGCAAAAACCACCACGCACATCTATGGAAGCAGATTTTCAAACTTCATTTTCAAGCTTCGTTGCAGGGTCTTCTGGCCAGCTTTTATGCTATTACTGAGAAGACTGAAACTTGATTTACATTTTCTTCCTTTGGGGGTATGACACTGACAGGGAACAAGTGACTTCTTTTTTCAGAGAGTACTAGAGTCAGAATGGATGAAAGCCTGAGGAAGCTACTGTGCTACACAACCAGGCTTTGTATCTGAGTGAAGCTCAGACGTTCCTGTTACCAAGAATAAGTGCCTGTGTCAGGAGGTCTTGTGCCCATGTGTATCTATCTCTCGCTCTCAGGTACTTAAGCACCATCACAATAGATGCTGTGAAAGCACTTCCCAACCTTTCCTGTAGTTAACTTCACATCTCCCTCAACTCCCCATTATCCAGGCCGGGGAGGGAGGGAAGGGTTAGGACAAAGGGTTAGACAAAAGGGAAACACCGACAATGCAAGAATTTGAGTAGCAATACACCCAGGGAGGAAAAGGGAGGAGATAAAGATCGGCACCACTGCAGAGACTGAGAGAGTGTGATTCCCACATGCCCGCTGACTGAGCATCTAAGTTTACAGGGCAAATAACACACTCAACACAGAAGGCTCTGTTACTTCCTAAGGCAAACTGGCTCCTCAAGGGACAGGATTGGCGTTTCTGTATCCAACCTCTGCAGTTCCTCCACAGCCTCACATCCAAGAGATGATGCCATGCTCAGCTTGCAGAGAAAAGCCCGAAGTGCAGCACAAGGGGAGATCTGTCCAACATCACCAGAAGGTCTGTAGTGAAACTGGAAGCGAATCCAGAAGCCCAGAGCCTTGGGCTTCTCCCCTGCAGAACCACAGCTATTTCTCCTTAAAACACTGTACTGATTTACTCCAAAACTTTCTTCACTGATCCTGACTATAGGAGGAACTTTCAGCCCTCTACTTAGACATGGTTCAAGAACCTTCAGGCAGCTTCTTCACCCTGCACTTCACTTCTGCTGGAGCTTTAACACACCCTGTGGAAAGTCATCCATTCTGAAATATGTCCGATTTTATCTACTTCATTTCTACCCTGAAGAGATATACTTTGTTGCTCTTTAACACATCATACTGGTTTCCTGTGCAACCAATACTTCATTAACCCTGGAATATGGAATATAAACACAAAGAGCCCAGACATGATCAGCTGAATGCAAATTTCCATGACCTGAGTTCACGTCTATTAAGCTCCTGGCCTGGAATTCATCGTGGTCAGAGTCTATCTAACATCCCCAGGTAAAACTTCTGAAGTGGGTTCTGGGATGCACATTAAGAACATTAGTTCTAAATTCATCTTTTCACCAAATCAGTACCGAAAAAAATAGTAGAAAGTCAAGCAAATCCTCAAAGCTTGCATAAAACAACCTTACACAAATGATGGCAAAGCTGGTAACTGAATAATCAGTGATGACAAGAAAATGTGTTATCCTGTATTTTATCTAAAGGATATTCTAATGTTCAGTTAAAAATTAAGTCTGAAAAGTCCATCAACAGTTGTTTGGAACTGATATATAGTCTAAATTCTCTCCCTGGTGCCCTTGGGTTCAGCAGTCCATGAAAACAGCAGCTCCTTAGATCTTAACTGACATCTGGTGGCAAACTGAACATTCTCTGATAAATAAGGGTTTGCAAAGTTGAGAAGGTTCAAAAATCAAATACAGGATTTATTGTGAGCTTTTCATGGGTTTGGTTTTTTTCAATATTGGAAGAGGAAGTATATATTTTCATGCATTTTCTGGTAATTCCACATCTAGACCTGCTCATCAGGCACAATTCCAGCTATGAAAGCCTACAAAGAGTGCCAAGTGTACAGGAGTTATCATATATCAAAATATATAGAGGAACAATTTAATTTATAATGGTAAAATTTCTAATGCAACTAACCAAGTGAACTTTCTCAATCCATTTATTCCCCCAAATCAGTGATTCATATGTTTAATGTGACAGAAAACGATAACTACACATCCCCAGCTGAAAGATGGGCCACTTTTTTTCCTTTTCTTTGATGACTGTAACACTATTAAAGGCATGCAAATAATTTGAAGTGACTTTTTCAAGGCTAGCACAGTGCTTAAATATGCTTCAGTGTGTCAACCACCTGCCAGAACTTTAGCTGAATCAAGCAGTTCCAGATCATTGGAACTCTAATTATTATAAGCACAAGTGGCTTTTGGAACAGCAGTGAGCTCTACACGACAGTGTTGGCAAGCACTCTCCAGGCAAATGAATTAAACCCCACTTGCTGTTTCTGATTGCAGGATCATTCACCATTTTCTGATCATTTGGTTTCACAGCAAATTAGTGCCAGTGCAGAATGTTTCCAGCAGGAGAGAAGGGGTGTTTTTAAAAAAAAAAAAAAAAAAAGATAATATACTTAAATCAGGTAAAGGCACAAGGTTTTTCTCTGTGTGACAAGAAACTCAGCTGATGCCTGTGCCTGGAAGGAGCTGCATTAAGTTATAATACAATAAGCAATTTTTGCTGCCTATTCCTTGCTTATTCCAAATGCAAAGTAGGACACATTAGCTGAAAACACCTTTGGTGGTTGTGGTCCCCTCTCTATTAACACCATCACACAGTGTGACAGGAAAGCAACTGTAACACAAACAGTTCATCTTTGCCTCCCTGCTGTGATTAAATCTTTATTCTGCCATCGGGTGTTTTCAGGCCACCACGGTTTGTTGGGTCATGACTTACCTTGCCCGCCAAACAAGAGGTAATTCCCAACACAGCAGCAAGATGGAAGGCAATTTTCAAAGGATGCCAGGATAAGGATGATTTAGAATTATTATCCCTGAGACATTTTCAACAATATTTGCAATTTCATCTGAGAAAGCTCAAGAGACAATATATACATATTACACGATAGAACCAGAGATTTTTCAACTTGAGATGTTATTATAGCAAGAGATTTGTGTTCATTCAACAAGGATCACTACAAAATGACAAGTCTGTGTATATTGAAAAGTAAAGAGCAGATCAAGTTCAGGATAAAGTGTACAAAACAGTCTGTTGTCTTCCACTGCAATTAGTCAGTCAGCTCCTCGGAGTTCTGGCTGGAAGGGACCCATAAGGGTCATTGAGTCCAACTCCCTGCTCCTTGCAGGGCCAATTGATGTGGAAATTCGACTCCTGTGTTGTTTCTAGCAGGTAAAGAGCTCTACACTTACCCAGTGCTGTTAATGCTCTGTATTGGCAGCGGTCACATGGTCACAGCGGGAATTGTAAATCTTACTGGAGTTTTATTTCACTCCTAAATCAAAATGCTACACCAAGTATTGTGTTATTCTGGGTTTATTCTTCAGAGAACTAGCAAACAGTATTTCCTTTCCCCTGGAATTCTGTGGCTGTCACAAACCTCTCAGTAACTTTCAGTTCTTGGACTCATAAATATAGTGAATTATATTAAGTAGATGAAATCAAGTCTATTCTTAAAATACTACTGCAAATTAAGTGCCAAAAATAACGTCTTTTGTTGCTTAAGCAGCATTCCAGCACAGGATGAAAACTACAAAGCAAAATTTAAACTACTTTTTTATTTTGGTCACTCAATTTTAAAGCATGGAGATATTATGGGGCGGGCAGTAAAATTACCAGATATTTTCCTTTATATCACAGTATGATTAAATCATCAGAATAAGGGCTCAGCATTCCCAGGGAGACTTAAATCCTATGTGCTGTGTACTAACAAGAGATGCAATTCTACCTTCAGGCTTTCCGAAAAAGCAGTGCAGTGTTTTGTAAACCAGACTCAAACAAAAAGGAAACGAGCAAAGCAGAACGAGGAAGCCATTTGTTGCTCTTCCTGCTGATGTGAGGAACTGGCAGTCAGACCAACAAGCAGAGCATATTTATAGGCTGCCAATTCCTGAATTTCTCTTTCCTAAATTTTCATCTTCTTTTCCTTTCTCTTTTGTATGTTTCCCTTGGTTCTTAGTACATTATCTAGCACAATCCATGCTGAGGATCTAACCACAGGCAAACTACAATTACTGAAAATGCACCAACATCCCCTAATTTAAAGCTTCACATGACAAGGGACTTGCCTACTTGTAGGAAAGCTCCAGTTTCTTGGTATGCATTGGAATATAACTCATTTTTATTTGTAAATCACAAGGATCCACCGAAAAGCAGGATAGTCAGTGGAAAAATACCAGGCTATCTCTAAACAGCAGAAGTAAGAGACACACCTGTGATAGTACTTTGGGTGCAGCTAAGGAAAGACCATTTTTCCCAGTGGCTCAGGTGCACTGGTCTGTAACTCACTGTGCCAGCAAAGGATGGCAGCAGGAAGTGGCCAGAGAAGCAGCAAATGTTTCCCAAGCTCTCCTTAATTTTGCTTGCTCAGGGGAGAGCAACACAGGCACAATGAGCCAGGCTTCTGATTGAGGTTGTTTTTTGGGCTCCCCAGCCCAAAGCCACACTGCTGTGAAACACTGCAGCTTCTGCTGCCCAGCAGGCAGGTGACAGAGAGTTGTGCCTCCTGTACAACCACTCCTGGGACTGAAACACAGACACCACTTGAGTTGTTCCCAAGTGTTCCTCAAACCATCCTGAGCCAGGACAGCAGCAGGAAGGAAAAATCTCTCTCCAGTTTTGAGGCAGAGAGGATGGCACAGACCACATTTCATCTGCACAAACAGGCTTTGTTCCTGCGCCTTTCATTCTGTGCTCTGAGTCTTCTGACATCCATCTGGTGAGAGATAGCCCAGAACAGTCTCACTCCACTATAATAAAGTTCCACCGTGCTAATCCCCCAGGAATGCAGCAATTATCTCCTACCAGACAGGTGTTAAACTCTGCCTTCCAAGAGATTATCCCATCCTCTCTCATCCCCTTCTGCCCTAGCTGTTCAAGGGTGCAACAGTAAATAGAATTTACCACTATCTCAGTAGGTAAAGAAGAGTCATTAGCTCCTGATACCATGACAGGGATTCTGAGTAAAGCAAGGATGAGACAACTTCACACTAGCTCAGTCCTTTCCTTACAGTAAGATGAAAAAGAAATATTTTTCCATGGAAAGCTTTTCAACTGTTTCATTTTTTTCAAGGTTTATTTTCCTTGACCTTTATTTCTCCTCCCATGTGACAAAGTGAAAAAGAAGATGGATTGAAATCACACACACACCAAAGAAATAAGGGAAAAGTTGCAGAGAAATAATTTGTTTCAAATTTACAATGCTAACAACACAGAAACATTCATATTAAAAGACCATGATCTATTAATTTCACTGTTCAACAAAATACCTGTGTCTCCCTTTACCACTCAGCTTCTTAAAGTAGATATGGAAGAATTGCTTATTCAACTGTCATTATAAATTTTCAAACCACAAGCCCTTTCCTTAACTAAAGGTTCTTGGGTATCTTTTCACAGCAGCAGTGATTTCAGTCCAATTCAGATGCTTTCTCTCACCTCCCTGGTTCTTCTTCCCAGAGCCCAAACTTTCCATCAAGTGAGAACTTCAAGAAACTTCAAGATTTTATCTTGAAATGCCTTTTCTCCATTGTTATAGACAATGTTAAAAAAAGTAACACGTGAAGGTGAAAAATCAAAATCTCAATTAACAGACAGCCTCTGCTTTAGCTTGTGTTTGCCACCCTTCCAAAAAATTATGAGAGATATTCAGCTTCCAGAGCTCAGTTGAAATCCCCACCACTATGACTTTGTTAATGCCAGTCCCTTGTGGCCACGTCCCTTAACAGAGCTGCTGTTAGTCAATCCCTTGCACTCAAGAATGATGAAGACAAGGATTAAGGCAGTAATCTGGAATCTGAGACGGTGCCAGAGAAAGAATTCTTGATATTAAAAAAGGCTTCATGAGAAAGGAGACATCAAACTGAATATCTGAGTGCTGCTGTGCAGCCACCTGTCACTAGAGAGAGAGCAAAGTCAGTGTCAGGGTAACAGTGTGTTCCAGCAAATGTGCATTTGTAATGTTTTTATGACATTAATGTCGCCTTCCCTGCTCTATGCAGCAGCCTAAGCTGGGGATTAAGAATGTTGATGCTGCCAATTTACTGCTCTCTAGCTCAGGCATGCTATCATCTCACTATCAAACTGCTGCTTTAATGCTCAGGAAGCCTGCAGCAATCTAGCAGGAAAAACAAACATGCAGGGAGAGGAGAAACGGCACAAATAGATCTGATGGTTACTGAAAACATTAACAGCTCCTCTGGCCTGCTGGAAAACCCACCTTCCCAATAATGAGCGCCCCTCCAAGAAAACCCTCAGAGTGAAGGAAGCTCTGCCCTCCAGAAAACCTGTGGGTGCCAACACTGCTTTCTGCAGTACAGCCCAAAACTGCTCCTCTGTCACAGGGCCTCCTGCACAGCTCCAGAGATCTCAGGATGCTCTTTTATCTTCACCCTGCCCTCTCCTCCCATAGAGCCAGGCAGCTCTCCACCCTCCACTCTTGTACTTCACTTTTACTGTCCAGAAGGCTCAGACATCAGTAAACCAAGTCAGACAGTTCCTTACCAACCCCAGCTGCTCCATCCCCTGGACTGAAAGCAGGGGACAAAACAGAACATTTATCTCCCCTTGTCCTTCACTGTCACCACACGAAGCCTCTGTGACCCTGACAGAGCAGGAAAAGCAACAAGGGGCAGTCACTGCAGTGGCTCTAGAGCACTTTTCCTGCCAGCCCCAGAGGGCTCTTACAGAGGACTTCAGAGCTCCTCTGCCCCCACCAAGATGAAATTGTCTTACCACCACCTGGACCTGTCAAAACCAGCACAGGTTATGTGGTAGCAGTTGTTCCCAACATTAAAAATTGGCACCCAGGGGAAGTCAGGGAACAGCAGACAGACAGGAGAGCTTCTGGATCTGCTCCCTCCTCACCTGTGCACACTGAACTGAAGTCATTGGGATTTACAGGGCAGCAAGAGGGAGGTTGAGTTCAGCCTCACCAAAACTTAAATAAAGAGTGCAGAGGAAAGATAGTTTGGATTTATGATTTCATGACTTTCTGTTCTTTCCCTCAGAGGAGGCAGTTTATGGGCCAGGTGCATGATCACAAACTGCATTTCTTACTCCCTTTGCACAGCCCTTACCTGCAGACTGTAAAAGGACTTTTTGTGTAAGCAAGATGCAACATAAGACTGTCAAACACACAGCAGTTATCCCACTGTGTGTCATTTCCCCACATGATGCCCATGAAATATGTAAAATAAGAACATCAGCACCATATTTGTACTCAGATATGTTTAGTAATGTCTTCTTTCCTATTAGCTCAGTGTTATAACTTCCTTACCTCCCTTACATCCTCTTCTGGTATTTGTCTGCCATCCATGTGCTTCCCTGGGGATGTACATTGAACCATAAGTATGTGTTTACTCCTTTTTGACCAGAATTTACTTTTGAATTAGTTGGTGTTACTTCTCTTGGCACTGCTTGCTACTGCTGGAAGGACTTCCTATGGAAATGTTCTACTCATCTCTGCTTTGCCTCCTGGTGATAGGGAAGGTAGTTTTATGTCCCTCACCTAGACAAACTTTCTCCTTCTTTTTATGAAATCAGTTCTTGTAAAGTTAAAATGTCTTTCCTACAAAAAAAAGGGAGGATTGAATTATCACTGATTTCACTTCCCTGCCACCTTGACCTTCTGTCACCATGAGCACAGCACTAAGGAGGATACTGGAATATTCTTTCTACCTGTAGTTTTCATCTTTTAGTGATCAAAAATAAAAAAATAACAGCTTTCATTCAAAAATGATGACCTTACTGTCAGACTGGGGGAAAAGGACTGAAGCAAGGGCACATAGTGGGGTCAGAAAAAGATGATCTTTAAGGTCCTTTCCAACCCAAACCATTCTGTGATTCAAACCATTCCATAGTTGACCTTTGAGATGAAACCTGTGGCCATGCAAGGCATTAACATGGAGGTATAATCACATTAAATTCTCAGATGTTTAACAAAAGAAGCTTTGTGATATGTAACACCCCATGAACACCTAGACTTTTACATCAGGTGAGTGAGAATGGACAATGCCAGGAGACTTGGAAAGTCTCTTTCCTTGGAGAAACAGCAGACTAAAAAAGGACAAACATAGACCAAAATGAGGTCACAGTAAAACTGTAAAGTACTGTGATTCCTCACGTTTTCTTAAAAATCAGATAACTACAAAAATGACACAGTATGTGGTTTTCTGTACAGACTAAGAAAATTAAAACTGGATAAAAGTTACCTATTACCTGAATTTTCATCAATACACACTAAGCCTGTCCTACTATTAGACTTTCAGAAACAACTCAGCTTGGGTTACAACATTTCTAAAATCTTACAACCATAACAGCATGGAATCTTCTGTCACTTTTAAAAAAAACCTAAATCTCTAATAACTCCCAAGACACATCACTGTGCTTTTTTCAACTGAATTACTGGCCAAAGACTGGTTTAGGCCAAATTCCTTTTTTAAACAGCTATTCTTTCTCTTCTTCCCTCACTCACAAATCTCATGACTCATTTTAGGACACAACATAAAGGCACAGTTTTGGGTTTCCCCCTTCACCAACCTGGTGTGACATTGCCAAATCTGTCCTTGCAACCACTATGATAAGAAGTCTTGACATTTGTTTTCAGCTGGTGTAGGACATGTAATTAAATACATAGATTGTGCTTTTTACTTCATTAGTAAATGCTGGAGGGCACTGATCCTATAAGCAAGCAAGCCATTTCTGCAGGTAGCTGGAGGATCAATACAAACTGCTGGAGGATGATCAGAGAAGAAAAGCTGCTATGCAGAATTACAAAGCCAGTGGACATCCTGCCATGTCCAGCTATAACCTTTTTCTTTAAATCCTCTGCTTCTTTCCCCTCATCTGCATCAACTCTTCTGCCACCTCCCCAGATTACCCAGTGCCTCCCATTTGTTCAGGAACAAGGAACAAGTGTTGTCTCTGCTTTTTTCAATACAATGACCAAAAATAGTTCAGAGGCCTCATTTTTATGCAAGTAACACAATAAAACCTTTCAGACTGCTTATTACTGTATGGATTTTCTCTCCAAGTCAGCAACTGCCCCTGCAGCAAGGCAATATACTCTTTTCCTTGCCAGAGGCTTCTGTGGCCCAAGCCAGCACTGTGTGTGTTTTATTAATGCTCACACTGGCATTCACCAGACAACCCACTAGATCCAGATTTTGCTGTTCCCATTCCCACTGAAGTAGGAAAAGCCAGTGGTGAGGTACAAACAGGTTGGGTTGCTGGTGGGGAAACATGCACTGACTGGGACGTGGGGACAGGAGTGAATGACGAGGACAGGGACAAATGATCCAGGAAAAGGTTCCACTGCTGCTCAGCCAGAGGAACTCAGGCACAGGGCATGTTGAACCCTGCCAGAGGTTCCTTGTTTTTCCTTCACCACAGACAGCAGGGACAGAAGAACATTTACACTCATACACTTACAAGCCACCCTGCACATTAATTGGCATCAGCACATGTTTGTTCTTATTACATTTGGATTTAATGAACCATTTCTCTTGAGCTTGCCCTTACAATTTAGACAAGCACGCTGGACAAGGTTAACCCCTGATCACCTCCCAAGAGGTACATGTTTGGTAGATTCACTGGAGCATAGGAAACATTATTCACAACTAAGGTTTCAGCAACAGAACTTAATTTTTAAGTATCACCACTAAAATAACATCCTACAAAACAATAGCAACTTCTCCTTTTGACAGGGGCACGTGTAATTTTATTATCCAAAGTAGCCTACAGTCTGCTAAGGACAAAAAAGCTCACAGGCCTTTGATCATAGCTTTGCTCAATTTTTCCATAATTTCAGCATGATTATATTAGGAATGGGTGGTATTAAACCTTAAGAATGCTGCCTTGTGGCATATCCCTGACTCAGTATTATGTCAACCTCTGTGTCTTCTCTCTTAGGATGACTGAATCCTATGAAAGTCAACTTCTTCAGTTCAACACAACCAGAAAAAAAAACATTCACTAGAGGCTCAAAGTACAAAGAACTACCTACAACTTTTTGTCATATATCATATTAGAAATTTAATAACAATGTCTTTAGATTAGCCATTTCAGTCCACAAATATTTGGTGACACACTGTGTTATAAAATACTTGTCTAGAATTGATTTTTAGAAACTGTCATTCCCTCTGTCCAGCCCATGACAAAGCTACATCACATGTACTTTGAATATTTTCCAAATCATTACTGGAAACAAAAGGACAACTGGATACAGCTTGTGTTCTGACTTATATAGTATTTAAAGACTCACTAATAAAACACTGAACCTAATGAGGTGACCAGTTCAGGGCAGATCTTGATAAAGCACGTGCTGCAGCAGCAAAGCCCTCAAGAAATGCAGGCAGGACAAAGCAGCTGCTTCAGACTGAGCAGGAGTATTTAACAATATTAATTTTCATAATAGAGCCTTGGTTTTAAAAGTTTCTCCTTCCTAGGGTTTGAAATAAGGTTGATCTTCGTTGTATTTCCATCCCAGACCACCAAAAGGAGTTGCAGTGATTTTGTGCAAGAAGCAGTGCTGGCTAATCCAGATTGCTTGTCAAGCAATGGAAGTGTGGAGAAAATTCAGTAGATAATCCAGTAGACCCAGGCCACAGTTCTGAGTGTCACACACTAGTCTTAAAACTAAGGAGAGGAGCTTTACAGCTTTCTAAATGAAAAAAAATACAGTTTCCTATTCTTAAGGATTAACCTTCTAAAACCTTGGTCCAAAGCAGAAGTCACTAACATCAATTCTTTCAGAGCCTGGCCTGTATTCTGTAAGCACAGAATCAAGGAGAAAGTGCAGAAATAAGGCATTAAGTTTAAGCAATGACTTATTCAATGGCCTGTGGAAGAAACATGATGCTCTGTGCGTGCCCTATGCACAGCATATTAAGAAGGATTTTCAACATTGGTATTCCGATTAAAGACTTCTGTGAAGAGAACTTTGCAAAAATCCCACACTGAGGATGAAACCCTGACCTCAGCAGAAGGAAAGCTTTGCATATGTCCTCAGCTGATCAAGGATTGCTGCCGTCTGCTCAGGATAGAGAAACCCCTCTTTGTAACTCACTCGGAATTCCTTTGTCAGACCTTTTGAGCTTTTAGCAACCTGTCTTAGAATCCCTTTGAAGTGCAGCTGAAGAATTAACTCTACTGCAGCTGATTTGACTGAAGGAGCTGAATCAAGATCGTCCCTTTCAGTTTTGTCACCTGTGGAGCAGCATCGAGTATCCACCATTTCCTTCCATGAGATTTGGGAACAAAGAGCTATTCAGGATGGCCATGGGCCAGCTCCAGTCACTCTGGATATGACAGATGTAAGGTAAAACATAGTGAAGTCCATTATATGACCTATAGAGAAATTACTGTGTCACTCAACAGACAGTAATATATTTTAAATACAGGTGCTAAGACCTTCCAAGAAAAAAAAAAAATGTATGTGTGTATATACACACATATGTATGGAAGTGCTGTCCTCTCTCTTGAGTAATTCTTTAATATTAATACCTTTAACAGGAAATGCTGGTAGTAAAGAAGTCTGAGACAGGATAAGAAAAAAAAAAAATCTCCCTGTATTCCCAGATGCCATTTTAACAACAACTGATATATTACAATTGTATGCACTTTTTAACTGCAAGTAAAATAGCCATTACACTTGTAACATTTTATGTGCAACGTTATTGGAGAGAAAATGGCTTTGACAATATATATTTGAAAAATTGTTGCTCTTATTCACAATTCATGAATGCAGCCTTCCTGCAATATATCAAATCTATAGCCAGGCTTCCATCACGTTACCTTTTAGGCACCAGTTGAGCTGTTAGTCTGTGGTTTATAGAAGAGGAAACCAAATTATACCCTACAGGGGTGGGGGCAGACTATTTGGGTAGTGGTAAAAAGAGGGATTGATTTCAAGTTTTCCATCTGTTTTCCTTAAAGCCCTGAGATCCAGGGATCTCATGACTGGCCTGAACACAGTCATGGTCACAAGTAAAGCACGAAATGCAGAGGATGTGAGTACTTTAACTGCAAAGGATGGAAGTTATAACTGTCAGATTTCCATTTTGTTCACTTGACATTACTCTTTGCCTGGCCCAAAAAGGAAGTAAAATTATAATTCACAGGTATTTAGTAGAGATCAATGACCAGGGAATACAAAGCCCCAGAGAATATTGTGATGCCACTAACTTAAAATACAAGAAATTCTTCTGCAAAAGGGTTCATCAGATTGTTATTAATAACATAATTATTTTTAAAGCAAAACTAAGGTTGAGAAGTAGAAAACAGAGGTATTGTTAAGTAATTTTAGATCCTTCAAATCATTATTACATGAGAATAAAAGGGGACTAACAATGGACTGATTTACAGGTTCATTTCTGTCTTAGTGCTTGAATCCAGCCCACATTAATTTTGTTTTGAGGTTGTTCAGCAGTAAACAAGAAATGAGTTTGGTAGTTGGGACTCCTGATCCTGAGCAAACAGACTTCTCTGATTTACTGGAAGACTTCAGTCAAGCCTTATCAGCAAGAATTTATTACAGTAAATAATTAGAATTACCTAAAGTATATGGTATGTACTTTAGGTTTCATCTTATATTGATAAAGCACCAGAGAAGGCAGAGAGACAGAACAACAGGGTTTACTCTTGGTTTGTGACACCTGTTAAGGACAGACTAAAAAGCACCATCTACCCACAAAACTGGAAGAGTTTCCATAAAAACAAACTGGGAGATGATTCAAGCTTGATCCCTACTCACCAGCTTCAACACTGGGACTCTTCTGATAAAGTACAGCGAGGTAATGGAGACAAAATGTAAAGTATCTTCTCTTCTTTATTCATTTAATCTGCTTTTAAACTGTATAATATACATCATATGGTTTCTATGTTAAAATTCCTTGGTTCTCCCTTACATTAAAATAAAAAGCAGAATTATCTCATCCCTTTGCCCATTAAAGTCACTACACGATCTTTTTAATGTGGTATTGTATCTGCAACTCAAAGAGACACCTCCAGTGTCTACCCAAAGCATATCTCTGCACATATATATATATGTGTGTGTGTGTATATACACACACACAGTGTGCATATAGAGAATTTGGAAGTAGCAATTCCCACTTTAATGATCACTTAATGTACACTTGCTCAGTAAACAAAACACCAAACATAACCTGTAAGTGTCAGCACATCCCAGAAAGAGCTGGATCGTTTGGGCAGAGATGCTGCCCTCAGCTCCAGAGGGAAGGGATATTCAGAGCTGTGACCTTGGTTTAAATATACTCTATGCAGTCAGCCACAGAAAGCTCACTGGAATTTTCCAGATATATCCAAAGCATAGTTCTCACACATACTAAAGGCTTTATTCCATTCTGCTGGCCATGATAACGTGTTCATGACAAAAGATCTTCCAGGGGAGGCTGAAGGAGAAATTAAGTTAAATGAGATTCAAATGGACAGATTTCATGTACTGTTACCTCCAGGTACACACAAGGAAAGGTCCACAGATACCAAGCACTGTCACTGGCAGCTGTTGCCCCACTTTCAAAAGAAAGCAAAATAAATTCTGGCTGGCCTGAATCAAAGTGTCAGTAACTCTTTAAAAACAACAGGGAAGAAAAGTTTCAAAATACGTGTTCCATAAATAAAATATACAAGTGGAAGCTGCAACTGCAGTATTGATCCCCGTTGTAAGCTGAGCTGTAGAGAACTGCAGAGCTGGCACTCACAGTCTTCTGAACTGACAATAAATCCCAGGTTTGCCAGTATCCAAATTACTATTCTGCACCTCTCCAGTTGGAGAGAAGTCATTAATTAGGTTGGCTTCCTTACTCAGGAGGTAAAAGTAGAATTATTCCACAATGCCCTACGGCCAACTCCTTATTTACAACTTGTGTGGGACCTTCTGCAAACTGATGGGTAAAAATCATCTCTCAGTAAATGCAATGTGGTGATGTAAAGCAGAGCCAAAGAAAGAGAAAGGTAAAATGGTCTAATAAATTTGTGGTGCAACTGATTACTGATCCTGAAAAAATGAAAGCTGCAAAGATACATGGGGAGGGCTTTTGGAACGGACAATAAATCTGAGTTTGTTTGCCACTCTAGTCAAGAAGAGTCATTCAATTGTGGCACCAAGGGAACAGAGTTGCAGGTATTTTCCTGTGTGTTTTCTAGTGATTTCCTATAAGGGGATTGAGAAGAAGCCTGTGTGCCTTATGAATTCAGCTGGGAGAGAGGCAAATGTATCAATACATCCTCTAGATACTCTTGAAAACAACAACTCAGCTGATGCATGTGCGGTGCAAAGTGACAGAGTGCCAACTTTTTTTTGTCAGGAAAGCATTTTTCTTTATTTCTGCGTTAAACACATATTTATTTCTCCTCTGTTACTTTAATGCAGTCAAGGAACCACCTCAGGTAGCTCTTTTTACATTCTGCCATCTCTCTCTGAAAACATCCTTAGATACACAAGGCGTTGCCTTGTAGGACATATTTTTCAAGTCTGTCATTTTGAAAGTAAAGAAATCAACGTTCAGAAGACGATTTTATAGTTTGACTCAGTATAACACAAAGTTTTGCACCTTTTCATGGCAGATTTGTTTTGCTGTAACTTAAATTTCTACACATTCCGGATGCACCAGCAAAACACCTACAGATCAGTGGGCAGATGAAGGAACCAAAGCTGGGAAAACACCAGACATGCAGGACACTGATTAGACCCCTAGATTTGCACTGTAAATACTTGCATGGCCAACACCTCCCACAGTTACATTTATTTGCATTCTGTTAACATTTCCCCCGAGTCCCACTAAAATCTCACCTCTCTCTCATGGTGGAGAGGGAGCTTTTAAAAGTAGCCACCACCAAATTAGCTCTCTCTCTAATCAGATCCTAGAAGCAGCTATGGTACAAGTCAATGTGACATGGAATTACAAGCCCAGGTATTTTCTGATATGATATAATGCTGCAGGGAAGGAAATATTCACTTTCTTGGAGGTAAATTAGCTACAGATTGGTTCCAGACATTACCAGAACTATGAGAAGCACTAGAAAATACATCAGCTTGCCTTGATCTAACTGATGTTCTTGTACAGGAAGCCAAAAGGAACAAAACCTTTCCTCTGGACTAAGTCTCCACTTGCTTAAGAGAAAGTTTCAATCATTGCAGGGGTTTTAATTAGCATCACACAAAAAGATTTATCATCATGGAGAGGAAAGCCAACTGGGGCAGAAAATAATGATAAAAGCATGAAAGAAACAGGAACCACATGCAGGGGAACCACAGATCAAATGTCATATTTCATTATCATTCTGAAGTCCTGGAAAACCTACCAGCTGCTTATTTTCTAAGGTGACAAGTTTCTTTGCTTTAGTGACAACGGGACAGATCAGGTCACTGCCTGGCTTGGATTTCCTTGTGTGACAATCTTCAGGCATCAATTAGTGTTGCCAAGTTGAAATGGTCACACCTGATAAACTCAATACCTCCCCTCCTTGTACCAGATGCCTTAGTGTAATTTTTTTTTTTTCTTCTGAATAGGTGTTATTTCACAGCTTAGGAAATATTTTCAGCTGGATAACAGTGACTTCAATCCACACACCTATGACAGAAACTTTCTGATCTTGCCAAATCTTGGAGCAAGTCAGCAAAGTACTCGCTCAGGAAATCACAGGGGAAAATACTACACTGTTGCTAAACTAGGACTGACTGCAGGGCTTTCTTCAGCAATAAATGCAAAAACAGCTCCCTGAAAGATGCTCCATTTTTTTGCAGCCTCAGTCAAACTTACTGATCTTATTCCACCTTTTCCTAATACAAATATTCTACAAACAAAGCAACAAGACAGCTCTTACTCCCACTAGCTTCTCAATCACTCAGTGATTGGAAATTAAAAGAATAAAGCTTACAGGAACAGAAGGCAAATAAAAATTGGAACCTAACATTGAAATATCCATACTGAGAAAAAGTCTGTAAGAAGCCTCAGTTCTCCCACATGTCCAAGGAAAGATGAAAATTGACTTTCTATTACTTGTTCAGGCATACCAAGATGCATAATCACTGATGGAAAATAAATACACATAATCCTGCTGCAGCCCATTAATGGAATAATGACATGTCATTAACATGTTAAAAAAAAAAATTAAGGAACTAGCATAATTTGAGAATGATTGACATGTGAAAGTAAAAAAAAACCTATATATTATTTGCTCATTTCATTAAATTGTTTAGAAAAAATCTTTAATATTTAATCCAAATTTTCAGTCTCTAGTTCATGAATTACCCATAAGCAACTTTATCTTCTGTACTCCCAAGTTAAAAAAGAGCTTCAGAAAAAGCTGAGGGAAATGAGACAAAAAAACCCCTGCAGACAGTTAAACAGCTAATCAGTATTTTGCCCCTCACTCCCAACTTCAGGTTTCTCATTTTGGTGATCAAATACAGACCTGGCATTATGGAAAGGTTATGAATTCACATCTTACTCACCTCCAACAGAGAGCTGGGCAAGAAATCCATACCCCAAACAGCTGCTTTTTCACCAGAGAGCTCCAGCAACAGCAAACACAAGTGTTAAGTCCAAGAACAGCAGAGATGCTTCTTAGAAAAAGTGTATTTTTACAAGAAAAATTCCTAGCAAAGAATTTCTCTTCAGGTTTGTGGCACCTCCATCCCACTACAACATCCCTAACCTCCTATTTTATGTGCAACCCATCGACTACACCCTCCAGAAAGCATTAATAGAATTCAGGTGGCTAATCCAGGTGCTTTCCATTAGGAGAAAATACTTCTTAGGAGGCCTTGACTAAGATCTAGAAAGCCCTTTCAGCTGTGCTGAAAAACCCTTATCAAAGTATTGAAGCCATGAGTCAGCTGAGCTGTTGCATGTGGGTAGTAATCCATGTGGAAAAAAAAATATTTTAGACAAAATAATGCTCTTATTTTCCTCAGGGAAGGCCTGTGTTTGTTTTCTATATACTTATGAAATAGCTAAATGTAAAACATTTGTGAACAAAACCATCCTGATGGACTTAGTAACTGCCTACTTAAGCTCATTCTTTTTCTAATATCAATAGAAAAAACATGGAGGAAACTGGTTCTCTGAGACACACACCCTCATTAAATTAGCATTGCCTTTGCCATAAAAGCAGAACGGAGCAGTTTTGCACCATTAAGTTGTGCTTTCCTGAACTCACCCCTGAGATCTGCTGGGTTGACTCAACACACCAGAGACCTGAGGCTCTGGCTGTGCTTTAGGGACTGTGACTGAGCTGCACTTCAGAACAGCTCCCTGTGCACTCACAGCCAGAAACCATCCCAGCCTGAATTCCTAGGAAAGGGATTTTTTTCTATTCCAGCTACTGCTTAAATTAAAGAGACCATTTCTACCACCTCACTGGATTCTCAGCTGGTGCAAGTCAGCACAGCTGCTTTCTTTTCAGTGTAACAACCACAGTTTACCTCCACCTGAGCTTGGGCTCTGCGGCTGATGGACTCATTTAATCTGATTGGGGAATGGTGTTATTTCAGGGAATAAAGGCCCTGAAAAGAACTTTAAAAGTCTACATATCTGCAAAAACTCCTTTAAGAGACTTGTTCTTTAAACCTATTGGGACCTGAAATGCATAAACTGAAAAGGGAAGTCAGCTACAGTAAATACCTAATCCTAGAAACCTCCTTTACCACAGATGGTGCCCATTAATGTCATAAAGCCAACGAAATTTGTTTACTGTTAGTTCAAAGCCCTTTGGGTTCTGTGTAACTGAGTGGCACAACTCAGACTTCACAGCCAAAGCAAGGGAGAGAAAACATCTTCTCTGAGGCAAATCTCCAGGAGCAGCCAGTGAGAGCAATCTCAGCTCCCCCTGGGCAGCCCCCAACGGGAGAGTTCCCTTCTCTGCTCCTGCAACTCCCTGTTCTCCCTCTTTTGCTGCCACTTGCTCTCATAAAACCACCACCACAGCAGATCAGGGCTGCCTTTCAACCAATAAGTAAATAAGTGCCCAAGATCTAATGGGCAGAAGGGACACATGAGGAGTTCTTGACAGAACTACGTCCTTTGGTGGCTACTGAGTTTTAGTCTGGCCCGTGCCTGGATATGCAGATTGGATAGACAGATAAGGTAGATAATCTGCCTATTCCAAAGCCTGTGCTACTGCAGCCCCCTTTGCTTTAGTTTCCCCACTTGAGCCTTCCAAGGGTTTGTCTCCCTCAAGAATCACCTCAGTGCTCCAGTGAACAGATTCTCAGGAGGAGCTCAATGTGTTCTCAAGACAGATTTCCCTTCGATTTTCATTCTTCTCCCACCTCTCTGGGAGGATGGTGCAGGAAGCATTTAAGTAAATAACTAAGCCATGATAGGGGGTGGAAGGAGTGACACTTCTGGCTTCTCTTCACAGTCACCTGTCAAGACTTGGGTTGCAGAGAATTACAAAGCTCAAAGAAATAGTGGTTCAATGTCCCTGTAAGACAGAACTTCTCACTGTGACTGGCTCACTGTCAATTTATAACCCGGAGCATGAAGTCTTTTAAATCCTCTGTAATTTTGAACTGCAAGGGATTTGGGGATCTTATCAGGGAAGAAATAATATTGTTAAGGTTTCCTCCTTGCAAGTGTTTCAGGCTTCATATTAAATCTGTGAGCTCCTTGTGTTAGTTGGATTTGTCTAATATTTTAACATTTCAAAAGTTGCAGACTAGAAGTTGTGCAGCTTGTGTGCTGCCAGCACGAGGCCCCTCCAAGTCACCTGGGCTACAGCTGGATGGACAGTCATGCACAAACACATCAGTTTTTGTGTTAATCAATTAATCAGCTTTTTTAAAGATTAACAACAGCGTTCAGCCAGAATTTCTAATAAAGGGAAACGTGCAAGAGTATAATCCAAGTGATGGCCTTGCTGCCCTGTGGTGCTGATAAGAGCCTGTAACATCTGATATCCCAGCTCCAAAAGTGGCCTCTGGTTCGTGACTCCGAGGTGGGAAGTCTCTCCACCTTGGCCCTGAGCTGAGACAACACTTGCTCACCTCTGGAATCCACTGTACTTGCAGATTTTCTACTAAAACTATGCACATGAAATGTTACCATTTCTGCTCTAAAGCCATCCTCACATAACAGCTCAGTCTTCTGTTTAAATCCATCCCATGGCAGGTGGATTCCTGTGCCAGGGTTCTCTCAACCAGACATACATTGTCTATAAAGTACATCCAGACCAAGAGCTCTTCTCTCTTGGTTGCTTTAGTATAAAGCCATATTAAACTAAGCATTTCAGCTGGAGAGCAAGCCCAGCTGAGCTGTGGTGCTGATACAAGGCCTGCAAGTGAGATTAGTTGCTGTGAAATGCTACATATTATTTTTTCAGGGGGTCTTTAATGTCTCCAAGCCAGACCTGCGTTGACAAAAAGGATTACTGCACTTTAACTTATAGTCATGTTTACCACATCAGCACCTGAGCACGTGAATAATCACCTGTGTTGCTGCTATAACCATCCTGGTGCTGCTGCAAATACATTTTCCTCCAGCTCATCCACTAAAATAAACGTCCACATCAGTGTGGCTTGAGAAATGCGACATTCGAGACCTGACCTCAGAAATCAAAACCAGAAGCCCACAAACAGATGAGAATAAAATGCTAAACACGTCATCTCAGCCAGGAAAAAGGTTATTATTAAATGTTTTCGTATATATTTATATATATTTAATCTAGGAATGGGTTCAAAGTATTAATCAAAGCTATATTCTGGCTCCTCTCCCAGCATTGCTCACTGCAGTAATTTTATTCTGTGTACATGTGCAGAGAAAACACAAAGTCTTGGCATTTGAAAGGCTGATAAAATTTAATTTGTAAGTTTGCCTGATAAACACTTCAAACATATCAAAATGAAGGAAAAATATTAAGCTTGACAAACAATATGGTTAAGGCAGAGTAAATGAAGCTCTGCCATGCAAATCCAGCCTGTCTGCTCACCAGAGATGGCATATTCCAGAAAATTCAGGTCTGACCCAGAGCACACAATGGCATTGGGAAGACTCCAAATCCTTTTAATTTTCAGGCAGCAGACTAAGAAGCTGTTCAAATTATCTTCCTGTACTAGAATCCTTGGGGGTTTTTATGGTTGCTGCTTTATTCAAAGGAGGAGGTGGGGAAGACACAGAACTGTCTTTTTAAAAAGCAGTTTCCAACAAGTGAGTAGAGGGTGTTGCTGCTGTGCTGGTGTTAAATGCTGTAATAAATTGGGGGTGATTTGATTTGACTTTCATGATATCTAAGGGAAATGAAAATAAAGTCTGCAGGAAACGTGTCAATTCCTCACACAAATCAAAATAGAGTGATTGTTTCTGTAACAATAATAGAGTTTGCCATAAACATTTCTATTGGGAAAGCACTATTGTACTATGATCACTGCAGCAAATGGCATTAGAAAATATTCATGGAGCAGCAGAAAATGATTTTATGAACTATGCAGTTAAGGATATAGAAATGGTGCCTGGGAGGAGGGGTGGGATTTGTGTCTGTGAACACAATATATGTAGCTGTGTACAGACATATATCTCAAGCTAAAACATAAAAAGCAAACGAACAAAAGAAAACCCAATAAAATGTTAACAAAAGAAACCAATGGGCACATTTCTCTGTGGGATGAGAAAGGAAACAAAAAAAAAAAAAGTGAGAAAGGACATTAACAAGATTCAGTCTTCAAGGTCTTCCTTCTTTGTCCATCTTTTTACAGAACAAAAAGAACTACCATTTCTCTTCATTGATGATTTAGGCTTCCAGCCATTTCCCTCCTTGTTCTGGGTGTTTGTGTAACATGAAATCTAATGACATTTCTTAAAAAGAAACAAAATAGACAAAATTGTTCAGACCCTATAGTTATGGCATAATTCCTTTAGCCTTCAGATTTTCCAGGAGCAAAACCTGGCAAATGTTTTTCTGTTGCACGTTACACGCTGATTAGCAAAGCCGCCTGGTCTCTAAAGTATTTTCTCTTGGTTTAAAAATATGCAGGTATTTTCTGCAGAAAACCAATTATTTCCTGCCGAAATATGAATAGAAAAAGGGACACTGCACAGACAAAACAGCAGTTTTCCGAATGGAAAAGCGGATCAGCTGGATGTCACCTGGTGCTTGCAATGCCCAAAAACCTGGAGTCGTTCCTACAGTCTGGAATACCCAGGAAGCAGAGGATGGATTCTGTATGAATGACTGAAATCTGCTCCCAAAACAGACCACGAAGGTTTTCAGCCTGACTCAGGTCTAACATAACAGGATAGTAAGGAAAAACGGGATGATTTTATGATAGACACGGATTACTGAAACCAATTAAAAGTAATACAGATCATTTTGTCACAACCTCCTCCTCAAAAAACCAAAACCAAACAGTAGATTTTGCATCAAGAAAAAACATAAAAATAATAAACAGCATCTGTTGGATGTCCTTTTGTTCCTCTGCTGTGTCATAAGATACAGGAAATTTCTTCATGAAAATCAAGACTAACTTACCCAATCAAGTCCAAATCTCTGTCAATATGTGATTGAGACACACAGTCAAAAGTGCTGACATAATTCTGACTGGATGGATATAAAATATACCTTTAATATACTAGAAGTACTTTAGAAAAATAACTGTTTATTATTCAGCCTGGACTGCAAACATTAGGAACCACAAATTTAATGTTTTTTTCTCTTTTCTTAACAAATATTTAGGGGTGTTCAGCCTTTCGTGTCCCAGTCCTGCAGACACACATAGTTTATTGTCTAATTGTATTTTTTGTATTTTTCCTGTGACTGAAATGGATGATACTTCTCAGATTAGACCATTTACTTTCACAATGTACCCACGACTTTTTCTTCTGCTAAAGAAAGCAACAAGCAATTTTTAAGTGCAACTTATTCTTCATCTGATTATCATCATGTTGTTGTCATCCAGCACCTGAGGCTGCTCTACCAAAGCCTGGATGAGTAAACTCTACATTTCCTCTCTAAAGGGAAAGGGAAAATGTTGAAACACTGAGTTAAAACACATCTTAAAGTTCCTGGGTTTCAGAGCCTTGCCCTGCCAAATTCCTGGTTATGTACCTGCCTAAAAATACAGATCTCTCCTTTTTCCAAATTTACTTCTTAATTTAATATCCCATAATGATTCCATTCATCTCCCCCCTAAAGAATTTACTTTCACAGATATCAGTTTTATTTTTTAAGCAATCTCTCTATTACAGTGTTTCAAGCTGAAAACCTCATTTTTTCTTTTCAGAGATAAAAAAAGGCCATTATTATGCTGAGACAGAAAAGTCACCCCAAAAAAAAGAAACAACAAAAAAAATGTGCCTGTTGCCTCATTTTAACTTCAAAACAATCAATCCCACTGTATCAATATTTCTTCAAAAATAAAAAGCTTTCCAAAATTATGACCTTCTGCTGCCTCACTCTCAGCTATTTCATGGCTGACTTATAGCCTTGAGAAAAAATAAAAAGCAGGTCATTACAGAAAAATTGGTAGAGCCTCAGCTCCAGTAGCACAATCAGTTGCTTCAGCTCTTATTGTGACTAATAATCACATTATTGTGAATGAATTGGGGCAAAAGACGGGTGGTGAGAAATGCAAAGAAAACTGTGCTCATAAATATCCATTACCAGCAGTGGATGCCAAAAATAAAATTAAAAAGGTATCTAATGGGAGACAGAGTCCTGTTTTAAAGGCCATTATTAATTCCTTTTTAGTTCAGATGGACAAATATCGATTAATACTAGTGGCTACCATAGTTACAGGAGGAACTTCAACAGCAGCTGCTCTCACAACACCCAGGGGAGAGGAATCCATTAGTGCCATCTTGGGTTGGCCACTGGAGAATTCCCTCTCCTTTTCCTTTGAAACACAACAGAAAATAGTGCAGGGCTGGGAAGGGTTCTCAGTGACAAATGTCACATTCAGAGCTGCCATGAGCTGATGGTTTCCAAAATCACCCTCCAGGGTGTGGGAAATCTCCTGGAGGCCTCCTTTGTGTGCATCAGGGGCTGCAGGAACTTCACCCAGGATGGAAATATTCTGCCTTGAATTTTTCCTCCCCTTCCAGATGTCAAGATCTATGGCCAGACTGGGTCAAAGAGTTGAGGCTATAAAGAAAAATCCTCATCTATTTGTCATCTTAGAGTGCCTAGAAAATGAATGTATCCACAAATAGTTTAAAAGCTGCCTGGTAACTTGCTGTAAAACTTCAATTTTGTCTACTGGATGCCATGCAAACATGTTTATCACTTTAAACAACTCCTACATTCACAATATACAAAGTAGTTGTTGTGTGCAAACCAGCAAAAGGTCATGCAACAACTATTATTTTTGCTATATTTTCTTGATCAATCCTCAACCATTCTGAACTCTAAAAAATATACCTGTTTAGTAGCTACATTTTCCAGAAAATAGGCTTGATTTGTTCAATTCAGAAGGACTTTTCAATTAGAAATTATTAGCTAATAATTTTATAATTAAAGGTAAGTTAATTCATAGCAGGCAAACTACAATGACTTTAAATGACACATTTTCAGTTTGCCAAGGAAATATTAAATTTCCTTTGACAACAGGGCCCTTTGTCAGCCTAATTCCCTTTTTTGCCACTTTTACAACATCAAACTCTACATTCAGAAATCCGCTATTTGCCTGTTTTAATTTATTTAATTCTTTCTTTCAGTAAAACCCAATCCAAATCAACTAAAAAAAAAACCAAACCAGCAGAAAGCCTGGGAATAAATATAGGTCTCTTCAGATCTCTAAGGACTTGGGAACACAGGAACTGTATTTGAAAAAGAAAGTCATATAGGTTTTATACTTTATACTTATTCTGGAGTTCAGACCTGATCCAAAACCTGTTTCACTAAGTGGCTAATTCTAATGGTTAAAAAGAGCTATGAAGTTTATTCTTTATTACAACTTTGCTCTCCAGTTGCCTGTGTCTCACACTGATGAAAATAGACTTTCTATGGCTTCTTATTTCCTTGCAAATTCTGACAATTCCCACAGCACTAGTTTAGGATTATCAGTGAATGAGCTCTGGTACTGCATGATTTGGTAAAAACAAAATCTAAATTGTATAGATAGGTTTATATCCTGTCCCTATTCCCTTGCTCTCACTGTCCTCTCCCTGGGATATTGCTGTGATTGCATTCCAGTTTTGAAAACTGAAAATTCCAGACTAAATAAAGGGAAAAGCACAAACCCTCAAAACACCTGTGGTCCTTATTTGTGAGCTGTAACCATCCTGAGAGAGGTGGGGAAGCATTTCCCTGCAATCCAGTCCCAAACAAGGCAGTTTTCCTCAGTTCTCAGGTACCGTGGGATAATCTCACCTGATGCTCTCCATTCCTTCCATGCTTTTTCTTTTCTCCTACAGGTTTCTGCTTTGCTATAATTTAACAGCCTCATGTTCAGAAACATCACTCATAAGGAGAAAAATTCTGGCTTTAGCTCAGCCTTCTCTGAGTTAAAAAAAAACCAGTGACTGCGTTTCCATCCTGCTGTTCACAGTGGTGGAAGGAAAATGCAAGCAGAGCTCCAGAGGATGGTGGCCTTTGGCTCCCTGCACACTCCACTCAAGGCACAGCCAGGTCTGTGCATGTCTGTGTTCTCACCATGGAGATTTTCCAGCAATCAATCCAGTTCAGTTAAAAGCAGACAAAATCCTGCCTCCTTTTTTTTCCCCCTACTAAAACCCCGCTCGCGTCGCCGCTCTCCCAAAACAACTGTCGGTGTTGGGCACTGCACAGAGCCAGGATGAAAAGCCTCACAATCAATAACAACAGGATCCATGTCGGCCACAAATTAAAAGCCCCTTACCTGAGAAAAATCAAGGACCTGTTCTCTCATTCCCCTTCTTTCAACTCAGCCAAAGGGAATAATTCAAGGCCCAGGTGTGTGAGGCTGGGGAAGGGAAAGGAAATGGTTGTTATGTGAAGCAGGTGTTGAATGTTGTCACAACTGAGGCCAAGTTAATGACGTTCTAATGAGCAGTAATAAAGAGTCAAAAGCGATAAAAAAGAAGAAAATAACCTCTGGAGTAATCAAGCTGTACTGAATATACCCAGAGAGCTAAGGACTCTATTGAATGGGGGAGGAGAAGGGGTGCAGAGAGTATTGGCTCTCAGTATTTCCACTGGAAAACAGGGAAAACTGTGACTCCCAAGAGGACTGTAAACTCCAAATTTTGATAAAGTAGTGGATTTCCTAATACCAGCACACAGCACATTTGTGATCCCCAAAGCCCCTGGTGTTAGCTGGCATAAACAAAAATAATTCAATATCCACTGCTTGTCTCCTTGGGTGTTGTTTTTTTTTTTTTTTGCAACCAAACAACTTCCAGAACCCAAACAAGTGTGACTATACATCATCACAGCTGTGTGTCTGAAATACCTCCTGAAAACAAGCAGTGAGGATGAAGAAGGTACATGTGCAGAGACTGCACATCATTACTGTCTGTGTACAAACAGAAGCAGGGATTACTTGGGTAAAATATCTTTCACATTAATTAATTTTTATTCACCATAAAAGCAAGTCACTTCTGTCTGTATGTAGGTATTAAGAGGGAAATCAGAATTATCTGCTCTTGTGGAGTAGCCAGTCATTTTCAAACACAGCCTCATCCAAATGTTATAGAAATCATCACTGGTGGTATTTCATGGATTTGAGCTGGGTTTGGATCATAACCTATGAGAAAATATGTCTATCTAAAAGTGGAAGGAAGGGAGGAGCAGAGAGGCTGTTGTTTGCCTTTGCTCATTTTGTAACTCTTATATTTATACTGCTGTGAACAAATATTCAGATATCTTGAGCTGGCAGTGAAAAAGAACCATTTTCCCCTGTAAATATAAATTGGTCCTTCTTCCTTGCTGCAGGAAATTAGTTTGATTTGTGTGTTTTCTGTACAGTTTGAACAGTGTTAAAAAAAGTACAGCAGACTGTTTCATGGAACTTGGCATCCCTATACCACCTGTTATAAAAGTTACATACTTTTTGCAGTAACTAGTGGACTTTCTTTTTAGCATGTATATGTTTCAAATCTTCCTTTCAGCTCTGCTTTCTGCAGAAAGTCCTCAATGTATTGTTGGCAATAACAGCAGAGGCACTGATTTAATTCTCTTACTCCTGGCTACCATATAAGATGCCATCTTTCCTTCTGTGCTATTTCTGTTTTTCCTATCAGCTGCCTGCAAAAATCACTAGGCTTTATCCAATCAGAGTTTTGATGTCGTGAATATACATCTTTCTCAGAAACTTCAGGGAGAAATCAAGCTGTCCAAAACTTCTGGAAATCAAGATATTGTATTTATCTTTGACTTTTCAACCTAATTCATCGGGTAAGCAACTAGAACCAGAGAGACCTACCTCCATCCCTGTCCCCACAGGGACAATATGAGCCTGTTCTTACACTCCTTGACTTGTCTATGCACCAACTCTGAATCCCTGGTTGCACATTTAATGTTGATTTCCCCATGGAAATGCCCAAATCCCATATGTTATATAAATTACAGGGGCCTTTTCAATTTGTTATTCCAAATTTTATTGCCTCATTACTTGAATTTAACTGGAAGGATTTGAAAAGAAACCTAAATAAGGATTCAGAGTTTAGACAGCAACTGTTTGGACAGAGGAGGCAGAAAATAACATGGACAATTTTCTTGACACTTAGGTCTTTGCCTCTGCTTAGCAAACTTTACTCTTGTGATCCAAAGTGTCATTATATTGCCATTATCACTAGAGCAGAATACTTGTTCATAATTGAAGAATGATTTAGGAACTAAGTAGCTTGACACGGTGGCATATTTTATCCTAACAACTCCTAAACATGCAAATGTACTCCATGTACTCCTTTTCCAGGAAACTAGACAAAAAAGTGGCAGTAAAAAATATTTGAAGAGAAATGAATTCACTGGAAAAAAAGTATTAAAATACACTGAAGGTAAATGTAATTGTTTTCAAACCCAATGTTTTTGTAAGATAAATTCAGCATCGGACAGGCTCTTTAAAAATCAATTTGCACTTGCTTCCTCTATAAAGATTTATCCCAGAGAAAAAAAAAATCCATTAGTATTAAAGTGCTTAAAAACTTGGCAGACTATCTCCAAAGGCATCAATTTCTAGTGCTAATTAACACTAATTATTCACTCAGCAGTTGTAAGTTGCATTCGGTCCCCGAGGGGAGACGGGAGATTTGTCTCTCTCCGTCGCAGCGCGTTTCCCGTGTTTGTTCCAGGAGATTTTTACATTCAGACACCAAAATCCCATGGACTTGGAGATCTGCAGGACTTTCCTGCCTGCTTCCAAGAGTGGATCGAGATTTTCATGTAATATAAAGAGTCTGTGCTGTCCCTCAACATCCTGCACGTGTCACGAGGGGTTTTATCTCTCCCGTTCCTCTGCCCCGTGGTACAGACTGGACCTCACACGTTCTTTCAGTGCCTAAAGGGCCTCAATTTAGGATTTTTCTGATTGCTCAGGGTTGGTGTCTGGTGTCCAACCTGGCTGTTAAACCACTCTGCCTCACAGCTTGTTGTTCATGACCACAGTTACCAGAGAGACCAACACATCCCAGACCTCCAAGGCTTGGATTTGGACTCACCCCACACCCCCCAAAATCCCTTGAAACTCACTCCTTCAGGAACCCCGAGCAGCTCAGAGGCTGGGACATCATCAAGAGATGATTCAACTCTTTCTCCCCAAGAAAGATGAAAACTGAAAAAGAAAGATATTTCAGGGAATACATGTTTCCAGAAATGTTTATTTAGAAGCAACAAATCATTTCATTCTCATAATGTTAACCCAGACCAATTAAAGTAGTGTTCTCTAATTTAAAAGTTTATCTTTCTGATGCAAAATTAAACTGAAGTGACCATTTTATTCTCTCCCCTCCTCCAAAAAGCAGTGATAGTAAAGAACCCCCTGTATTCTGGGGAAAAAATGGGGTTTTTAAATGTCCAGATTTCCCAGGTTACCTTTTTAAATACCTTTCATATGTCTATATTTTGTTTCATAGTCAAGCAAGATCTAACAAAAAGGATTCAAGTTTCTTGATGCAAGAGGGAAAGAAAATGGGGCTGGCTAGAAAAGCTGGTGAAAATGATATTAATGCAGCACGACACCCCCTGTGTCCAAGAACAAAAGATAGATGTATGTGAGAGAGAGAAGCAATAAAGGGTCAGTAATAAAAGAAATATATCACTTGTAGAATTGACTAGGCTTTACTTGAGATTTATAATCCATTCTAACTGTAGTAATTTGTGACTCCTGGAGACAGACTGCCTATTAGACATGATATTTTTGTAGGGCACCACCCAGGAATAAGATCCATTAAATGCCTGAGTTTCTTGCTCTTCCCTTCTGTTCTTGTAACTAATACTCCTTGAACCAGAATTTTTTATTTAATGCCATTAACTATCAATCAAATGATGACAAAAGCAGACAGAAGGGGTTAAATGACTTGCCCCCAAATTACCCAGTGAGTCAGCAGGTGAATTTGCCTGATTCCTCGAGTCTCCTGAGCACATCACAGCTTCCAGGCTTTTCCAAACCATCTATGGATCTGTCCTGTCCGACCTTGTCCATCACAGGTTTAGTAGCTTTGACTCAGTGTTATGTTAACACAGTAACAACTCCTGGTGAGCTTAGACTGAGTTAGGACAAGCTTATGTCTTCCCAGAACTTCTACCAGTCAAATTTGGACTCTACAACATTGTAGGGAAATGTCCTCTGAGTTTGTCAGGACATCATTCCAAAGCTCACATTCACTGCTGCTTCACAGGGTTAAGCACTTGTACAGTCTGACTTTGATAAGAAAATGAACACATAAAATGGAGATGAAGGAGCGGGGAAATTTCACCATTTCCAGTAAATGCTAAAATTTAATTCCTCAATAAAACTCATCTCATCCTGCAGAAATACAAGTGGTTGCATGAATCCATTGCCTTCATGTGGGCTTTACAGAGGAAGAATTTAAAAGATGTGATACCTTAGTTTAATGCAGCTTGGGGTTTGTTTGGGGTTTTTTTGTGGGGGTTTTGGTTTTTGTTGGGTTTTTGTTTGTTTGTTTGTTTGGGGTTTTTTTGTTTGTTTTAGTTGGTTGGTTTTTATTTTGCTCTCTTTACCTCTCAGTTGTTTGACCAAATTTTGTAGAATAATCCTTGTTTTGCTCTTCCCCTTGGCTAAGAGGGAAGTGTGTCTTGCCTTTTTAGAGAGTAATTATGATGTTCTATTAATCGTTTCATTAATAGGAAAGGACCATAAGTGACTCTTGAGGGTTTTGAAAGTCCTTATTGAAAGAAGGAAAGTTGGAATAATAATCCCCCATGGACATCACTTTTTTCATGCATTCTGAGGGACTCTTTTTTAATTAAAAGAACCCCGTGCTTCTGTTTCTGGTCAGTGTGAATAAATTAAGGTGATTAAATTCAAAGCCTTGCATTAGTTGAACTGACAGTTCTACACTTGCAAACTGAATGTAGAAATCTGCCAAAAATAGAAATCAGTCATAGGAAATTGTTCTCCTGTTGTGTTTGCATCTTCCCTTTGCAACATTTTATTTTTCCATGGGACCTTAATACTTTTTTTTTTTTAAAGGTAGACTTCTGCATGTCTACATGCAGAATGCACGCTTAAGTGTTCTAAAACAACAATTAAGAAAAGTTTAAACAAGCTGTTTCTTAAACAATCTTACCTCCTGCTCTATTGAGCAATCTAAAGGATGTAGTAAAGGACCAGATTTATAAAAGTAGTGTGATTGCATAGTGCCTCTAAGGATAAAGACACAATTTCACTTGGTGTTTAGGGATAAGAAGAATTTCTCCCAAAAGACCAGAGCTGTAGAACTTCATTTGAAAGCACCACAACAAACACAATTGAGCTGATTCTGACACGAGTTGCAATTAAAAAAAGCTTCAGGAGGACCCAATTAAAATCCACCTTTAGTTCCTTAGGGGCACTGTATTTGGGATCTACAGGTTCCTGGCTATTTCCATAGTAGAGGATTAAGAATGAGCTCCTGAAAAGCCTCAAGAGGGAGCTGTGACCTGCAGCAGTCGGGGTTGGTGGCAGCCTGTCAGTGCGTGGTGAATGCTGGTCCATGTGCTGCATCACACAGTACGGGTGTCAGATGAGTCTGGACATGAAAATAGGCTCCAAATTGGCCTATTTGAAACAAATATTTTTGATAAACATGCACAGATGGATGTAATGATGATTTTCATGGCAGCTGAGAAAACAACCTTGTGTATTCTACTTGTAATTTAAATTTTTTCGACGGGAAAACTACTATTGTAAATGCCTAAATTCCCCCCAAATAAGCGTTTTGGAGATTCTCACAGAACTTTTTCTAAATGGTGAAATATTTAATGAAGCATGTAAGGGTCCTTAAAAAAAATACATGATACATTCAAGGCACTGAATCCAGAATATGTTTGTGAAAAGAATTTCGTTGATCTGGATCTGTGTAAGAAAAGGATCAATTCTCAAATGAAAACTAGTCCCACTGTCAGATTATGAAAACATGGAAAGACATCAATTGACTTTACCAGGCTTTGACATTTGTCCTTAAATCAAAAAATGATTCACAGGTGGCAAAAGAAGAATGGAACCCCCAAAACCTGTTCCCTGCTCCGTTGTGCTTTTCAGTGGCCAGCATTGCTTCATATCCACACAGAGGGCTTTGGGGAGCATTTGGAATTGGAATTTGCACAAAGACACAGTTTTAGCTTTTCAGTGAGCACAATTCAGACTCAACACTCAGAAATGGCCACCAGAGTCACCCAAAACATCTTCTCAAGGTGTAACTAAAAGGAGCAACGTGCACCTTAAAACACAGGGTAGGTCTGCTTATGGTCCCTGCAGTTCTTTCTTGAAAACTCCTAATGACCAGAGATGGTGGATTAAAGATTTTTCATTTCCACTGCATTTGTGGAAGAAAATGAAACTGCAGTTCCTCCAGAACACCTGTGTTTGTACTGAATCTCCAAAGAGCTGTCAAAACAACTGCTATCATGTCACTGTATGGAAATAAACTCCTCTCTGAGACTCTTAAAATGTTAGCAGTGGCCTGAATTTGGGAAAAAAACCAAAACAAATAAAGATCAGAATGGAATTCATCAGAGGGGAAATATTAAACCATGAAAGAGGTGGGTATTTCAAGAGACAACCCAAATGCCAATATGAGCAGCATTTCATCTGGGATCAATGATGAACTTTAGTATATGAGGAATATATGTTAATAAGAGCCAGTAAAAGGTAAAAGCTGATCTTTAAAGTATCTTTTAGTAATGCTGACTCCAAACCATTCTCTTCCCCTTTCCTTCTTCATTTTTATTATTTCTATATATTAGAGTATATAGTTATATAATACATTATATAGTTATTATTTTATGAACAAATGGAAACAAATTTTAGTTCTGTGGCAACTGAACAAATCAACCATTTTTTCTCTTGGCTGCAAAATATTTCAGGGGTGTTTGTACAGACAGGAAAACAACATGTGCCCAGGCAGAAAAGCATTTTCAAAAAGACTGCAGTGAAGAAGCTATCAGACATGAATCCAAGGTAAAGATTTCTCTGTCATTGCAGGGTCTTGCTTGTGCCATCAGCCTCGAAGAGGATCCCACGTGCCATTGCCAACCCACTGCTCCTTAGGGACCAACAGCTGCTGGTGCTGGCAGCAAACATATGAGAATTGGCTATTTGGCTTCTCTGAGCTCATCCATATTAATACCTTGTTTCCACAGAGCAAAATTTAGGTGCTTCTTGAAAATGCCCTTGGTGTCATCACCTCCTAAACCTTGCCAGGTACTTCACTCCAAACGTTTATTACTTGTAGACAGAAAAGATGCTCCCCCGTGTCTTTATTTCAATTTAAATTCCATTTGTGATCTTTTGTCAAATTTCCCACATTGAGTTATGAATAATGCTGACATTAGCTCTACCATTACAAGGTTTGAGCTCTTTAATTAGATTCCCTTATTCAACTCTTTTTTTCTAAGGTTAAGGTTTTCAACTAATCCTCATTCTTTTAAAGCTGAAGGCACCAATGTCGATGCTTTACTCTCACATTCCTCTTTTTTTCAAGCACCATAATATTCCTTCCAATGCATTGACTGGAATTGCCTACTTTGGGCTGCCCACCCACTGAGCAAAGACAGTCACATCCATGACAGAATTTCCCTCGCAATTCAGATTTCCTCTTTTATTTGTGCCACTTTGGAAATGAATACTACAATACAGCCTCAGTTCTGCCTGCCTAAAAGCCAGCTCTGATTTCAGGGCATCCTTTTCTTTTGCTGCCCCAATCACAATGATATTACATCATGCAGAATTTAAACTTTTGGATTTGCTTTGTTCCTTCTGCTTTTCCCCATCGCTTCTGTCTCTCCTATTCATAAGCAGACACCTTAAAAATTCTGTGTTGCAAGGAAAGACAAGTGCAGGAAATATCACAGTGTTTTTGGGTCTTTTAGATTAGTCAGAACCAGCTGCAGTTTGAGAAGCACCAATAGAGATGTTTTCTATGTGAATATCACCAAGTCCTCTTTAGGAGCCTTGTGAAGGATCCAATTACAAGTTCACCTTTAAAATATGCAAGTCCTGTTGCTCCTCTCTGGCAGAGAAACTAAGCCTTGGCGTTGAAGCACTCAGGGCTAACAAAGAGAGAGTAACAGCTGAAAGGTCAACTCTCCATCTCTGACTTCTCTACCTACTTGAAAACAGTGCACTTGTGAAAATACCAGTCCCATTTGTTGTCCCTGCTGTCTCAACACCAAGTATGAATTCATTGGTGCCATTGCTTCTGTCTTTTTTTTTTCCCCCTGGAAGTGAATTTTTGAAGCTATTAGAACAAATGATTCTTGTCATAGGCAAATTTCTCAAGGACACCTTAAGATGTAGACAGTAAGACATTTCATGTCTCAGTGTGCTGGGAGTAATGCATGAAAATCTCTTTTTATGAAGAACAGAACTGAGTCATTTAACCAGTCTGTCCAGAAGCTCTGGCAAGACATTCCCATAGACTATTAACCCCCCAGTGGTTTATATCTTGGGAAGTGATGCTAAGACAAGATAATGTCCAGCCTGCAAAAGATTTGATGGTAATGATTCCAAATGGTGGGTATGAAGAACAAACTCCTTAGGCTATTTTCTAAGTTTTAAAAAGATTTGGGAGGGGGAGAAAGGGGGGATGGATAAACTATACTATCCATTGTTTTTTATAATAGCAAAATTACTGTGGAGATATGGATTCAATATATAGGAAAGATGTTATACCAAAAATCAAATTGCAGTGTATTGTCTATTTGAAAGCAACTTCTGAAGCGGAAATTAATTTTCCACTTCTATTGAGAGGATCCCTGACAGTTTGAGAGAAGGGGAAAAAAAAAACCCAGTGTAAAATGATGTGCTAAATCCCCTCAAACAGGCATGAACAGTAATGATAAGGGACAAGCCACGGTTCTCCAGTAGAAACAAGGCAGCTGAAATCATCCCTTCAGTGAGTGTTGCCTCCAAGATGGATGTTTCAAGTGGTGACACAAACCAGAGCATGTGCAGCCCCTTTGGCAGCTTGGAAAGCCAGGTGGAAAAGCAGAGTCTGTCTGTGTCCAGCAGCCTCAATATGTGAATCCATTTGTATTCATTACAACCTAATCCTGCTTCTCACCTGCCAGGACAGGAAATAAATCCATCAGGGAGGAACAAAAGCCAGGTTGTGATTTCTCTCTAAGGAAAGAGATGATGGGCCAAACTCTGCTTTTGTGACAGTGAATGGAATTGTAGCAACATCACCAGAACTGTACCCACTTGGAAAACAGCTGAATTTGGCCCTTCATGAACAATCAGGTGTTACCTGTCTTCAATGCAAGCCATGGGAGAGACTTATTTGGAGGAATATTGTGAGGAACAATTATGAAAGGAATGAACAGAGATGGCCTGAGCTGTAACAGTGGTGGTAAGTAGGTAAATTATTGTGGAGGAGCTGGTGTTTAACTCCCCACAGCATCCAGGAAACTCTGTCCCTGTGTGTTGATTAGTTTGGACAGGAGCACATGAGTCTGTTCCTTGCAATGTATCCTTGGACACACAGAAAAGAAGAGGAAGATGCTTTTAATGTGAGTGTATATTCCAGTGTCACGTTCTCACCAAGCTTGAGAGGGATGTACCCTGCGATATTTAGCCAGGATTTATACAACTTTTTAACAACAAAATATGAAGCATGATTGGCATTGAAACTGCTCCCATGAGAAAATAAATGTGTGCAGTGATTACATGATGGAGAAAAGGAAAGAAGGGAAAGAGAGAGGCCTCAGAATGGGTGCAAGGTTGGACAGAAACTATCCCCACACAGACATTTTTTCCAGCTACTCCTAAGCAAGGCCACTTCTTAAACTGTACTTTACTGTGTCACTTTTTCTGAAGCTTTATTTAAAAAAAACAGCTTCTTTTTCTCCTTTCTTCCTCTTCCCTTCTTGCTTCTCTTTCTGCCAAGCTGCATCTCAAAATATTGAGCACTCAGCTGAATTCCAGTTGCTGTGCTGGAGGCCTCTAAACCCCATCAATTCCTTCAGGGTGTGTAACCTGCAGTGTGGGTGTGACACCCAACATTTCTTGCAGTAGCTGTGGAATGATTTAATGTATCTGCTCACAGCAACTCTTCATACCGGGTGTAATCTCCCTGTAAAGGTTTTGTGGTTGGACACAGAACAGAAGGCTTTGTTTTTCACTTTGTGATGGCCACTGCACCCAGCATGGGGAGATCATGGGACCTTTTTTGGGAGGAAACGAGGGAAATAACATCCAGCAGTGCAGGATGGTGTGGGCAGGGGAAAAACGATGCAGGAGGCAGGGACCTGCAAATTCTGCAGAAGGAGATGTCTGAAAAAAGGGAGACAGGAGACTCAAAACAAGTTTTAGATGCATTGGAAAGGGGAAAAAAAAAAGAATTCAAGGTATGAAAGAAAAGTATATTGATATTGTGGCAGCCCAGGAAGCTACTTGAGGTTGCTGGGCTGAGAATAAACCTGAAAAGAAGGGCAGCTGCTGCAAAGCCATAAGGTGTGTCTATGGGGGGGATGAGTTTTCATATTGCTGCTCTGCATCATTTAGATATTTTTTCTCTTTTTAAAGCTTGTAATTCTGGGCTCTCTCCTAATCAGACCCAGCTCCAGAATTTGTAAAGCCCTTTTGGAGTTCTTGGTACATTTGCAGAAAGGACAAGAGGCAAAGAGATCCAAGGCAGAGCCCATCCCCTCATGGCAAGTAATGAAATAAAATAAAATAAAAATGTCTCAATACGTACAAGTGGTTTACTACCAGCAAAAACTCCCTCCTTGTCAAAAGCTCCTTAGCACAAGCTGATAAAAATAAATCAGCCAGGACTGACTTGCCCTGAAGGCACAGAGCTGTACCCTCAGCCCTGGGCACGTGCCATGGGAACCTCACCCTGGAGGTACATCCTGAGCCTCCTGCCTGTCTCAAATTAGCACAGCACAGGCAGCTCATCCTCAGCTTCTCCAATCAATCAGTTATGCACACAGTCCTTAAGGATCCAGGCACATCCTATTTGAAAGTATAATTGCCACAGCAAGACAACACAAAGTAGAAACATGAACAAATCTCATTTTTTTCACATCCCCCTTCTAATCGAGAACCTGAATAATTTACTATGGGTTGGCAGCTCTTGATTACGTTTTTGCACCTTTCTAAACTGTCTGAATGAAATTTTAAGTCATTTAAGCAGCAAGTAAAGATGGCATATCTTTGTGTTCTGCTTGTGCAGGAAATAACACTGAAAGTGTCAGTTTTTAGCAGCCACAAGTCAGATTCTCCAGCATTTTTCTGCCAAGACAGTGAAATTCCTGACTGGCCCTGGGTAGAAGGCAGAAGATTATTGATGAGAGTGAGAATTGCAGGGGTCAGTCATCACAAAAAGAGAGTAATAATAGTTTTTAAATCATGACAAGTTGGCTGTGTTTCAGTTTACTTGGTTGCTGGGATGAATTTTATGGAAAGACAGGACTCAGTTTGCAGGCCCACCTACCTATCACGGGTTATTGAGGTCTGATCTATCCAAGGGATTGAGGAAAGTGTCATTCCCATAACTGGCACAGAAAAAGTGCATGAAAAGTGTCAGGCAATGGGAGAAGCTGCTGCTCCCTCTCATCAACAAGCTGCATCCAGCCTTGTCAGCTGCTTTATTTGGGCAGGAAGTTCATTAGGAAGGGGTCTCTCCTGTCTCTGCTAAATGATATGGGAGTAAATGGTATCATAGAAACGAAATCTTTGTAATTAATGTTTGTACAGGTCTGGACTGGAAATATCATACAAAAAAAAAGATTTTGAAATTGTGGCTTTCTCCCTGACCACCAAGAAGCAGATTTCCTCGGGGTGTTTCTCACACACATCACTGAAAAGTTAATCTGACATTTATTTTTTTTTTACTTTTTTTTTTCTCCTATATAGGAGAGCCGTTAAATAGGATGAAAGAAGTGCTCCCTTTCAGTCTACAGCTGAATTTCACTTTTCAGCTTCAAACCCAAGGAACACAGAAAAGGTTGCAAGTGCTAGGCAGCTCCCCAAAATAGGTCCATTGCCCTTCAGAGAAGGAGGAAATAGAGGATTGTAAGGAAGTGAATGCTTGCAAGATCTTGGAGCAGTTTTAAACCTGTTCTTCCAGATTCAGCTCACATTCCAGTAAGAGTCTGGTTCATATTTTATCTTCTTCAGCAGGTCACACATCTATAATACACAGTCTTGGGGATTTCTAAATTGTCCTACTTAAAAGGGAAATGCATAATGTGATCGATTCTTTTTACCCTGTTAGAAATGGAACTGTGCGAGTCCAAATAAATCATTTGTGTGTGATGGGCCCAGAGCAAATGAGGAAAATATTCTCTTCTACCCATTATGTCTAAAATTTACAGGGTTTTAATGAACAAATGAAACTGGAGGGCAGAATCACTTAAGACTACTAAAGGAACTTGAGGAACACCTGGAGTGCTTTGTCCTTGCTATTACCTATTGATTAACAATGGGAGAATTTTGAGTACAGGCTGAAAAAAAACCCTCGAACCTCTCTTATGTAAATCACAGAGAATCAATTCCTCCTACAGCTGCACCATGAAACTAAACTATGGATAGAATAAATCTGGGTAATTTCTAGTAGCAAAAAATGATCCTGACATGCATAAGATGCTATTGAAAAATAAATTCTAGAATCTGGTCATAACTTAAAAAGTACAAAGAAACTTATGAGGACTGGCTTTCATCTCCATTTTGCTGAGGCCCCAACTCTTCACAGAGTGAATTAATACCTGATGTCAGTATGGCCTTGCAAATTGCAGCTTCTTTATAATTTGCCCTCTTAGAGCACCTTTCATTGAATGGCTTCAAGGCCCATTATTGAAATGAGACTGCACAGCTATGGTTATGTTTTAAGGCAGTTCAGAATTTCTCCTTCAAAAAAAAAAAGAGAATTTTTTTATTTTTTCTCATTATTCTGACTAGGTTTGAGGCTCCTTTTAAAAAAAAGGGGAATGTGTTTTATTAACAGGAAACTGAAAGCATTCAGCAAAAAAAAATTAGTATTTTTTGCTAACATATTTTTTTAAACAAGACTAAGTAATTGCCAAAGAAATCCCAACAGCAACCAAAGGAAACAATCATAAAAATTTCTGTGAGAGAACCTTTTCAAACTGCCCAAAGGATTAGTCCCATTTAGCACTATGTAAGGTCCTTCAAATTATAAATTACACACATGAGGCTAACCCTGGAAATCTGATTTGGTTATTACCTTTTCCTTACACAGAACAAACGAAAAGAAACACAGAAGCACAGAAAAAATGAATCCATCAGAAACTGAAGCATGTCAGCACGAAGCACTGGCGTTTCAACTCAATTTTGCAAATAAAAAAGAATGTTTAGGGAAGGAAAGAATTGAGGAGGGAGTGCTGAAGGAAAGGAGGCGTTTATTACACACCCCCTCGTGCAGAGCCAGAGCTGGTTAAGAGCCAATGCTGCTCTCTGTGCAGTTGGGTGTTTGTCAGGTTAAACTGAGCCATGACAGCCAAGAGTGGAATTTTATTTATTTTTTTTTTTATAGTGCCGCAGAAATATAATCAGCTTCCAGAAAATTCTCACTCATCTCCCTACACAGCAGAACAGCAGAGTGATGCCTGGGGAGGCTGGGCAAGGCCAGGGTGGTCTAAAGGGCCACCTCACTCATCCTGTTAGACCCCAACAGGATTTGGTGGGCAAAGGTGTTCACTGACCACGAATTTCAAAATGAACTTTCCCCCCCACCCCTCGGCACAATCATTCCAGCCTAATGAACTATTTTCAGGATTCCCAGAGCAATGGAAGTGGAAGATTTGCTGCCTGAGGGACCCACAGGCTGAGATCTTGCCTTGCTCCCATTCCTGTTGGGCACATGGGGGTTGTTTCTACCCCAGGCTCTGGCTTTTGAAACCAAACCTTGCAGGTCAACTCTCAAAGCACTGGCATGTCAGAAAATGGGACAGAGATCACATCAGGCTGATGAATTTGGAATTGCAATGGCTGTGCCCCTCTCCTCCTAAAGCCATAAGTCGCAGAGAGTCGCTGTAGGCAGAATATGACCACTAAGTACAGAGAAACTTTGAGCTGCATGGATGGAAAAAAAAGCAGTGGTTGGTAGAAGTGATGGTGCTGTCTGTTTGCCTTGTGCCTGCAGTCCATTTCCTGAGCTATATTGCAGGATGACATCCTTATGAACACAGGTATTATTGCTGCTGAATTTCGGGTGATTCATTCCCTCAAAACACTAAGCATCATTAAACTAACTTTCAGAGTATTCCAAAACTCCTCACAGAGACCAGCACATCATATAGACCTCACTCAAAGGACTCCCCCAGGCACCACTCAGGAGCCTCCCCTGTGACAGGAATTGCTGCAAACAGCAGCTGCTTTGCCTCCTTCTGTATTATCTCAGAGCGAGCACAAGCGAAGGCTGTGAATCAGGCTGCCATCACCAACCCAGGGATAATGAAACAAGGAATAATTAGGGCTCCAGAAGTACCATTTGGCACATATAAATTATAAGTAATTTTTTGAACATTGGTTTTCCCAGCTCCATAAAACTTCTATTCTTCCCCAGTGAAACGAGGCTGGTATTTGCAGCACAGAAACTGTGGCACAAGTTCTCCAAACAATTATACTCACTTTGGACTTGGGAACAGAAAGGTTTCTGATGGAAGAATAAAGTTGCTTATAAGTGTTTACAGGCAGCTGTCTGAGTGACAGACTCATGTGCTGGAACACTGTGAAGTGCTGTCACTTTGTTTTTTGGAGCAGTTGCTTTGGAAAGATTTCATTTAAACGAGAGAAAATTTCAAATAAGTAGGGTAATTAGAAAGCAACCCTTGTTTTCCCTTCCATTCTAAACCAACACTAATGCTTGAAAAAATGGTCATGTAGGCTGAGGTGGAAAGAAGACTTTAAAAATGTTCATTTTTAGGAGTAAAAGTATGCTGTTATCAGGGGAACTGTGAGTATTTGCTTAACAATTTGCCCAAAGAGATGAATATTGCACCTGGCAAGTCCCTCTTCTGCCACATCTTGTCACCTGAAGGGTGACCGCCCAATATGGGACATTTTTTGACCCAGTGGTGCAAGTCCTAGAGGTGATGGAGGTAACATGAGGTATGAAATGAGTCTATGGCCAGAAATATGAAAAAATTATGTGCCAGGAAATACAGAAAATATATAAAAGTTTTTGGCTGGGGGGGAAGCTTTGGTCCTCTGTCTTTTTGTCACTGAAAAGGGATTGGCAAATGTCCTCAAATCTAGTAAAAGATCTGTAACTTTTAATGTTTTGCAGAGGAATAAAAGCAATTAGGTGCCACCACAAGAGTTTTTTTCCTCTCATTAAATGTATCCAGGGAAAACCAGAAAAAAAACCTGTTTGCTTTGCAAAGGAGATTTATTTTTTTTTAACTCCTTCACAAACTGTTTTGTTCCTGTGGCTTTTCTTTTAAATTCCCAGTGCCCAGCTGGCTTCAGCTCAAACAGCACATGTATACTGAATTTACTGAAATCAGAATACCCAAAAAGTCTTTCTAAAGAAGTGCTGTGGAATTTGAAAAGCAGAAGGAAAGCCTGAAGGACAGAAAGGTTCTTTCAGCAAAACAAATTCTTACCTTTGTGTTTTAATTGATCAGGAAAAAGAAAGAAAACAAAACCCACAAGTGCAAGGAGAGTTCAACAGCAAGCAACTGGCTTTCTATTTAAATCTTATTTTTATAAGTTTTTTACACTCCAATGAAAGAAACATAAAATTGCTTTCTAGTCATAGGGATTAAATACTTTCCAAGAGCATGTTCAGTAGTGTCTATCAGAAAATCAAAGACCAGAAAGAAGGGATATCTTCCAAGAGTTCAATGAGAACAGGCTTAGGAAATACCTACAATATTCAAGCAAAGCACTGAAAAAATTTGGAAATGTGTAAGACTGGAATTGCTGAGCCAGTATTCAGGAAAACCAAGTGAAATGACTCAGGTAAGGCTCATTTGCTCATCATCAGAGATCTGAAAAGGAGCTCATCTGAGAAAGAATTAAAAGGGACTGTGAGTCACCAGGGTTTTATAACAGAAAGTTTTGCCAGACTGACCTGGTTTCGTATCCTGGTAAAATTACAAGTGTGATTTATAGAGATAAAACCTAAATTCCTATAAATGTAATGTTAGAGTAGTGTGATTTACAATATTGTGTTTCAATTCAGTATTGTGCCATCTTAAGATAAACATTAAGTGCATCAATAACCAGCCATATGGCAGAGTTTACAAACCTTTTTTAAAGGAAAGTTGTCATGGAAAAATGGAATTTTAGTGCATCGCTGCCTCCTAGAATTCAATCTTTTCATCAGTGATCCAGAATTAAATATAAAATCACTACTGAGAAAACTGGTGGCTGCTGTAGCTGTTGCTTGAGAGAAAAATTGGTAAGAAACCCGAACAAAACTGCTTGGTAAATTGGGGGAATTCGAGCAAAGGACACTTACACACAGTCAAATGCAACTGGATGTAGTGAAAGGAAGGAGAGAAGGAAGGAAACACAAGGAATACTGGCCATGCCTATCACACAAAGGATTTATAGCCTGGAAAGAAATTCCTCCAAAAAGATTTGCTGCTCAGAGTGGATATGGAGCTGACTGGATGAGTTTCCAGGAGGATGCTGCAAAAAAAAAAAAGAACTAATGAAATCTTTGTATAAACAGAGGCAATGTGAGTAGAAACAGAAATGTGATTTTTATCTCCTCCTGAACACTCAAGTCTGATAGAGAAATTCTTGCATTCAAATAGATGCTTTACAATAAAGTGCTCAAAATCTCACTCCATTTAGCTTATCACAAAAAAAGAAAAAAGGTGTCTTGAGGACGAAGAAGATAAAAATGCCATGTCCTGGAGTATTTTTAATCTAGTGGAGTAAAAGACAGGAAGATAAGAGAATGGAATAGAGGCTTGGAACATTCAAATGCTTTTTTTCAGATCTGGTCTGGATGTGTTTTTACAGAAGGTGTTTTAGCAGAACACTCCTCAGCAAAAGCAGCATGGGAGAAATCCTGAGCTTTCATTTCCATGGAAAATTTAGATCATATAGGCCAGGTATAGTCATAGGTCAGATCTCAACTACAAGGTACTTCCATCCAGCCTAAAACCTTTTTCCCAAAGTTTGTAACAAAGGTTTCCTTAGGTAGTGGACACTGTTCCAGCAGACAAAACCTCTTGGGTTACACCTGAGTGTTTAAGAAGCCTCTTCTGCTTCCATAGATCAGTTGAGTAGAGGAACAAAGGTGGTTTGGCACTGAGATTGGCAACTGTGTCCTTGATACTCCACTGCATCTGCAAATGCCCTGCAAATAAGATAGTTTAGTGCCATCCTGACAAATAGTTCCAAAAAGAAACTTTTCAACCAAAGAAAACACCTGTTTTCACAAAAATGTCAAATATAATTTGGGGGGTTTTGCCTTCAGATCCTGTAAAAGGTCTTGTGCAACCTTCTCCTCTCCTGAGTGTCTTGTTTTCCTAATTAAAGATTTTCTTGTCTGCTGCAACAGGGTGGCTTCCACTCCTGCTCTGTTAATGTTATCTGCTCTCAGGTGCTTTCTTTTTGGCTGAGTGCGGGGCTAAAGTCTGGAGAGACAAGAATCCTTTTCCCTGCAAAGGCTGTTCAAATCTTGCTCTTGGACACTCAAGCCCAAGAGGAGACAGTCACAGGTCACCATCACTCCTCTTTTCATCTTACTCCCTTCAGAAGGGAGGCAGCACAAGAGCTTTTCTCCTCTCACTGTTGATCTGCTTTTTGATTTGTGCTAACTGATAGGGGAAAGAGAACACCCAGAAATGAGATCAGGGCTGAGTGACATCTGTCTTTACACTGTGGGGGAAAAGTGGAGTATTTAAGAATTGATTTATGCATGCTTTTTATAGAAATTTAAGAAAATATGTAGGTTTGCTGGTACCCTGGTGTGCCTAATCCACTCACCTGCAACGAACCTTACCCTGCAGCTTGGCATAAAGCCACTGGATTCCATGTTGTGTTGGACAGCAGGTTATTTCACATCCTTACTGACACAGTTATTCTTTTAAAAGGCTTGAGAATTTAAGAGGAATACAATCTACTGAGAAGGAGAGGGGCCTTTCTAAATTAGGACCATTGTATGAACAGATGTGAACAGAGTGATCAGAGCTACTGCTGCACAGAGGAAAAAAAGAAGGGAAGGATGTTCAGTGATTCTGCTGGCAAGGAATGCTCACTGGAAGGAGTACAGTCTATTTCTATAAGGCTGGAAATTTAATTCTGGAGTGCTGCCATCCAGGTAATGAGGTCAGGGAAAAGGAGGCAGGAGCATGAGGACTGCAGTGCATAGACTGCATTGTGCTGCATCCAGGACGAGGGAATATGGTGGGAGACTGTTTTCTTATTGAATGGCATTGCAAGAAGGAAATGCATTTTCTATCTACAACATTTTACTACATCTTAGAAAGGCATTTTTTCCTATTTGCATAACCATTGTATGAGCTTATCCCCAAAACATGTTGTGGCAGAGCATTTGGATTAGATCCACAGTGCCAGAGCAGAGGGATGGGAGGTGAATGCTCTTGGTCTTGTGTGGGTGGTGTCAACCAAGTAGGAATGAAAGCTGTGTTTGAAATTCCCTGCACTTTGGCTGGTTTGGGGTCTGCCAGGACCACACTGGCTGCACATCACCCAAAGCCATCTGGGCAACAGGCCTGAAGGAGAGCTTTGACCAGATCCTGCTCCTCCAAACCACACTCCTGTTTCTCTGAGTCACAGCTGGTGTTGAAAATGAAATGGGAAACAGTCCCTGAGGTATCTCCCTGGAGAAATCAGCCCTCACTGATCTGGATCTCTTCTCTCGTCACAAACTAACACAGCTCCAGAGGGAAGGGGTGAAAATGCACTCTTTACACCAGACACACAACCCAAATCAGCTGCAACACCAAGGAATCAGATCTAAGGAGTCAGTTTGATTTCCTAATCATAATGTCTCAGCACATTATCGCACATATTCAGCACTGTGGCACTGGGAAAACCTCTTCAGAAAGAATTCATCCTTTTGCTACTGATGGAGAGTGTCAGAGAGAAAGAGAAAATGAGAGGGAGCCAGGGTGAATGTCTTGGTACAGAAAATTCAAGCTACAGCTGTACATTATTTCACCTCTTTCTTTCTGTGAATTGTACGAGAACAGCTCATAAGTTTCTGATGTCATTTCAATTCCAATAAATTTCTTTGAGTAGTTATTGCCTGGGTGCTCATTTACAAATATTCAGGATGAAGAATATAAATTGTTTCAGCTGCATGCATAGAATTTATTGTATATTTGTGTTTCCCCAAAATTTAACATCTAGATCAAGGCTTCTGGAATAAACCTTGACAGTTACAAATGTGCTTTCTGTTAAAATTACTCTTAGGTTGGCTATTTTGATTAAAATTGCTTGGTGGAAGATTCAGAAGAAATGAAGTCTGGAGAAGGATTGAACTCAATTTTGATGAAAGTTCTTTTCAGAACTTCAATAAGTATTCGAGAGGGATGGTGGAAGTGGAGAAGGGAAAATATTCTACGAGCCTTCAGTCCAGCTGCAGAATAGTGAGGCATCAAAATTATGCTATTTGTCCTCTATGTACTTGATCCAAACCCCAGATCACACACACAGAGAGGATAAATATTTTGCAGTGTAGGTGCACTGCACTAAGGAATCCTAATTAACATCCTGAAATGCATTTACCAGGAAGGGATGATCATTCTGCACTTGTCACATCTCACAGATGACTACAGCTACTGGTGTGAGAGGATTGCTCTGGCAGGAAATGCTGACCTGGAATCTATGGGCAGTTCCACTTTCATTTTTTCCCCTAAGCATTACAAAAAACAGGCTTCTCACTTGTGCTTCCAGGGAGAGCTGCCACGGGCTGCTCAGCACAGCTCCCAGCTCTTTCTGCTGTTCATCTTCCTGCAGCAAGTCCTTCTAGTGTTTCAAAGTCCTCCAGAATGCTGTGTTCAGACACAGGGCACTTAATTACCCAGTCATTCAACAGATGATTCACTTTAGCATCCTGAATTCCTCATCATCCTTACTGCAGTTGCTGCCCTTAAAAGTCAGTGATACCATGGTTACCACAAAGCTGTGCCTTCTGCCAAGGCTGGGTCTGACTTACAACCTGTGGGGACTTTTATTGGAATAACATGGGCCACTTGTGTGCTGAGAACTGTGTGAATATTTCATTCTTTCCCTGAATCAAAGCTTAAAAGTCCCACAGTTCTTCCCCCTTGCATTAAATAGTAAATCATTGTGTTTTATAATCCACCATAAATATAAGCTACTGACCCAAATCATTCCTCATTCCAATCAATCCCTCTCCCACAAGCCAACACTAAATCTGTGTCTCCATTGATGCAGTAATCAGCCCATTCTGTTTGATTTCTCTTCCTAAGTAGAACTATGAAAATATCTTTTCCAATTTTAGTCTCTGTTCTAGTCCAATAAATAGGGCTAAGTAATGTATGAGAAGAGTAGAAAAACTCTAAGCAGCACTGCAAGCCATTTAATATGTATTTTTGGTATCTTGGGCCATACCTGAGAGGTGATGAAGAAAAAAGAGAATTAATAGAACATGTATAATTTATTTGTATGTGGGTAATGTATGCATGATCTCACATTAAGACTCTCATCTAAGAAGCCATAATGTAAAGTCCATATAAAATATATATAGAAATGAACATATATCTTTAGTGAAAGTACAGTGAAATATCGTATGGATTATAAATGAACTAGAACTAGAAAATAAGCTCCTGCTGAGGTTGATTGCTGCAGTCATTCGATTATGCAGGGAACTTGTCATCTCTTCAAAGGATCAAAGTGAAATATTTCTGGCTTCTAATAACCTGTTCATTATGGCCTCACAGGTGAAAATTCTTTCACAAAACAAATGAGGGTTCACTGAGAACCATAACAAAGGGTTCACCAGAAAAGTAGGTAATGCATTTTTGGGGCAGAACAATTAGCCCCAGTGCAGCCAAATATCCAGAAAGAACCAATTAAAATGAAGGTGGGTGTGCCCACAGTGCATCTGACATGGAGGGGGTTGAAAATTTAGATGTCACTGGATTGCAGCCATAACAGGAGAGAGAGATCCAAGATTCAGATTGATGACAAAATAAGCTTCAAGTTTCCTATTTTCATTAATTTTTTTGCCTTTCAGAGAATAAAAATAATAGGAAAAAAACCTGGAGAGAGAGCTGGGTTCCAAGTAACCCTGTTCCTTAGCAATTCACAGAGAGGGGAAGTGCTGCTCCTCTAATTGTTTTATGCTTCCTCTTGATAACAGTTATTTGGTAAAAGGTGCTCACCTCAAAAAGCAAACTGACAAACTGTGTAAAGAGACATAACAGTATTTCTGGAATATTCTTGAGATGCCTATAAGAGTCAAATAAAGAAAGAAAGAAAGAAGAGATGATTTAATGAAGCCAAACTCATACAAAGCAAGTCTAAAAGCCCTTGAGGGGACACCTCAGAGACCTGAACATCTCAGGCCCACAGGAAAGGGAGGCCACAATCCCATGCACCATATCAGTAGCCATGATAAAAATAAAAAAATAAAAGGCCTTGAATACTGGACATAGGGTGGATTCTCTCACCTCAGAAAGAACATATTAAAAGTAGAAAAAATTCAGGAAGTGGAAACTAGGCTGTGTAATAAGTCTGCATAAAACAGTAATAGAGTAAATTGTGACTACTCAACCTAGGAAAAGAACAATTCAGTGGGATATGAGGGAAGTGTAAAAAAATCTGGAAGGATGGAGAGGCAGAAACTTTTGACTAACTGTTCACTATCTTGTTCATGCAAGAGCAGGGACATGAAATAAAGGGGCAGGGGGTACATTCAAAACTCCTGGCAGGATATAATTCCTAACACTGCACATAGCAGGTCTGGGAAACAATTGCTAAAGGAAGCCACAGATGCCAGAAAATTACATGGGCTCAAGGAGGAACTGAACATGTACTTGGAAGAGAAATTAATTGCATATGAAGGATTAACAACCAAATTCCGCTCTCATTATGCGTGACCACACTGTCAACACTGAGACTAAGTAGATAATGGATTACTTCTTTACTCTGCACAATGCAGCATCATGTACAGCTCCAGGCACTGGAGGCAGAGCAAGTGCTGACACCAGGAAGCTGCTGGCAAGGTGTTCCACTGCAGGGTGAACAGGCAGGATTAGGCATCAGCACAGGGATTGCACCGCGAGGATGTGTCAGCAGGGCTTTCTCAAGACTTGATCTGCCCTATCGACTGTGTGCAACGCTCTGCTGAGCACTCAGGGCACCTCTCCCTGTGCTGCACCAGCACTATTAAAGAGCATCATTACTAAGTCTCATTTTGTTCCTGGGCTCGTAACAAAGTGTCCACTACTGGGACTTGTGGGCAAATGTTTGACTGCACCTACAAAAGCTTTCAAAATCGTGTGCATGGGGTTAGTTTTGTCAGTTCATTTACAGCCAGACTGAGACCCCAGTGATGATCTTGATGTCCCACAGCCATCACAAGGATCTTGGGCAGCTTAATCTGAGCACCCTTCTCAGGCTGAACTTGTAACAGCAGTGCAAGATTTGTTACTAAATCTATTAGGCAAAAGCACATGAACTTAGAGTACTTTAAACAGTGTTTGCTTCTGCAAATGGGATGTCATTTGGGGCCACAAGCAATTCTGCGAGTTCTAAAGATCCTAATGCTTGAAATGGTGACCTGATATAACCATTTGTTTATCAACCTAATTAGAAGTCTACTAATTAACTAGCTCCTTTGTAAAGTAAATGTGAATGGATTATCATCTGATGTTTGGAGAAAAATTAAAATCAAGTTTATTTTCTAAATGTGATGTGAAAAGCAGAACAATGGGGATGGCAACTTGATATGTACAAGACGTGTCAATATTTTCTCTCACAGTTGTTTCTCTGAAGATTAGAAGGGCTGAATCTATGGACCTGGTAGATAATTTGAGCTGAATTCCACTCCAGAACATACTTTTTGTTAGAAGGATCTGCAGTAATGGATTCTGATTAGCCATTCAATTAATAGCCAGTACATGAATTCCAATTACTGATCCAATATTCAGGGAATATATTTTCACTGAAAACTTTTAGACTAAGAGTGAGTAAAGCCTTGCAATAGTTTAAGATTTCCTGAATCACTTCAATTAATTTGTGGGTCTGTAAAATTGGTGTAAGTCTGCAAAGCAGATTTTCACCCACACCCTTCAATTTAATCCCTTTTCTTCCTCCAGAGGCAGCTCTACTTTCCCCCTCCTTCTTTACCCTCATTCACTTCTCACAGAAAGATCTTCTAGGAAAGGGAAGATTCTGCTATTGAATTTCCCTTTAGCTTGTAAAAGCATTAAGATGTTACCAGAGGTGCTTCATGTACAATGCAACAATATTTGCACATGTTCATAAATACTGATTTTCATACTAAATATTTTCTCTACATGTAGTGTCCCCCTGCTATCCCTCGAGTCTCTCTTTAGTTGCTTATTTCATCCTATTTTTGCTCCACCTGATGCAAACAACATCAAAACTCCTTTTCAAGGGGTGGGTTTAAAGCCCTGTTGAACTCTAACAAGGCAGAAGCACATCCCAAACTGCTTTCTGGATTGGGGCCAAGCAAAGGAAGGAACTTTCTCACATGTCTCCATAAGGAAGTTGAGTTTGGTCTTTTATCACTGTAGGTTAAGGCTGGTTTTAGAAGAGCTCAAGGCATCCTCAGGGGGAGGCTCTGCTTAGTGAACTGCTGTCTTGAAGGCACTGAACAGCCACTAAAAATCCTTCTGAGTCATTTTCTTGATGACTATTCAACTCCCTCTGCTCCCAAGGTCTGATACTTAGAAGATCTGCAGCTAAGACTTAAGAAGCCAATTTTCTGTTATTAATTGTTGGATAATACCTTAACTGGTGCTTTGTGAGTTGGCTGAACAAGGAAAAGGTATTTCCAGCAATAGCCATCTGTGCCTACAATGCTTTATCTCCCAGATTTTGCACCAATAGAGTGAGAAGCTGCACCAGAAGAGCCAGGGATGTGCCTGTGTTGTAACACAGACCTGGGGACAGGCAGAGAAGCTGTAAACAGGACTGGAAGGAGAAGAACTGTGGTAAGAGAGTGCTCATATCAGGTTAGTTCATTCCGGTCCTCACATGCACAAATCAACAAGTTCTGTGACACACACAGGTATCTCACTAAAAGACAATTCAAGATAAAAATAAAAGTGGTGGTGTTTGTGTAGTAAATTGAAGTGGTAGTACTTCTAATCACAGTAAAAGCACTATTAATGGTTAAGTCTGCTCAACTGGAATGCAAATCAGTGCTGCAACCCATGGAAATTTAGTGTAATATAAACCCAACCCCTTTGAATTAATGCAATTTTGAGTGGCAGGAAAAGGAAGGGAGGAGAGAAAAAAAAAAACCAAATATGTATTTGGTGAAAACTCTTGCAATAACATGATGGAATTGATTCAAAGTAAATTCCAGGGAGCCATAGACAATGAAAAAATATTCTTGGACTCCTCATTAAGTCCTTACTATACTTTACCACTTAGAAAACTCCAGCAAAATACAGGGAAGAGTCTTTTTATGACCAAACTGTATCCAAATTGCTTCATGCAAATAAGCCCAGTAAAAGCAGATTCATTCAGTGCACACGAATCCAAACTGCTAGACCCAGAACTAGGCTCATCTGGTGTAAAATTAGGTCATTCTCTCCAATAGATGAAGGAATCTACAATGGCCAACACTTTTCAGAACAAATGACATCCCTCTCAAATTGGCCTCATTAGCCTTTCCTGCAGACTCGTAAAATGCAATTTAGTTTCTTAAAGGGACTTCTCTCAACTGTAAAACTTCCAGGGCTTGGCTTATGGAATAATATTTTTTTTTTTCTGAGTTCTGATTAAAACATATAAACTTAATAATCCGTAAGGCCATGAACAACCTTTGTTTTCAGCACAGGAAGCTTTCCAGTTAGCTGGAACGAGCATTTGGGTTTAGAGACTTCCAGGCCATTAAACTAATTGAATAAGCGAGAATTCATTCTTCCAGAATAACCAGTTGCTCCAGGAAGTGATACTGGCAATTAAGTAAGTGACACTCTTCATTCTGTAGCATAAACAGCAAGAGCCCCATCAAGGAGCTCTGTTGGACCACACATCTCTTCCCAGAACAAATCATGAAATGGAGGCAACTTCACAGAAGTCCCGTGTTTGCCCCAGTTCTTTAAAACCCTCTCGAATTCCGGGGCCCCACGAACTTCTCTCTGACCAAAGTCTGGATATTTCAGCATTCCTAGGCAGGGATGACAGATGGGCTGCCATCCTTCTCCCCACACAGCAGTGGCTGCTGCTGTTTATCTGTGAGTGTTTCTCATTTCAAGGGAGGCAGCTGAGGATATTTAAACTAGGGATATGGGAAAGCTAAAGTGATTTAGCTGGATGAGCTTGAATTTAACAGGATTACTCCTTATTTTTATTAGAAAGGTATAATGTGATTCTGCTCTCTTTTTTTTTTCCCCCAGAAAAGTCATCATGGTAACAGCAGAATTATCTGCATTCTATAGAATTCCTGCAACAATATTATTGCACAGGCTCACAGTGCTGTGGCATATTTGACTGGTTTCACCATCCATCATAGGTAACTGTCTACTGCACACTCAAGCCTCTGGAAGATTCAAAATTACATTTTTCAGCTCTTTGAAAATTAAGAGCACACAGAGTTCAAGGAAATCTTGAAGCCAGCTATCACACACAAAAGAAGTTCAGATGAAGAAGACAAGAGTGATTAAAAATATAATAGAAATAAAACTGCTGCAATTTTCCCTTTTCCCCCCACAGAGGAGGAGATGGTTTCAAAGCACTGTGTTGCAACTATCATTAGCAGAGCTGAATTGCTGTAGCATTGCTGCCTTAGGAGAGGGTACCAGGCAGGGCTATGCACCTACATCCAAAAAGTTGACTTTGTGACACAAAGCCTGGATGACAGACAAGTGGGCAGTCACCAACTGGGACATATTCAAGGCCCCCCAGTTGACACTGTGGAAGGAGACCATGCAATGGCTCAACCTGAGAGTGGGATCAATGACTTTTACATAAAAATAGCCACCACCTTTCTGAGTAAAACAAGGAATTAGTGGGATTGTTCTGTGCAGGAGACAGAAAACGGAGATGTTTTGTTTTGAACAGAAGCTTTCATTTCTGAATGTCAGAGCAATTTTCACACAGCGTGGGTGAGATGGAGGGGTTGGTTTGCTCTTACTCTCTGGGTAAGAGGCACCACTTTTGTTTTCCCTTCTCTAACAGGGAAGGCTGTGCGCCAACAGAGTTGGAAACACTGTCAGGTTAATGCCATACAACCTCTTTAAATGCCTGTTTTGCATCCTACCTTTTGAATCAAGTTTCCTGATCTGTTCTCAACAAGATGACTGTGGTTATACAACCAGACAGCAAAAAGATAAAAAGCCTGGTCTCATTGCTTAGTGACTTGGTTTTTAGGGGAGTTACCTTGGAATACTTTAGAAACCTATAGGATGGGCCATGCTGAACAGATATCACTGCTTTTTGGACTAGAATCCTTCAAGTACCACAATAAATCCCACTGAAAGCTTGAGTACAGCTTTCCTCTTTGGTTCTGAGTAACCAAACAAGATGTTTGAACACGACTTTTGAAAGACTTGAGTTTCCCTGGAGAAAGTTCAGACCCTTGTCAGCCCCTTCAAGCCCCATGAAAAGCAGTGACACTCGGTCTTTTACAGCCTGATTGGTGCAGGAGTAACTTAATTTATCTGATTGCATAATTAAGAAGACACTTAGACTTGTCAGCATCAACACAGTCAGTTTGTTCTGAGTTTAAGCTCCATGACAAGGAAGATAACAATCCTCAGGCTTCTGAGCATATCACGTTAATATAATTGTTAATGTCCTGCTGTCATTTTTTTCTCAATTTTGTTTTCATTTCCCCTCATTCTTCCTACCCTTTCATTTTTTTTTCCCACCATCAAGGCAAAACTGCATTAAGAATAGCTCTTATCATTTTAATAGTCTTTAAATAGGGCTGGCAAAGCCTTAAATAAAGAGATATTTTTTGTGGGAGGAAAAAAGAAAATAGAGAAACTGTTTGTAAAACATAACTCTTGCGCCCAAAGGGACATATCATTTTCATATTTTAAATCTGAATGCATTTTAGTTATTTCGTGTTTTTGCAGCAATCAGTTCACATTATGAGAATAGGGTAGTATAATTATGGAAATTAAGTACAGATTTCAGTTGAATGAACTCATCAGATGGAATTACAGCCTTTCTAGATTGGTCGTCTGGCTTTATGTCAGATGATTTGCATAAAACATTTAGCTTAATGAGAAGTAAACAACAAGACTGTGGAATGTATTAACCCAAGGGGGTCTGAGCTGACATGTAAGAAATATTAAGGTTGCAGCTTCTTTTTTTTTTTTTTATTTTTTTTTTATTTTAAAGACAAAAAGGAAGCCTTGAGAGCAGATTAGGGACATAAAGGTAATTCTGGCTTGGATCATAATTCTTCATGAGTGGTATTTTTCACCACCTACAGTCACATGCTGCAAAGTAATTTTTCAGGTTTATTTACTTTCACTTGCCTTTAAGCAAAATCTGACATAATCTAGTTACCCTGTCAGATAGTGTTCATGGCTGCAAACATGTCTTTGTGTTCAGGAGTTGAATTTTCTTCTGGTCACTGGTCTGGAACTTGCTCAAATTATGTTCTGGGATATGTAATCATTTATCCATAATCTCTGCAGGGTCTAATTTTCATTGGGAAGTACAGAACCAAACCATACTCTTGCATCTTTAATCATTGAAGTCAGAAATGTTACCATCCTAAAAGCATATTGACAGCAAGTCTACTTTATGTACAGAATATTAAAGGACTCTTTCTCGCTGTTCCCATGGCAGCATCTACTCCTGGGAGGTTATTCTCCAGGAGGCCTAGAGAAAGTATAGAAGAGGATTTGAAATCCCTCTTCTCCCTGTTAAGATTTCCAGGCTGTGCCTGTGGGCTGCCTCCCAGCCTGGTACAGCTGTGCTTTTCCACACCACCATTAATTCAATGCTTCATTCCATTGCAGATCCCCTTTAGATGTGTCTCCTTCTCATGCCAGAATTTTAATGTAGCCATTTAGCATAATCCAGAGTTGCACTTGCACCAGGACACCTTGTCCTCTGTGGGCTCTGAAGGACAAAGACTATGGAAGGAAGTAGAATTCCTTCCCTAATATTTAAGGGACTTAACAAAGGTTTCAACACTGTGCCTCCAACAAGAGCAAGAACACAGACAGACACAAGAGACCAAGGTGGAGCATCTGAAGACATAACACTCATGAGCTGACAATGCCCACCCTCAGCAGATGGGCAGCACTGCTGATGGATGGGATTGCTTCTGATCACCTGGCCACACCTCTGCAAACTCCAGTCCCTCTGATGGCAAATGAGGCACTTGATGGCTTGAAAGAAATGTCCCCAGTTAAGGATGTAACATTCACCATCCTCACACGGGGAAGAATTGAAGTCTGCAAAGACAAATTATGCCCTGTGGCTCTGACTTTCCGTGAACATTCACAGCTTGTTTGTGAGGGGAAGAGGAGGGGCAGGCACTGATCTCTTCTCTGTGGGGACCGATGACCAAGGGAATGGCCCAAAGTTGTGTCAGGGGAGGTTTAGGTTGGATATTAGAAAAAGGTTCTTCCCCCAGAGGGTGGTTGGGCACTGAACAGGCTCCTCAGGGCAGTGGGGAAGCCTGACAGAGCTCAAGAAACATTTGGGTGGTACTCTCAAGCACATGGTGTGACTTTTGGGGAGGTTCCTGTGCAGGGCCAGGAGTTGGACTCAATGATCCTTGTGAATCCATTCTAACTTGGTACATTCTGGGATTCTGTGATGTCAGGTTAACCCAGGTTAACCAGTGGTAGTTAATTCCATAGAAAGTATTTTGATTAACACAGCTCTGATTTAAAGGCATGAAATAGACTGCAATGCTTAGACAGGACCCTTCCTGTATTCTCAAAAAAAAACCCCAAAAATCACCATATGAGACTGTCTGAGTAGAAGAGTACGAATAATCTTTCAACTAGAAGGCAAGGTTTCTATTACCTTTACCTAGGAAGGAACAATACTGGGAAAGATTGCTTTTCCCCAGTCCATGATTGCTAGTGACAACATACAGAGAAGTGAGTTACCAATTCAGTGGGTTGAAGAACAGCATGCCTTGTGTTGTGTTTAGATTTCAAAATAAAAAATCATATGGCAGTAGGAAATGGAAAAAACTACTCTGCCTTTGCTGCCTCATGTGTTCTTTCTACTGCTGAGCTCTCCTTAATGAAAAATTGGCCCAGGCTCGAAGAAGCAGAGCAGGAGATGAGAAAGAAATGGTGGTGTGGAAAACTACTGACCCTTGTGTCTGGTTGAATACAGAAGAAGCATAGGCAGGGGGGTCCTTAAAAGAGTATCTGTGAATCTATGAGCTTATGGCTGGCTGCATTTAGGGAAACAAAGTGAAATGAGAAAACTTCAGTGTGCTGGATGAATATGCAGATCTGACAGGGAAGGATGAGCTACAGCAAATTAAAGGCTGGCGGTTCAGTGGCCACAGAGCCAGCACAGGGAGAGCAGGATCACTGCTCATTTCAAAACATGCTATATAAAAAGCATTTGGGACCTGTTCCTGTAGAAATTCAAATCAGTGGGAATTTTAGTTGCTGTAAAGATGATTTGGTGCTCCATTTTGAAGTCAGACCATGTCCCCTCACCACGAACACCCCTGGAGACTCTCTCACCCTTCTGGCTGGTCTGGTGAACATCCCCCAGAAATAAATCAGTATCACACCTGCAGTGGTCTCTTTAGAGAAGACTAAAGGACTCTTTAACTGTCACTTTTGAAAAATGGTCCCAGTTTTGCCCTCAGGTAACTCTGAGCTTCTGGACCATCCACCTGCTTCAGACACTCCAGAATGGTCCAGCTCACAATGAGCAATTGCCACCATCTGTCCTATGGGGAGTGATTCCCCTACAAAGTCTCAATACAGAAAACACTTTGGGATGGTTGGGATGAAGGAGGTTGCAGGAGACTCTGAGGCTGGCGTATTTTGGAGATGTGAAGAAATCAAGTGTCTCTGATACCAGAGAGAATGACAGTGATGTGCTTTTCATACAGCTCGAGTGACTCAGCAGCAAAGCTCTGCCTCTTTCTTTCTGTAATTGAACTGAATTATTGTTTCTTTCTCTTTGCCTTGGTTTATGCTCTGCTATAAACCTGTACAAGGCCCTCAGCTCAATCAGCAACTAAACAAAGTGATACTTTGTGCTTAATAAACACGTTCCACCCATTGATCACAAAAAACTTTCCAGAGGTAAATGAGCATTCGAGACATGGAGAAAGACTACATCCAATTATAGTCTATAAAATGAAGCTGAATCAGAACATAGGTACCCAAGTACAAAGTACACTCATGCTCCTTCTCCTGTCCTTTAGGCCCTTCCTTCACAGAACTAACAGAGCTTTCACTCAAAATTTCACCGAATACCTAAAAATTCTATTTCAGAGCATTCGGTGCAGAATCACCTTTTTTTTTGGAGAGGAATGCATTTCTTGCTCCTAGTTCAGGCTGCACAGCATACACATGATTACAAACACAACATTCAGCAAAATTTTTAACTCAATGAAAGCTGGCCCAAGGTAGACTCTGCCTTGATACTGCTCATCACTTGATTGTCACCAGCTTATCCCTATGAGATACATTATGTCCCATCTTCCCATAAATTTCTAACACTATCTTTACCTTTAGCTTGGGAAAAATAAAATTTCGGGCCCCTGCCCTAGGAACAGCTCCCATTTGCAACTGAGCACCATTAGCTGCAGAAATTAGATGTCCACCAACACTCCTGTTGATCATATTGATGTGGTCTCACTGAGCCATTCCTCTCAGAGATGCAGTCCAATGAGTTTTCCCAGAACAGCTATATCCTAGGGACTGGGAAAGGGTCTGAAAAAATAGATTTCAGAGGAGGAAAGACTGTCCCAAAATGGATACTACCCTCCAACTGTCCTCTTAAAGCTGACCCCTGTGCATAGAGGAATTCAAGATTCATTAAGCCAGACAGGGGAGCAGTAGAAAGCATAGCTTGGTGACTACAGTATTCAGCTAAGATAGTTTGTGGATGTAATTTAAAGATTGTGAGCAATGCTCAAGTGGTTTACTGAATGTGGCCTCAAGTCACTTGTCCCATAAATCAGTGTTAGAGCTCCTGATGCCTCCACCGGTGCCTCATCCATCTGTGTTCCATAGACTCCCCTTCTGTTAACTACAACTTTTTATCAATATTGCAGCAAATGAAGTAGGGGGCAGAAAAATTCCCTGCTCTTTTTGGAACCAAGAGAGTGATAATGAAGCTGCAAACTTTCAGAACTACGGGAAGGAAAACTGTAACAAAATGTGAATCCCTGCAGATCCTGAGCAGGCCATGAGGGAATGATCAGAGACTTCTTACATCTCTTGTCTTCTCCTCATAATGAAAGATCTGAGACTTCTCCCTCTCCATGAAAGTTTTGCTCACAGTTCTGACAGGCAGTGCTATGACATCCTGTTCTTAAGGCAGAAAACAGAACAGCATTACAGGATACATGAGTGCTTTATATTTGGAACATTAAGTGATAACTGTGTTGATACTGTGAGGGGCATTTTCATACCACGTCCTCTGTTTGAAGTCTGTACAGTCAATTAATGTCATACTTTGAGCTTGTTCGTGGAAATATCTGCTGCTCATTCCAGAACTTCCCCCATGTTTCAGGTTATATCTCTTGTGACATAAACTGCTGCACCGCTCAGAAAAGCAAACAACATGTCTTGTAATCCCAATTTCGTGTTTGATGCTGTCTGAGAGCGCAGAAGGAAAACTGTGGCTGGAATCACAAGTGTTGGTTGTGTTTCAGCAGCCGTTAAAACGTAAGAAAATAATAGTGAGGTTTGCACAGATGCTGCTGCTCTCACAGGCAAACGTGGCATTTCTGAGTGGCATCTTTAAACCCAAGAGGAGGAAGAAGAAGGAAACCCTATTTTGCATGTCTCTTCTCTGACATTCTCTTCCCCTGGGTGTTCTGGCTGCAGAGCAGCTCAGCCACAGGGACTGCTCTGACTTGCCACCTTTGCATCACAGAGTAACTCCACCCTCCCTAAACACTGCACTGCAGTTCCCACAACCCAAAGGAAGTGATGGGCATGGAGAACTTAGGCCCAGCCTGTTTTAAAAGATGACATTTGGGTCACTTGCCTATAACTAAAATCATGATGGATTTTTAATTTTCTCCCTATATAAACCCCTTCTGCCCACACATTTCTGGGGTTTTTTTTGTATTTATTTAGGGCTGTAAGGTGTGCTAAGAGCACAGATTTGAGCAGAGGGGGTGGTATGGGTGTGCTGCTGTTTGAGGTGTCTTAACTGCTTACCATGGGCTTTGTAAAAATGTTGAAAAATACCTGTTGCATCTGTATATAATTGCTGGCTGTGGAATCTGAATATGCACTATGCATTTATTGAATTATGAGTGGGAATAGTATACTGCTGCTTCTTAACTGCCTGCTCTGATAGGGTCTGACAATGGGGTTTTTCATCTCATCCCCCTTCTGCAGGAAAATAATAAATTGACTTCCTCTCTTTTTTCTTTTTTTTACTTTGACAATATGCTGACATTTTGTCATATTTTAGGAAATATTACTTCAATACCAGTGTTGCTTAGTAAATTTTAAGGGTGTTAGGGAAGGAACCAGCAATAACTGAGACAAAAGCACTCAAATGCAGATATGATGAATAATTTTAGTGCTTCCTGAAGTGCCCATGGAGGTCACTGAGACTTACTGAGAACATAAAGGAATTTTGCATCATGTTCTTATGTGTTTTGCTCTGTTGTTTGTTCTTCTTTTTCCAAAACAAGGTCAAATTTTCTGCCAATATTAAGAGTCTGAAATCTCTGGATATGCACCAGCTTATGCCAGAAGCATGTATTGTCTATAGTATTTCTACATAAAGACCAAATTCAAATAAAATGGTTCTATATAAAATATCCCCATCCATTTCACTAAAGAAATTTTATAGTGATCATACTCATTTATCCATCTCTGCACACAAACAGTGCTCAAAAGTCTTAAAGTGGCAAAATTATTCTTTGTCTCACGGCATATCCTCAGTTCCATTCCACAATAAATATTCTAAATACAGATAGAGATGTATTTTTTATACCTGCAGCCATTCACACTAATTTAAAAGGAGCTTCAGCAAAGGGCACCTTAGGACATGGTTTAGAGGTATTGACAAATCTCCTGATTTAATGCATTACCACATCCCACATGTGACTGGAGCAGTTTTATATCTTTGACAATAAAGGAGACACGCAGCTTAATTGAGTTCAATTTAGAAGGGCTGTAGAACAAGCCAGATACAGTGGAAATTCTGTATTTTATAGCAGTACTGTAGCAATTTTTTAACAGTAGCTGAAACTCATTTCCACACTTCTGACTTAACAAAAGAAAACACAGCCAGGGCTCCCAAGCATAATTAAATTGGTATTCATCATTCAGCCATAAAGAGCACCATAGCAATGTGAAACAAAATCTCTGGCAGGGGGTCTTAGCCCTTCTGTTTCAATTTCCTGAAGGCCAAGACAGTTGAAAGAAGATAAGCAAACATCCCTCCAGAAACAGGAAATCAAAATGTATTTCTGTGAAAGACTGGACAAGCAGCTGCATAGCAATGAAAATGCTGAAGTGTTTACAAATACATCCAGGGGATGCTGCACATTCTGGGAGGTGGGGACTCTGCACACAGATGGTTAAACTTCTTTTCTCTTAGGGAGCTAATCCAAATCCTGCTGAAATATGTGCATGAACTGTAGTTCTGGACACATGGATTTGAAAATGTCCCCATAGTTTGTGTCACCCAAACTATAGGACCACGAGGCCACAATAACCACTGCAAGATTTCCATATAATACATGGGAAAGTTCAAGTTACAGACATTACTGTGGACCAGGAGCACAACAGTCATTTCCCTCACACATTTAAATCACTAAAATAACCATGGAATTGATCCTCCAAAAAAACTACTACAAGTAACTAAACTCCAGAAGTCTCAGAGCCCAGAAACTGATACAACCAGGGGGTTGACTTGTTTTCACTATGACTGCCAGAAAAAAAACCCCAAACCAACAAAAAACCAACTTTACTTTGAGTAGAACTCTCTCATTTCAGGCAAGAGTTCTTTCTTAGTGTCTCTACAGCTGCAGTTTCTTGAGCCCTGTCTTTGAACCTTAGTAATGTTGAAGCCAGTGCTAACAAATGCTGTGTCTGCAGCATTGTTATCTGCACTGCTCCAAGTCCAAGCAGAAGTTTTAATCATTTATGTAAATGTATGATGTAGTGCTTTATGGCATATTCGTGAAATATTGATTGCTGCTTGAGACTTGTGTTTATGCATTCTGTGCTAATGAAATTTGCACCAAAGACCAAATTGGACAGTGATGTCAATACACATACATATAAACAAGGCTTATTCTGCAATGGTTCACTCTCCACAATTATATTAAGTACTTTTATGGGAATAAAAGCAGTAAGCTAGTTGAACTGCCCTCTAATGACCAATGAAAACAACCCAGATATTCTGTTTTAATTGCTCACTTCCCAACATAAGCAAGCAGCCTTTCCCAAATCTTTTGCACTGTCAAAGCCTTTTGGCTCAAAGTGAATGCACCAAGGGTGGCTCCTGAGACACAGGCAAATCATCTGCTATGCAGCATGTTGCATCCCAAAGCCACCTGCGTGTTGGGAGATAATGCAAAGCATTCACGTGACAGAGTGGATCCTCTGTTGGGATTTTCAGAAGTTATATCTAAATAAATTTCTTCTGCCAGGTACATTTGATGGGGTTTCCAACCAAACGATAACACGATTTTTCTGAGTCTCTATTAACTCCACGGCCTCAGTGTGTGTTTTTCCCCTGCCTCTCTGCTTTGATTTGCATCACTGTTCTTTTTTTCCCTCTTGCCTCAGCCAGGCTCTCTTGTTTTGCTGACCCCCTCGCTGTTGCACAGCCTGTGCTTTCCAGTTCTCTCACGCTCACTTCTGAACCGGACCTGAATTGAGGTGAAGGGGATTCTCAGCTGCCTTCAGTCCGTGTTGGTTTTGAGGATAAGACTGCTAAAATCTTGCTTTCAGAACTGAATTCAGTAACCACCCTTAGGTTTCCAAAAGAAATGATAACAAGAGCAGAAAAGTCCAAGACTTTCAGTGTGGGGTATGAAGGCAGGAATGACAAACTAATTTGAGAATGTTTAGATTCTTGGAGACAACAAAACGGAGGGAAGGCAGCTTATTTTGGTCCATGAATATGTTTATCAATTAGGCATATATCAATAAAACTTTGTGTCCTGTCAACATGGAAACCTCCTGTCCTCACAGTCAGAGGAACCCTGGCTGATAGACAAAGCAGGCAAAGGAGTGCTCTGATCACTGCCTTGTTTCCTCCTGAGAACAGACAAACACACCAACGAAATTCTACCCCAGATTTGAAACATCCTTCTTGTCAAAACTAGAAAATATATTCACATGAAAAGGTTTTATTTCAACAGAACCATGTTCTTTTCCACAGCAAAATTCAAACAGGCTGTGCTGACTATATATAAGGGGAACATTTTATCTGATGAGGGTGGTGAGATACTGGCACAGGTTGCTCAGGGGTGGGGTGGTGGATGCTCTGCCTCTGGAAACATTCAGGGTCAGGTTGGATGTGGCTCTGAGTAATCTGATCTAGTGCAAGATTTCCTGGCTGGTTGCAGGGGGGATGGACTGGATGACCTTTAAAGGTCCCTTCCAACCCAAACCATTCTATGACTCTAAGAAAATGCAGGTAACAATGCAATCAGAAGCAGATGGGTGAGGCTACAGAAGCCTGGGGTACCTTGCAATTCAAATTCTGCATCCTTTCTAAAAAGAACTCCAAGACCTTGTTTAAGGGTCTTTGCATTCAATAAACAGACCACAGTGATTAAATGGACTTTGAATCATTGTCACTGTTGAACTATGAACACTCCTTGTTAACGAGGCACAGCCTGGTGACCAAGCTCACCCACCCTGCCAGCACAGCCCAGGGCAGGGGAAAGGGCAATTTCCAAACAGAGCCATTTGGGTTCTGGGCTAACACTATTAACAGTGATGCCAATGGCAATAACACTTTTCATACAGTGGACACCTGTATGCTTGGAATGGGGTAGAGAACATCAGCTCATTTTGTTTTGGCTTGCAAATAGCTGCAGGTGGCAAAGCTATTTGCTTGCTTGCAGCACAGAATGGACTTCAAGTACAAAGAAAAAACCTCTATTATTCCACATCTCCCTCCTGTCCCTTCCATATATACTCATTTAGGATTTAGCAAGACTCAGATGTAAAATGGAATAGGTTCCTCAGGAAAAAAAAAAGTATGAAGTGACTTTAAACAATTCTGTAAATCTTCTGTAAATACAGTCAGAGCCCTGCATTGTGTGGCACAACTACAGCTTGTCACAGCACAGTTATCAAATTTAACAGCACTAAATTTAACAGAGCTGTTTTACAGAGGCAGGAATGTCCCACAGTGAAATCAAATGCTAAAAGCACAGGTAAGACCTGAATTCTGGCTCAGACTTGTGAGTCCACAAAGATCAGTCAAACCCCTCTCTGTGCTGGCTGTGTTTGGTTATCAGGTTGTGTTATATTTCCATTAAAAACAACTCAGGTGTAGCGTGGGAGTGGGAGGGAATGGACACAGCTGGATTCTGCTGGGAGCTGAGAATGCTGGAGTTTTAAGGATAGTAGGCAGGAGATTTGCAGCACAGCTGAGAGTCTGTGGCTCATGAGAATGTAAAGAACAGATAATCAGGCCACAGACAAAAAGGAAAAATATTTCTGGAGCTATAGAGAATTGGGTTTGCTGTAGCTCAAACTCATTGAATGGACCAAAACCAAACTTGGAGGCAAGAATCCATCTACTTGGACACAGTGGACAAAGGAAGCAATCTATTTCCCCTCCATTTTTAAAAAGGAGACAAACTACATTTAAAAACATATGAGTTTGAGAAAATAATAATTTGTGAAACACATTCAGATTTTCAGAGGAGGGAGGAAGAAAAAAAAAGCACAAATGAAATTGAGTGGTAGGAATATAAAGAATGACACATTACAATTATTTTCTACAAACAGTCTCAGACAATATACAAAACATGGTTAGAGAAAACAAAAATGCTTTTCTCAGCCCGGGTCTTTTCCCTGTGTTTCATCTCAACCAACATTTTTGCAGCCACAACCAGCTCTGCCTTTTAGATTATGATGCACAGAGCAGAACAAGACAAGCAGAATAAGTGTAACAGAAACACATTTTTGTCAATAAAGGAAGCAACTTCAAACTGCAAGACTTCCACTAGCACAGACCCAGCTCTGCCTGCCAGCAACTACCACACCTTGCCTCTGAAGCCTCAAAGAACATTCACTCCCCACTGCACTGTGCAGGCAGCCACAAATGGAAGGAAAAGGCTTTGGAGAGGTCTCTGCAGTAAGGCCTGGGAAGGGGAAAAAAGCATAAGGAAGAGACAGAGAAAACTCAGCATGTTCCATCATTGCTCTGGTGGGCACAATGGCAGCTCCAAAGAAAGGCTCAAGGATGCCAAGTGACAGTGGTGGATGCAGAAATGAAGCACAAGCAGAGGGAATCCTCACAGTGCTGCCACTCAGCACACAGGGGTGTCTGCTCTGGGAGAGCACTGCAGCAGGACTGTAGGGTCAGAGAGCATCCTCAGTTGGGAGGGAACGACAAGGATCATCCAGTCCAACTTCTGGTCCTGCACAGGACACCCCAGCAATCCCACCCTGTTCCTGAGAGTGTTGTCCAAACCCTCCTGGAGCTCTGTCAGCCTTGGTGCTGTGCCCACTGCCCTGGGGAGCCTGGTCAGTGCCCAATCACCCTCTGGTGGAAGAACCTTTTCCTGAGATCCAACCTGACCCTGCCCTGGCACAGTTCCAGCTGTTCCCTCGGGTCCTGTCACTGTTCACAGAGATCAGTGATTGGTGCTGCCCCTCCACTGCCTCTTGTGAAGATGTGCAGACCCTGCCAGCCCTAAACCAACAACTTCACAGTGTCCTTGCAAAGGCCATGACTCCAATCTCCCTCTGGAGTGGGATTTGGAAGCACAGATGCTGCTCTGCACTCAGGTAATGCACCTGCACTGAGCTGCTGCCAATTTCTCAGAATAAGAGTTCTTCCTTCTTGATTTGCATATGCCAAAAAATATGCTCTTTTTTACTGCAAAGCTGTGTGTCTTTAAAGTATCCTAATTTTTAAATTGGAGGCATGATTTTTCTTTTTCAATTCTGTCATATAATTTAGCCAAATTTCCCTACAAATTTGCCCTTACGCAGTAGAAAAATCATTTTCTATAAAAGCTGCAATGAAATATGGGGGGGAAAATCCCTATTATTATACAATCTTAATTAATTATATTTTTTAAATTACTTTCCTCCTGCTTTCCCTATAAAATGCAGAACCCCACCGTTCACCTTGTTATATCTAAATTAGCAGCCTCCCCAAGCAGGTGTTACATTTGGAAGACAACATGTTGTAAGCAATTAGAGAATTGTTTGTAAATACGTAATTTGTCTGAGGAAAAGAAAGCTCTTTGGTGTGATTAAGTACCATTTAAAAATTTTCTGTTAAAAGAAAGCAAACAACTTCCAAAGTGGATGATGCAGGGTTGGAAAATGTGCTTCCCTGGAGGATGAGGCCAAGGAGCACACGGTGTGTCTCTCTGTGATCAGGTGGTGAAAGGTCTGAGTGTGCTGGCTCATTTTGTAATCTTTGCTCCCAAGAGACTTTGCTCTTGGAGGAACTGATGAATTAGAGTGTGATTATTTCCCCACTAGCTGCTCCTTAATAAAAGTCCATATTTGTGGCACACACACACTCTTGGATACTCACTGGCATGGGAGAGGAAGCATGAGCAGACAGGGAATGCACAAAAAAAGGTGGACAGGAATGTTCTGATTTTTAACATCTAGAGATGTTAAACCTGAGCCCTCATAGAGATATCTTTTCCAGCAGATTTTACATGGAGTTTTATCCTCAACTTCATAATACTCCAAAGAGAAGAAGAGTCATGGCCTTTCAGACAGCTGCAAACACATAACACCTACCCATGGATTCATATCTTGGCTTACAGACCCATGTAAAACCCTGCAGGAGATCTGTGAAGGACCTTGGAAAACTTCTGCACTCCACAGAAGTGTGAGAGTGTGGGTGGAATTATCCTTATTTTACTATTGGATAAACCATTACGAAAGATGAAAAATGAGTGAGTATTCTCCCTACCTAATTTTGGGAGTCCACTGCTTTCCAAATGAAGGAAAATGCCCACCCTGATGCATCTCTCCTGTCAAATGAACACATTTTACCATGAAGACAATGAAAAAGGAGTGATTTCTATTCCTATTGCTGTCACTAAGTATTGTAACTTCACAGGCTCTGTGGATATTTGCCACTTTAATTAGACACTTGGGGCCCTGAATGGTTGAAATCACTTCTCAATAATGCTACAACAATAAGTAGTAAAATCAGAATTCTTTTTTTTTCCATCCCAGTGTTTATTGGCATTGCCTATTAAGCACACTGGGGAACTTGCAGAAATCTTTTTAATAGCAGAACGAGAGACTTCTATAAGGGCTGAAGTTTCCCTCTCTCTCAAGTCAGAAATCTGCAGTCCCAGTGATTGCCAGAGCCAGCATTGATGACCAGAGCACAATCCTAATAAAGTGTGACTACAGCATGACCACAACCATAGCAGCAGAATGTAGCTGTGCATTAAAATACCACTTACCCAACCAACACTCAGCCTGGGAGAAAATTCTCCAAATCAATTTTATTTACTTTCAGGGCGTATGAAATGCATCACTTTTCCCTTCTGTTTACCTGTCTAACATACAGATTGCCTCTCTCGTAGGATAGGAAAGAGCTGAAGTCCAAGAAGTGAAGTTTTTCTAGTGGAAAAGCATGACTTATAATCTCAGATCCATTTCAAATATGACATTTCAGGATTCAATGTTAAATACTTGGGGCTTTTTTATACAGTCGATGAGATAGAGTAAATTAGGGTTGTTGTATAGGACGGGAGCTGAAGCACCTTTAGTATCTGAGCTCACTCATTTGAATTAAGCTGGGCTGTCTCTAATATATTGTACTTGGCAATGAAAATATACCCTGATTTGGTCATAGAGAAGTTGTTCTGCAAAGATATTCCCAGTCCCCACTAACAACAGGAACAGCACTTTTTTGCTAAGGGCAAAAACAAACCCATGAATATTTCTTTGGCCACCTCGCAGGGAAGCCAAAATAATGCTGCAGTAATTTAGGAGCAAATTGGTAAACGTGCAAAAGTCTCAGACATTCACACCTTCTCCTACCAACCAGCACATCCAGCTGGTTCCTGCAACTCAGCCTGGAAGAGAATGTAGTGCTGTCACCTCAGGATTTCACTGGCCATGCACTGGAAGTTGTGTCCTGTGAATGTGTGACAAGAAGTGGGGGAGATGCAAGTCTAAAGAACTGGCAACTCTGCACCTTGCCTGAAAAAACCCTACTCTCTCCTTTTACTAGGAGCCTTGATTTTGCCTTACCTTCACAGATTACAGTGTTGCACATGATAAATAGCATATAGCAAATTAATATTTAAGAATTCATCACTGAGAGGTAATTACTCATCTACTGCAGGCTCACGTTATTGATGCTTGGCTCCTTAAGAGGTGGTGGTGGTGGGGGGGGGGGTTTTGGAGTGCCTATAAACTAAATTAAGACACTTAAAACATTGTAGTATTATACATCATTAGTTTTCCTGATCTGCATATTTTAGCAATTGTTTATGTTATGTAGCATGAAGAGGCATTTCTTGCAAGCCATTTCCGAGAAAAGCTTGGGTTGGATTATCTGTTTGTAATGTCTGATAGGAGAGAAAGTGTGCCCCAAAGTGTACAGTGGGCTGTGTAAAAAACCAGCTCCTTCATGGCCCCGAAATGTGAAGAATAAGTCTTCAAGGCTCTGGCTTTCCTGTGACCACAGTGGCCAATTCCACCTCTCTTTAGTTCTTCAGAAAACATCAGAGAAACTCCATGGGAGCTGTTACACACAGCCAAGTACAAGTTCCTCAGTCAGTTAGTCTTAGCTTTAGTCAGAGACTGATTTGTCAAATTACACTGTCTGAGGGGTCCTGAGTTCATCTTGCCAGGATAGGAATGGAAGGAACTCATTCCTCACACTTCAGTTGACACAGAAAGCTGTGCCCCTCAGCTGCTGGTGTGCAACCAGGAGCTTAAAATCATAATGGCATGAGAGCTCCAAAAATATCAGGGGCCAAAATGGAGAAATAGTGTCACAAGAAGACACTCAGGAACGTAGAAGTGAAAAGTATATCAAATACACAGGAAAAATCCACAAAGAGCTTGCATGGTACAAGAGATTTGACTGATTTTTGGAGCAGACCACTGACAGTAGAAAAATGTTTGGATTTCCCTGCACGTATCATTGTATGTTGGACCAAAACCCCACAGTCACTGGTCATAGTCAGTTGAATGAGAGAATTAGGATCCTGAGGGCCTGATGTGGAGTGGTCTTGGGTTGGAGCCAGGTAGAGCTGGAATCACTCTTGGACCGATGCCACAGGGCGAGAGGACTATACGAAAATAATTATACCAACAATAATTTGCACTGTTAAGCAACAAAGGCATGATTTTGAGGGTATAATGTCTATTCACTTGCAATTGATCCAAATGGGATCTCAGTCTTCATGGAAAGGGCTTGGAAAAGGGCCCGACAAATTGTCAGCTTTGTGGTGTACCTACATATGTTCCACAGCATACAGGGGTATAATCTTAAATTAATGCATTTTATAACTGGAGCAAAACTCATCTAGTTCTGTGGTGTAGAACTGAATGGCTGCACTTGGCAGGCATTTTTAGGCATTTAAGACCTCTCTTTATAGGCAAAATAACAAGACTCATCAATCCCATATTGTGCTCTTTGAGAAAAAAACAAACCAACAACAATCCTGACACTGGGAATACCACTTATGAAGTATTATTGCATTAAACTAAAGGCTTTAATTGGCTCTGTTAAATTTTATCTGATAGACGTGCAACCAATAATTCAGTAGAACCGAATCAGCTATTGGTGTTCTCAGCCCACCAGCTCACCCAGTGCTGGTTTATTCTGTGTCCTGGGGTTTAACTGTGAAAATCCCTGTCCTTGTGGCAGTTTCATAGTTACACGTTACGATCAGAGGGGAAATAATAATAATAATAATAAAAAAGACACCTATGCGTGACACTGGAGCCCGGAGGAAAAGGCAGAGATCCGTGCATCTGTTCTGCGCTAGAAGGTTGGATCGAGACAGAAGGAGGGCTCGGCGGGGAGAGGAGCGGGAGCTGCAGGACGGTCTGATGTACCACGGAGCCATCTACCGGGAAACACCGCTCTGCGCTCCGCTCCTCCACCTCCCGGGCTTTAACCCCTCCACACCCACACCCACCTCCATCTGCTGCCCCTCCTTGTGCCGCAGGGTACAGGCGGCTGCTAAATCTCAGCTGCTATTTGCCACCTTTCTAGTTGTGGGAAAAGGGAGAGACCCGCGTTTCCAAGCTGGATTCACAGAGGAATGGCAGTCCATGTGTTCTGTGGTTTGACTCAGGTGTATGCCCTGCTGCTGGCCACACTCCAGTGATGTTTAAGGAAAGGAAGCAGGAGAAATGTGTTGTGCTGCAAGACTGTCACTTGTTTCTACAGGGAAATGGACAAGTTTTGCTTTTACAATGCACTAAAACTTGTTTTAGGATGGTTTGTTTGAACAGTGCTGAGAATCATTTCTTCTGCTTTGTTAGAAGAAATACTGAGTAATCTCAGCTTCTACCGAGGTGGTGGAGTTTTTTTCTTATTCTTCCTTTTTTTCTGAGTTTTTTTTCTCCTCTTTTCTCCTCTTTTTCTTTCTGAAAGCTGTTTGTCTACCCAGGCAGGTGTTTTGTCCAGGTAGCACATGCTACTTTTCCCCCAGAAACTACTACATTTCCTATAGTCATTTTAAACGAGGTCTTAGATTAAAAGAATCATGATCAGCCACCATTTTAAACATAACCAGAGCTGCATTTGCATCTATCTTAATCAAGATGCTTGCTAAATTAAACAGCACTCCTAAAACAAAGCTGATTGCTTTTCATGCCCCACAAAATGACTTGGACAGACAATAACTGAGCAAATACTCTCTAATCTGCTTTGATAATAATTTTACATCTATATTTGAGCTTACCACTGCATTGGTGTTTCCATGCAATGAGCCTTCATCCTGCGGGGAGGAATAGTTGAAGAGTTCAAGTGATGCCGCAGGGAATCCTTGTAAACACGCAATTCCTAATGATGCAGAAGGACTCTGTTCTCCAGATAACTGAGGGAAGAGCAAAGCTCTAATTTAAACACAGCCAGTTCCACATAGCTCATCAAATTTTAATTTTATTAAATATTATGTATAATTTACGTATGTGTAAATAATAAATACATTAACCTTTATTCTTAATATTACATGTTGTTATTAAGAATTTTATGGAGCCCAGTGGGACGAAGTCTTCTGTGCCTGACCTAAACTTTTGTAGACTGTAAGGGCAGCTGTGTCAGAATAAGGGCAAAGAACTCCAAGGTTTGCATCAATACAAAAAGAAAAAGTGTGGAAGTTTCTATAGATGCAAAGTAAATGTTTGTTGGGAATCTGCTGTTTGGACCCCACACCAGTTATAGGAACTTCATGGGAGTGCACAAATCCAAAAGCCAAATTGGCACAAACCTGAAGATTGAATTGATAATCCTCCTCTGCAGCCTAAATGGCAGGTACATCAAAATAAAGGAACACACACTACCAGTGGAAAGTTAATTATGTCAAGTATAAAAAAGTTGATTGTTCCTATTTTTGAAGGCACAGCAATAGTGCATTAGTGCATTAGAATTGCACATACAAACCACCTGGCAGCCTCTAATCACCTGCTGCAGGAGTCCTTCACTGGCTCTGTTTCATTTGCTTATTCACTCTTGGATTTGAGCCTTTGGAGCTGGCAGAGCAGCAATATCTGTTTTACCAAACCTATAGGTGTGACCTTCTACCTGAAGGGTGTAGGCAGGACACCCCCTGCTATCAAACTTGGTCAGGAATCTGCCTTTGAGTGTCCAGGAGAGTGTCACAGTCAAATGGGTTGAAACCAAGGACGAGGAGGATGAAATGTTAATTGCAGCAGGATTTTTTTGATGGGAGCTGGTGATGTGAGAAGTGGGAGCTGTGCCCTCACAGCATTTGGAATGGGGAGTTTACAGTGCTGGGTAGTGCTGACCATCAAATTTAAAGAAATAGTAACTGTAGGTTACTGTTTTTCTTCCCCTCCACTGAAGCAATGGGTTCCCCATCTATTTTTTATCCTATGCTTGTTCTTCCCACAGATGATGTAGTCAGAGGAAAGCTGTCAAACTATCCTTGTAAAAGAAAAATTGTTTCTTTCTATCACATCATTTCATCTTTAAAAAAAAACATCCTTACCTTCACTTCGTGGAAGACTTTTCTTAGAACTATTTTATGTCCATCAGAAAAGGTATTTTAGTTCTTTTTCTTCCCTTAAATCCTGAAATCATGATGAGCTTGTAATTAACCACAGTTTGTAGGGCATTTGTGAAACTATTATGCTGTGCTATAAGGACACACACTTTATCAAGGCTTGAGCATGGTCTAATTAATAGAGATCACATGCAGCCCATTAATTAACTCAACATGGTAATCAAACATGCAGAAATAGTGCTTAACTAACCTCTGGTGCACCCAAGGGCAAGGCATCCACTGAAGAGGTGCTGTGTCTTATTGCTGCAGGAGTGCAGCAGTGTTACCTTCCAGGGTGGGGTGCTTGGGGATTAATTTGACAGAAAATGCAATAGCAAAGAATGTGTTTGTAGGTGAGTTTGTGTGCCTGCGAAAATAATAAATTAGCCTTAATAGAAAGTTAAAGATTTCTTGAGCAGCAACCCCTGGCTACTCATCTTCTTGCTCTAATTATTGCCCATTATCTCCCCACCCTCCTGTCACAGCCTTGCAGCAGGGATTAGGGCAGTTCCCCAGGGATTCATGTCACAGCTCCACAAACAGCTGAATGGGCAGCATGGAATGAGAGTCCATAGGCAGAGAGACAGATCTGTTCACACCAACTCTGAACAGTTCTTCTGTCAGAGTCTAAAAGTCAGGCATCTGTTCAGAATGCATCTGATTATGTGTAGTAATACAGATATTTCTAGAAGTTGTGTTAGCCCACCTATCTCAGGAACATATGACAGGAGGATCATCTTTGGAGGTGCTTAATTATTTCCTTTGGGCTCTATGGAGATCCTATATTCCTAAATCAGACCAGTTTTACCTTATACATGGGAAAATCAAGTGATGTAAATCCCCATCTGAGTACTTAAATGTGACTGAACAGTGGCCAGCTAGTAATCAACAGTAGCTATTATCATCATGATGGGAATTACCAAAAGAATCCATTCCATGTTCGTATTTAGGTCGTCCATTTATTTCCAAGTCCCTTAGATCTCATTTGTCCCCTTGGCAGATTGCTGCTTCACCAGTGTTATATTTGGGTGAATCACAACTTAAAGAAAACTAGTCCTGTTTTCCCTTACACTCAGATGAAGGTCACTGTAAAGACAGAAGAAAACAAGAATAACTGAGCTAATGAAAAAACTACTTCTAAAGCAGTTTCCCCTGCTCTGACTCAATGTACTTATATTACTAAGTAAATCAAACTCTAATAAAGCATTGTCCTCTGACATGAAATCACCATGCTATAATTCTGCTTCTAATCATTTGTGGTGCTAGGAGACAGTGAACACTATCATTACAGGCTGTGATCTCACTCAGCCTCATGGAATTTTTATACCAAAAGGGAATACTACTTTAATCTATGTGACTGCCAGCGTAATCCAGGTCAAAATATGTCACTTGGTAACTCCTGCATCCTGAGCATATTTTGTGGTAGGAGTTGGGACAGATTTTAAGAAAGATAATAAAAATAAATAATGAAAACCCTTCTATAGCTCTCTGTAAATCATCCCAGTATTTGGTTACCTTCTGTGTGAAATTTTAGCACCTGAAGTCTGACCCAAATTTCTGCTGGCTCCAGTTGTCTGCCACTGGGTCTCATCCTGCCTTCAGTTGCTGAGTTACTGGTTTTTGGCTCAGAGTCAACACAAGGCACTTATTTTTCCACTGACCTATAGGGGCAGATCTTCAATTGGAATGAGTCATTATAGTTTAAGCAAAATTAACTGGATCTCATCCTGACTTGGCTCGTTAAATTAAGGAAATATCTGCTGTGCCTCATACAAGCTGTTCTCTAACATGGGCTTTAATCGAAGTATATCAGAACCTTCATTTCAACCAGGTAATAAAATTATTACCTTGAGTTTTCCACATCAGCATGTATATTCTGAAGGTTTTCAGAAAGGAACTAGACACCGTCTCAGTGCACCACCTCAGGAGAACTGAGAGAAAGAAAATCAGATGGAAAAGCTTGTGGGTCAAGATAAACACAGGAAGATCTCTTACTAGCTACCACCATGGATTTGACTTGGTAAAAATTAATTTATTGCCAATTAAAATAGACATGGGTGGTGAGAACAAGACAAGATTAAAGCATCATTGTCCATCTTCATCTTTCCCCCCAACTACCCTTCCCACCCGCTTCCCCAGGCTCAGTGTCACTCTGTCATTCCCAGCTCTTCAGCCTCCTCTCCCGAGCAGTGGGGACACAGGGGGAGCAGGGGGTCACAGTTTGGACCTCAGGGCTCCTCTCTGTGGCTCCCTCCTCCTCACACTTCCCCTGCTCCAGCCCGAGTCCCCTCAGGACAGACCCACCTGCTCCTACCTGGGGTCCTCCAGGGCTGCCTGGAATCCCTGCTCCACACTGGGAGCCCTTCCTCCTTTTCCTCCTCCTCATCCTCCTCTCCCCGGGGCTCACACCTCACACTTTCCCCCTCACTCCTTATTCCCAGGTACCATTTTTCCCGTTTCCCACCTCTGGCACAGCGGCAGCTCCGGTGTCTCTGAGGGCTCAGCTCTGCCCAGGCTGGGGACAGCCCTGACCTCCCTCACAGAGACCACAGGGAGAGTCATGACCAAAAAAACCTGAAACTCATGGGTTGAAACAATAACTGTTTAATAATTGACATAAAATAAAATCAACTATTAATACTAAATCTATTAAAAAGGAGGAGGAGATAAACCCCTAAAAAAACAAGTAATGTCAATTCAACTGCTCACCACCAACCGACCAGTGCCCAGCCCATCAGCTCCCGGCCAATTCCCTCCAGTTTATGTACTGGGCATGGTGTTCTACGCTGTGGAATATCCCTCAGGCAGTTTGGGTTCCTCTCCTGGCCATGCTCCCTCTCGGCTCCTTGTGCACCTCCTTGCTATCAAAGCTTGAGAAACTGAAAAGTCCTTGATTTAGGGTAAGCACCGCTCAGCAACAATGAAAACATCAGTGTGTTACCAACACTATCCTCATACTGAATCCAAAGCACAACACTGCACTAGCCACTAAGAAGAAAATTAACTCTATCCCTGCTGAAACCAGGGACCTTCGTGGGAGTTTCTGTGCCCAACCCTCAGCGAGACCTCAGAGGAACTGGAAACTTTCCTCTGGTGCCAATCCCAGACTTAGAGCTTCCTTCTGCAAGCTGTCATCGAGACACTTTGGGAGCCGTTTAATATGTGCGACACCGATTTTGTAGAGTGATAATTGTTTTTAATCAGAATGTTGTGCAGTGCTAAGTCAAACACATTACAGAAGTCTAAATATATTATGTCAACACGGCTACTTTAAAGGAAGCAGAGGTAGACTCAACTCAGGAGATCCATGGAATACTGTGATTCATTGGGAAGCACTGTTGATTTAGTAGTAACTATCTTGTCCCAGAAGAACCATCCTAATAATGTTTCTTGGAATGGAACTACTGGAAGGGAAAGAGAAGAGGTTTAGGGACTGTGGTCCCTCTATCCACTGTGTGATGTGTGGTACAATCTTTCTGATACAGTAGAGGATAGGGCAGCATGTTGTGTAAATCACAGCTACATCCAGTCCTGACCATGCTATTGCTGTTATCTCTCCAATAGCAAAGGCAATGAACATCACCCCAGCTTTCTGCAGGAATTAAACATCAAGGCACCTTTTTTGAGTATAACAATATTATTGGGGAGAGAAAGAGTCTTAAAAGCTGTCCAGGGGTTAATTTTGTACATATATTGGTTTTTAAAAAATGGTTCATAGAAATATTTCTTATAGACAATAACGGACAGATTATTTTTATTTAATTGCAGCAGAAACTATGCAATTAAAAGGAAGGCCCACCAAGCTCCCATCTCTGCTATTCCCCTGCCACAGAGGGAAAACAAAGTTCACTGCTTATGTAGTCCTCTGGTACTTACTTGAAATCAATTTAAATTGGGTTTGGAAGTTGTAGGTACCGTTAAGAATGCAGAAAACAGACAGGGAATGATGAAAAGGGGATATGGTGTGAGTAACCAGGCTCCTGTCTCCGGCCATTCCCTCTCACAATGCCTTCTGTGGTCTCATCAGGTAAAAAGGGAGGAAAAGAAAAGAAAACCATTTGCTTCAGCTGGCAGGGGGAACCAGGAACAAATTGTCCTTAAGCACCACTCTAAGTAAATTAAAGTAACAAACTAACCTTAATGATCCCTTTGGAAGAGACAGAACCATTCAGCATTTTACTTCTCTAATTCTCCACAGAGGAACAGCACCTGCTTTTCCTCAGCTTCATCCATAACTCTCACAATGCTGTATTTTAGCCCCCATCTCCACTGGCGTTCATAGTCCATCACAATCTGTTCATATTAAAGGTACCACTATTATTCCTAAGCATTTTAAGAGCTTTCTACTTTTTCCCTTCGCAAAACCACCCTCCTCCAGCAAAATATATAATAGATAAAATGGATCAAATACAGACATTTTCGGACCATTCAAAAATAATGGAAAAGAGCAAAGGAAACATGAAAAAAATGGGAGCTTAAAAGCAATTTCCAGACACTTTTGTTATGCATTCGTGAAATAAAACTGTGCAGCCTGAAACTAATGATATGGGAAAGAAACAGACCCATTAGGATGGAAAATTGTGTAGCTTGGCTCTAGAAGAGAAGTTTCACCTGTCATTATCACTAATCCCCCAGAGCCAGCACCCCAAGGAGCAAGAGCTCTCCCTGGCCTTCCTCATCTTCCTACAGGGAACCAGATGATCCAAAAAGCCACATGCAGCAATAAATTCCACGGCATCCTTCACATAATTCTCTCTTTCTCACATGCCCATGCCCACCTTATCATTGCCCTTCACATGGCAGTGCTGAGCAGTGAAGGACAAGAGAATAATTTAGCAAAACTTGCACTGAGAAACTCCCAGTGAGTGCCACATTAAGTTGCCACATTACAGAAATGAACTCCCTTTAAGCCCAAGAGCACGTTGTCTTGCAACAAAACCATTCAGCAACATTATGGTTATGGCACATTTTCATTGAACTATATTTTTTTAGGAAAAAACACGTGTTTCTCTCTGTGTTGGGCACTCCAGATCAGTAGGAAAAAGAAGAGGCTGGATCTGCCTGTTGTGTGACAACTGCTCAACACACCCAGTGCGGGTTTCAGCTGGAGACATCAAAACCAACTCACCATCACGTTGTTCCCATCCTCTGTGATCTTTTACAGCGTCCTTCTCTCAGGGGCTCATGTTTTTGGACACAACCCAAGGTGCACCACGTGTGTAACACCAGACTTGTGATGTTTGGAACAGTGAGGTGGAACCACCCACCACCCTGGCTAAAATTCGGATTAATTAGGACCCCTCCAGTCTCTGTTTTCTAATGATTAAAGGCTTGAGGGAGCCTGCAGAGATGACACCTGTCAGCATGAGTTATCAAAATACATTAGCCACATATTTAGTGAGGGCTGGCTTGGTTTTTAACTAAAGGAAGCACTCAGTTTAATTCCAGCACTTTTAAGTACCATCAGCATAGTTCTTCAGTATCAGAAGTTATTACAAAGCTACAACCCCTTTTGAAAAGGGAAGGCAGCAAGGCCAAATTAAACTGGCAGATTTGGAAATTCAAATTCCGTGGCAGTTCAAGTTATACACTACGCTTAGGTGAAAAAAAAAAAAGAAAAACATCCCTAATTCTATTTTAAGGGCTCATTTTCCACAAATGGCTGAGCTGTTTAAGTTAAAGTGAATAAATAACTAATGAGCCATTAAAGTCTATAAGACTGTATGGCCTCCAGGCACTGGTACCTGGATTCAGCCAATTATAGGCCCATAAGATAAGATGAAGACATCAGGTTGTTATTGGAATATGTAAAGGTTGAAGACACTGTTAATAAGTCACTACAGGATGTGATAAAATTGTTTAAACTGTTTAAAAACTCTCAATGTGCTTTGCTAGACATATTTTTACTGCTGGCTCTCCCTTCCCTGGAAAGTCTAATCCTTTCTTTGCACAGCCTTGAGAACTACACTCTGCAATATTGCATTAATACCAAAAGGTGATTTGTTTCGACATTTCCATGTTTTTAGCACATACTCTGGAGGTTATGAAATATTAACGGTGGCAATTCCTCAACCATGGCATAGAGAGAATAGGAAGGAAAGGAAAGAAATTAGGAAATACTGGGGTTTTTTTAAAAAAAACCAAACCCGAAGCAACCATCCAAGAGAAGAGTCATAAATAGTGAAAGCTATATTTGCCTTTAAGCAATATCAATCTTATGGAAATTATTCTCACATAGCTCCTATATATCTATCCTTAACATTTTTCTAAGATGAAGAACTCAGCCTATTCATAATCAGAATTTTCTTGTGCTGAGTCTGTTTATTAATCTTTAATTATTTTCCCCAACACAAACACGTAAGAGTTGACTACAGAACCCAAATACATAAGGAGAAACATATGAAAAATCACCCTGAACACATGGGCACCAATCCTATTGCAAAGATCTGTGGATACTCACCATTTTCATCCCACTAGTTTAAGTTTTCCAGGGAGAACTTTTGTTTGTCCTCTCACTGCTTCATCCCTGAGGCACCTTCCTATTTCCCTTCTTTTGAACCCTTCAGCAAGTTCAAGCTTGCCAAAAGCAGGCCTGGATAGACTTTTGACTTTCAGACTGATCATAACATTTTGGCACTTTCTCTGCTCTCTCTGAGCCTGCTACTCTCTATCCATCTGCTTTCCCTTGGCTTTACCTTGGAAGACTTTGGGGGTAGAGTCTGTCTTTTTTATTGTGTGTCTGTGCAGCACTTAGTGCAGCAGCATCCTGATCTCTCTCCAGGGTTCCTTGCTGTTCCTGGGCTTAACTAAGTGATATTAAAGCAAGGCATCAGGGGGGCTGTTAATGGGACAATTCACAGAGCTCAAGGTTAAGCATATGAATAAATATGTACAGAATAAGAGGCTGCCTGATGAAGGCTGAAACATTTCATTTGTTAAAGTCACAAAGCCTTTTAACACGAGAAAATTATCTCAGTGCAATTTTCTTTATGACTCTCTCTCCTATGATTCAGTATCAGTTATTTAAAAAATGGTGATTCTGCCCTAAGAACTGCCATATAAACCCATAGACCACAGTATATTTTTACAAGCATATTATAAACCTCCTGGACTGATCAAGGTTTCTGACAGGCACATTTATACATTTTCATTCCCCCTACTTTCTCTCATAAATGTGCTGAAGGTTAAAAGCACACAACATTGCTGGCATAGCCTTATTTCCCAGCAGCATAACTTGCATAAAGACTTATGTGATGCCCTGAACTAGGGAGCACCTCCCCTAATCCCCTCTTGTGCCCTCAGCAGAGCTTCAGGGCACTGCTTCTGAATTATCACCTATGACTAATTCAGCTTCCCACTGTCACAGTTCTATTCTGCTTTGGCTTTAAGTCACCAAAGGGGAATAATCTTTCCTCTAACTTCTAGGATCAGATCCTCAGCTTGAGTAAGCCATTGTAATTCAAGTGACATCAGCAGCAATAAGGCACGTTATGTCAGTTTGGGGGCCAGCCTGGGCATCCTCAGGACAAATCAGCACAGTTGTTGTACCAAATCATACAACTCTGCCTCAGTGCTGCAGCATGAACTTCTTTATTTCCCATGCATGCACCCCTGATCACTTCTGCAAAGGCTGCCTAACTCCACATTTACTCCAGCTTGAAAATCTGGGATATCACAGCACAACAGAAATTCCAGGTCCCTGTGGGAATGTTTTACTGTTCAGAGCTGCATCTTGCCAATGAATATGTGACTGTTGATGCCACAGGTGGGATGTAATGAAGCACTTCAGTAAGCAGCTCTTCATGGCTGAGCAAATGAAAGGCTTGATGGAAATACTGCACAATATTCATCCCAAAGAAGCCTCATCGGTTGAATCTCCTGATTTTATACCTGACCCTCTCATTAATGCCTTGTGGCAGTCCCTGACTTCACAGTGGTTTCTTTATGACACTGCAGTCTTTCCCTTAATGGCAAATCACCAGCCCTGGATTTGTTACAAACCCAAAGAAAAAAAGGAGTGGGGAAAAAAGACATGGTTAAAGTGACACAGCAAACCAAATAAGGAACCTGACAGTGTGAAAAATATATTCTGAAGTACAGCAACCCTATCTCAGGCAATAAAGGGAGGCTGAAAGTTGGGGCATTTGACAACTTCCAAATTACTTTTGGATGAGCCCTGACTTCTTGTGTGTTAAAGATTGCTCAGAGCTGCAAATTAAATATTTCAGGAATTACAGATAATGGAGGCCCAACATCCTAATGGCACTTGGAGCCATGACTATGTAATGCAATCTCCTTTTTATTAAGGGAGATTATTTTCTTCTTTCTTGATTGTATTCCCAGGTTATTTTTTTGTCTTTTATTTACTGTTACTATTGTGCATGACAAGCACACTCTTAGCTACAGGCCAGGAACATCTTTTAGAACCTGCTTTGAACATCTGTATGCTTGTTGGCCTAAAACATATTGCTTTATAAGTCTCAAAGTATATTAAATACATATATGTGACAGGAAAAAAGTGCAGCTTGGGTTTGGGAGAGAATACTGGTGGGATGTATAAATTATTTCAAGATTATTAAAAATACTTTTGTGATGTAAAGGATAGATTACCCATAAGTTCTACTCAAGGGTAAGTTAGTTTTTATTATCATTTTTAAAAGGCTGTTTTCTTGGCTTACTACAAGTGGAGTAACATAAGTGGCATTTAATAACAATGTAGTAAAATGCATGCTTAATTTTCCCCAAGCAAAAGAAGAGAGTCTTTTTTTGATTTGCAACTATTCAGATATTTAGAAATTAAAAGGCTGCAAAGTATAATAGTATAGAGTGTAATCTATGATTTACCACCATCAAAAGAATGTAATGAGAGAACTACCTGGAAAGCCAAACTGAGCTGGGCAAAACTCTCCCATCTGGTATGGAAGTTAAAGAAGAGGAAATAAAATAATACCTATACTAAACACCATGTTGCAGATGAAGACCTCAAATTCTGCTTAAACTGTCATCCTGCTTTACTGGGGATGTGCTTGGATGAGGCACTGGAACATTGTCAGTTTTGGAACAATCTATTAGTGCCTGAACAAGCCATCTGGATCTAGAATGTTCTAATCCTTCAGCCTCCAGCTGCAGAAGCTGAGTTCATACTTGGTGATGCTGCTTCACCCTCAGCTGAACCCCGGTGTTTGGAAGTTCCACAGCAGCTTTCATTTCAGGATCTCAGTGTACACGGAGCAGGACTTATGGGAGCAGGGACAGAACACTTCCCGTTCTGCAAAGGAGCCAAAAGAGATCAAACAACTTCTGAAAAACCACTCAGCAAATATTAGCCAGGAAGGAGTGAGGAAACAAACCCTCCCGTGCCAACCTGTGCCTGGGAGCCAAAGAGCTCTGGGAGCACTCAGAGCTCCCATGTTTATGCTCCTGAGAGTACATTTTGCTGTTCAAGATGTCCATGGAGTGGGAGCTCCTATTTGCTGGATGAAACACCCAAGCAGTGATTCTGTATTTATAATGATTCTGTCAAACTGAACCTTTCAGAATACCATGGGGAGAAAGGTCTTCAGTTATTTGCAGCATAATCAGGAATACCTGTCCTCAAATCCCTTACCTCTGGTGAGCAAGCAGCTGTATATTTTCAAAAACCCAGAGGAGCAGAAAAGAAAATGACAACAGATATATTCTCTTCAGATCTTAAGACATACTGAAAAGACTTTTTAAACCAACATTTTAATGCTATTTACTTTTTTTTTTTCCTTTTAAGAGCTCTGAGAGAGCTCTCAAAGGATAATTTATATTCATGTGAACTCTAGGGTTTTTTTAACACATATAAAAAAATCTCCTCTGTGTTTTGATGTTTACCAGCCTGGGTAAGAGGTAAGCCTGGATCTCAGCAGTGTGATGGATTGGTTTAGCTGTCTAGCTGGAGATAAAGGCCACTGAGGTGTTTCCTGTGCTACTGATACAGCACAAGGATCAATCTCACACCCCAGTGCCCCTCCAGCCTTGGATGAGGATGGATGGCATTATGTGACAGCCTCATCCACCTGGATTCACTCGCTGAGGGCTTAGAAGGGTGGGGCCTGTGTCCCTCCAACCTTCTGTCCAGGTGGACACAGATTATCTGCACAGACCAGGGCCCAGCACATCTGACCCCAACAGTGCAGATTTAAAATCCTCTAATCTCCATTTTCTCATCCTTAATTAATGAGACTCCTCACTCATCACAATAAATTGGACCCACAAGCTAAAATGTGGACACCAGGTTTTTCTTACCATACACAACTACAAACGTCCTTCCTTGAGCTAATGAACAAAACAGGGTCACAAAGATGTCACAGAGGAAATTCTTTTGTCCTCGGATTTGCTAAATTTGCTCAGATGGGACAAAAGGATCTGCCCATCCAGACATTTCTCCCCAAGCTCTGTTAAGCAGAGCCATCTCACAAGGGCAGAAAACATCATCCTTGAACTCAGCATCCATCAAAGGCAATTCACTGAGAGCTGGGCAGTGTTGCACAGCCTCTAAATGCACCGAGCATTCCTTCTCTGGCAATTATATTTTACAACCACCTCACAGAAAGGTAAATCAAGACATACAGGGATTAAGACCAACAAAACACTGATTTCTCAGCTATTCTTGCTTTTTGGGGACACCAAGAAAACACCTCCTTTCTTATACCATTTTAAGTTGTAGCTTCTGACTGGTTTGCTTTACAGTCCAGAAAGGAAGTGGGAGATGGATGTGAGACCTGAGCTTCCACATCTAACTACAAAACTGATCTGGCTCCTAAAATAATATTACAAAGAGGTTTGGAAGGTCCTTTGAACTTGAAATAAAATAGATAAACCAAGGAGAAAAATTAATACACTTAAATTAAATATGGCAACAACAAATAAACCAGACAATTTGTTACACAGTATGGATGCTGAAGGAAAACACTGCATCCATTATTTCTTATCATTGCTCCAGGAAAGAAATTCACAGTGGAGGCAAAAAATGAAGTTAGCAATGATTTTTCACTCATGAACCTTTCTCCAGGGATGAGTTATAAAGGAAAAATATGTTGCCTGGAAGAAGAGAGAAAGCAAGGATTATCTATGTTTATATATTTAGCAAGACACTTGCACCCACACTTACACTGCTATAGGAAAACCATTAAACAGCCCTTTTACACTTTTTCTAATTTTTTCCTAATACATGAAAGAAATATGCAGCCAAGAAGTAGCAAAATATGATGTGAGCTGCTTCTGTGTTGGTTATATCTTATCTGGGGAATGTTGAACAGGAAGGCTCTCTAAATATCTGCTGGTTCACAGGGGAGCAATAACACTGACACAGATTATTTGTATAAAAATGTATGTGGGACAGGCTGAGACCTCAAAGACAAGTGAGCAGATGGGAAGACAGACAGCAGCTAAGAGGTGTGCCATAATCAGAGTAGGAGAAGTTTTCAAACACAGAGGGCTAGGGGAGGGGGTGCAATTAGAAAAGGTTAGAAGTGTTGATTTTAAAAAGTAGTTCAGAAATATCAAAGAGCAGGAAGCCAGGAGTGACGACAGCGATAGCAGGCATGAGATCAAAGGTAATATTACATGAAGCCCAGCATCAAACATCACACAAAACAGTAGGTACTGAAGTGTAAAAAATAAGTAAACAGAGAAAAGGCTGGTGGAAACAGGGAAAATGTGGAGTGAGCACTCTGCAGGGAGCAGAGCAGCCCAAATCCAACAGCAGCCAGGGCAAAATGCTGCTGCCAGTCAATAAGTTTCCCCAGCTGTTCTGGGGAGGATTGGAGGGATTATGTTCGTTGTTTTATAAGTTCCATCACCAAATCAAACCTTAGAATCCTTGGGTGTGTTTGTCCACTACAAACAACAGTAAACCTTTTGCAGAGACATTGAAATGAAGCAGAAATGTTTTCTGCCCCTGAAGGGGGTTTAACCAGGTGTGGATCAGAATCCTCAGTACTGACCAGTCCAGAGCCCTCCCAGCCTAATGCTGTGCTGGGGGGATCAGTGGCAGTGTATGTCCAGGTCCAGACAACCTGTAATCCTAATTCACCCAGGTGCATCACTAATTAAACCAAAGAAATGGAATTACCCATAGGATTAAGACCCAGCACACACTTAAGTAGCTAGTGGCATTGGAGCTGGTAAAATAAAGGCTCTGAGAGATCCCTTGACAGTGTCTTAACTCTCACCTGAACCTCTTTCAGGGGTTTGTTTGGGAAATATCCCATGTTGATTTATTGTTCGTATAAATAAACAGAGATGGAGAGGACTGACACACTTCCAAAGTGGCAACAAAGAACAGAAAGGCAGGAAATGGTAAAGTACAGAAAAGCTGAGGTGTGGAAGCATATACATTACACATTTTAAAGGATATTCATGTTATTCCATGACAGAATAACAGCATTATGCCTTCTGGCTCATGTTGGTACTTTGGTTAAATCCCTTAAGTAGATTAGAAGGAATTACAGACACTACTGGACAAAAAAGCCCATAAAGACAGGTAGTGTGTGTGTCTAGGATATATAGCTACCAACAAAGTGCTGGCATGGTACAGATACACATGAAGAAGTGACTTGCTTGGATTCGGAGTGGGAAAGTTAGGAAGAAAAATGGAGGCTTGGAATTTTAAAACTTGTTCCCTTCTGATGATTTCCATGATCAGCTGCTCCTCATCCCTTTGGATAAATTTTGAGATAAATTCTTTCTCTCTTATAAAACAGTAACCCCCAGTCACTTACAGAAGGATTGTAGAAACCATCTTCATGCTGCTTTATTTCATATCTCCATATGTTGTAATATGTTTTTTACATTTATTGAGTTCTATCCTATATCCACAATAAGCTGGAAAAGTCCCACTGAATCAAAAAGGTGGTGCTAATTCCTCTAAAGGTTCCTCTCATTTTTAAGCTATAACTGGTATTTTCACAAACTAAACAGATTACATTCTCCTGCATTTCTCTGTTCATAAGAAAGGCTTCAAAATATAACCCAGATCACTGCTATAATAAGCTGCAATAAAAATATAAAATCTGAACAGGTATTCATGTCCTCTTCAGAATCTTGGATATATGGATGGGTTTACCATAAAGCAATAAATGTTTTTTTGTTAGCATTCAAAAGAATGTTTGGTTGTTGCCTCCAGACATTTTTCAAGTAGTATTCAGTATTTATCAGACCTCCTCATGCTTCTCTAATTGGATTTTTGCCCATTTGAAATGCACAGCAACATTCTCCTCAGAACAATACATCCAAAAAGAACACACCTTGTTTAAAAATACATAAGTACATTTCTTGTTTGAGCACAGAAAAAAACCCAACATTTCAAATTCCTCAAGAAAAACTTCAAGGACATCAGAAGACCCAGGGCAGGCTGAGACTGACCCAGCAGAAGTGAGAACTGTGATAATTCCACTTTAATCCAGTTTTCTCCTACAATCACCTACTGCTTATTCTTGGTCGATAACTTTGTCTGTATTTTGAAATTCCTGAGACCTCTTTGCCAAACCCTGAAGTGTCTGTGCTCTCCAAGAAGCAGGAAAGCACCTGAAGTCCAAGGCAGCTGCTGAAAACACACAAACCACAGTCTTGTTATTCCATACTGATAAAATATAGTCAATATTTTTCCAAAGATGACACTGAATTACAATTACACAGAAAAATGTACTCCCTGAAGTACTGTATGAAACAATGGCTAAAGCAAGAGTAGCAGTGCATTGTTTTATAGTGCACAGCAAAAATCTACACAAATGAGAGAATTTTAAGGGCCACCAAAGAAACTGTAAACTCTGTAGTGGTCTATAGACATCTTCTGAGGGTTCCAACTAAGACAGCCTCTGTGAGATTTGGGGTAGAACCATAGAGAACTGCAAGGGAAAGGTGAACATTGGTGTGAATGGAGAACAAATGGGAGTATCTGGATGTGGAGGCATCACGAGGAGCACACAGCAGGTCTCAGAACAGCCTGTGTTCATGGCACTCAGACTCACAGCTCATCAGGGCTCCAAAAGGGTTAAAAATGCATGTTTGAGACCTGGAAATGGTCACCAGTGTAAGACAACCCCAGGAGACATGAGGGGACCTGGCAGCTGGTGCCTCCACATACCTTTAAAAATTAATAACAATTAAAAATAAAAATAAAAGTCGCTTAAAATGTTGTTTGTTGTTATTTAGGTATTCATCCACTCCTGTGTTCTGCCATGGGTGTTTGCTACACTGTTGATACTCTGGTGCAGCAGTGCTGCCTACAGACATTATGAAAGAAGATCTGGATCAAGACTTTAATCCTATTACTGATTACGACTCTTTTCTGATTTACTTGGATTAGTTATTCTGAAGATTTCCCCCCCGAAATGTCTCAATGCCTCTTGTTGCTGGATCCTTTGTGACCACTCCAGGACTGTCTGTCACTCACAGAACGAGCTCACAAAGTTTGCTGCCCGTGTACACACATACCTTTGTGGGAGAAGGCAAATATCATTTTTCCTTTCTTTTTTTTTTCTCCTTAAAAAGGGCAATTCCCTGGAATTTTGCAGTAATATGCCACAGTTTCACGTGAAGAGCTCAGCTGAGACTGTAATAGAAGTGTCAGTCACTTGATTGGCAGCATGTGAGGAAGTGTGACTTTTTCTTCCTCACCCCAATGAAATTCTGATGACAAATATATCTTTCAAAAGAAACAGGGGGGTTTGTTGTTGTTGTTTGTGATTATGGGTTTTTTTAAAGAGTACCTGTTAGAATTCTGGACTTTTGGGAACTGGAATTCACAAAAAAAAACATGTAAGAAGTAAACATCTGCCCCAAAAGCATGGCTCTGGCACACTTGTGAAAACTGCCCCCCTGGTAGTGGCTGCTGAGGACTTTGGGCCCCCAGTTACTCAGTGCACTGACTGCCCAGGCAGTGAGGCGATGCTGGGATCTGGAAATCAAGCCTGACTTTCTTTGTATCTCATGTATTCCTAAGAAGAACAGACCTTACCTGTGTGTGGACCTAAGGCATGCACTGGTAATTCCTCAGTGTGGGAGGAACTGGATAAACAGAGACTCCAGAAATCCAGGTGATCCATCAGGTGGAGGGAGCAGCAAGGACTTGGGGTCAAACAGCTCTGCTGGGAGGAGCTAATCAATCAGACATGACAAGCTGGAATTTGACTCCATATGTGATGTTCAACTTAATTTCAAAAGTGTTCTGGTAGACACAGACCCATCCCATTTGCTCTAAGGTCAGGATTTAATCCCCAGGGTCAGGATTTTCAGAGGACAATAATTAGGGCTTGTTCACACAACCTCTTCCCATTCCAGTTGTTTCCTGAACATCCCCATCTGCCAGCTGGTACCCTCGTGCTGGAGCTTGGTACCCCTTCTGACATTCCAGATGAGATGTTTTTCCCACAAGGAGATGGTTTGGCTCCAACAGTTTTAAATGCCTTCAGAGCCCTGAAATATGTGTGTGGATATTCCTGACAGCCACTGAGCTGGAGGGTCTTAGGGGGAAGTAAGTGCCTGAAGTGATGAGGAGGAATGTGGGTGGGTAGCACCTCGGGGAAAGAGAGTGGGCAGGGAAGTCCTTAGGGAATGTGGCATCCAGCCCCCTTGGAACCTCACTAAGGTTTAAGGTAACATTTTTAGCCCCAGTTGAAAATGTCATTCTAACGTGACACTCCAGGGTTTCCATTTCAGTTTTTCTGCTCATCCCTATGATCCTGAGAGTACGTGAGAAGCAACACGCAAATTGGGATAGCAGAAATTAATCACTCAGTTAAAATAAGTGCCTGAAATCCAGACCCTTTGAAATTAATATCCAAGCACTTTCACCAAGGGCAGGACTTCACTTACTGGATGTACTCTGGCACAGAGCCAGTGGCAGTAGATCAGTGTCAGGGTAGCTACAAGTGACTGCTCTGGCAGTGATGGAGCACAGGCACTTCCTATATTTTCATTTCCTTACTCCCATTAACACATGCAAATGATGTGCCTTTCTGTGTCTCTTTTGCTTTAACAACCTCCAGCTAATTCCCTGTTAACACAGATTTTTTTCAGGCATCCTCAGTAGACATTTACACAACCTTTTTTTTTTTTTTAATGTTGAGGGAGCAGAAAGAGAGAGAAACAAGCAGTGATGGAGGGAGATGAAGAATGGCAGAGTAATGAAGCACAGGAATGAATACTGAAGGGCCTTATCCTTATATTAAGCACCTGTTCAGCAGTAATGGACTAAAACACTCAGTACAGAAACATCCAAACAGCAGAGGTGTCTGTAAACCTCTGAATACACTTGTCAGGTAATTCTCTGCTGAGTCACTTTGGTGGATGTATCCTTATAAGTGTTCCAGAACAATGGCCTTTGCATATGCCATGACCATGTTTGGAACATATTTTCCAGGCATATGCCATTCAGGGGTGGTTGTTAAATGCTCCATCCCCAAACCATTATGCTCTCCTATATTGAGGTTTCACTGCAACAGGCAGCTGTTTGACAGGGAATAAGCTCCTGGGGCCAGCAGCAAATCAAATTAAATATATCTCCACAGAGCTATCATAGGGGGTTGCATGGCTTGATAGGCTGCATCAGGAGCAATAAACACACACAGGAAGAGCAAACCTGAGATAAATCAAGATAGACCAAATGAGCAAGCAGACAGACAAATCACCAGTGCCTCCATGGAAGTCATTAGGAGTTTCCAACAGGACCAGTATTTCAGCTGTCTATCTGTGGGCAGGAAGGTTTTAATCCTATAAAAGTCAGAGATTATCTAATTAGTGTTCTTTCCTCCCTCACTTTATAAGCTTGGTTATGGGGAATTACACTCACTGATATGCCTATAAGTTCACTGAGGGAAAAATAAAGAAGTGGAACATGATAATAGTTCAGACTCTGTTCAATGTCTTTTCTAATATTTATTTTCCTTATATAAACCTGTAACCTGAAGTTTAGTAGGGGCTAAAGAAAGAAAAGGGCTTGATTACCTCAAGGAACAGACCCAAACATATATTCATCTCAAACACTGGCATATTATCATTAAGAACTTTTTTACAAACAAGGCAATATGAATGTTTTCTTTTCTCCTTCTTTTCTCTTCTGTGCATCAAAAAATATTAAAGGCTGGTAAAGACACTCTGCACTAGGGGGGCAGGAGAAACAGCAAGAGAGGTGTCAATATAGTGAATAAATTCCTCTTAATTAACAAATTTCATTACATTAACAATGCTGTGGAAGTGAGCACTTCAGGGAAGTCCAAAGTGCTCATACCATATTTTACTTCAATATATTCTATATCAAAACCCTGCTCTTTCAATACTCCCTTTCTCAGCCACTTGTGTCAGCCTGAATAGACTCAAATCCTCAGAATTATTTCCTTCTGGAAAAGAAATGATAAATCTGTGTAGCAGCCAGGACAACCTTGTTCTGTTTTAAAAGCTTTCACTCCTACATCATTCATCCTGTTAAGGCTCCCTCTCACCTAACCCTACAACACCATATTTTTTTTTTTGTTTTATGTTTTTTTCTGAGTGATCTTATCCAAATCAGATGCACATTAAAAAACAGAAATACAGCTATGCTGCTCTGACTCACAGAATAATTTCTTATCACCAAATACCTTTGTTTTTCCACCATGGATCTGTCAAGCATCTCTCCACAGGCTGGTTGGGAAAAGGGAAGATAAAAGCAGTGGACAGCTGTCCCTAATTAGGTTAGTCTGGTATTATTTTAAAAATACTGTATGTTCATTGCTGAATTAGTCCATTCAGCTTGAAAGTTCCTGTGCAACTCTGACACTACCAGAACGTTGTTAGCAAAAACTTTCAGCAGGGAGAAAAGCCTTCGACACTTCTGTCAGAACAAAGTTAGGAAGGGCAGGTATCATTGTGCTCAGCTGTGTATTATCACTAGTTCACAAAGATGCTTTAGCAGCTTCTCCCCCTCAGTGCTCTGGTGATAAAACTGGGAGATAACCACACTCCTGTGAAAGATGGACAAATCCGTCCTGATTTTAAGCCTCTGAAATTCTTTGCTTGCACAGGTTCAGGGGAAATGGAACCAGACAGGTAAATTCTTTGAAGCATTTAGCTGTACCCAACGTGCTCCACTGCTTGGGGTTGCAGGGGCTGAGAAAGAATTTCCTCTCCAGCTGTGTCCCTGGCACCCAGAGCAGGATGCAGCACTGGGAACTTCATCTGGGTGCAAACAAACTGTCCCCTGCAACATCAGTCCTGCTGCTGGTCAGCAAAATAAACAGGGGGGATGAGGAAGGGGGAGAGACCTGAACCAAAGGAAAGTAGGAAGGAGAGAGGTGGTGTAAGATTGTCAGTGGGAGCTGAAAATCACCCAGCTGATGTTCACCCACGGAGCTGAATTTCGCTGGGGGGTAAAGGTTGGGATAAGAGTGGCTGGAGAGCAGCCCTGCAGAAAGGGATGTGGAGGTGCTGGTCTGCAGGAGGCTCAGTGAGTCAGCAGAGTGTCCTGACAGCCTCAAGAGGGCAAATCCCATCCTGGGGGGCAGCAAACACAGTAGAAAGAGCTGGGCAAAAAGGTGATTATTTGTCACCCAGAGAAGCTGTGGCTGCCCAATCCCTGGAAGTGTCCAAGGCCAGGTTGGACAGGGCTTGGAGCAACCTGGGATAGGGGAAGGTGTCCCTGCCCGTGGCTGAGGGTGGTTCTTTTAAGGTTCCTCCAATCCAAACCATCATATGATTCTACAATCCCATATTTTCTCCAAGATCCTGAAGCCCTATCCCCAATCCAGGCTTTCACAGGCACAGTGGGGTTTTTTTCCCATAGTTTCTGTGTCAAGCAAGAGACAGCTGAGCCCAAACCATGAACCTGTCAAGTGTAGACTGCAGACAACAGGCAGAAACTCCACTTTGCACAAATAATGTGCTACAAAAGCCCAGGCTGGGATCTACTTCAGCCACCTCAAGATGGGCTCTGGGGCTGAGCAGGACATTCCTGTCAGGCTCAGCTCTGGGGATCCCCCTACTCCTGACAAAATCCCATGCTCCAGGGAGGCTGGAATGTTGTGCCATAAATAAAGCAGAGAGCTTCAGATTTCGAGTAGGAGATCAAAGATCTCTGGTGTAATAAGTATTTCAAACACAGAACTATCTGAAGTTTGGGTAGAACTCAGAAGATGATTATTCAAAAATCCAATTAAAACTTTATCCTTTGCCTAAAGCCATTCTCTTAACTCTAACATAAGTCGTTAGGAGAACTTTACTTGCAGTGAGAATATGAAATTTCAAGCCCATCTTGTCAGGAGAATATTCTTTGAACAAAAACCCACAACAACATTTATTTTAAAAATGTAAGCAAACATACCTTAAATATTTAAATTGCATTTTAAATACTGTTCTGGAACATAAAGTCTAAGTGTATTCTTAGATACAGACTGTAATAACGTAAATAAAGTTCTTGCATCACTTCCCTTTTTTTTTGGTAATTAAGCAGAAACAACCAGGGTCATTTTAGTTCTGTGTCTTCCCCTTCCTCCACCATTCCCCCAACACTCCCAAGTTCTGACTCTGGTTAAGATTCAGTAAATGATTCAACCTAATCCCCAGTAATTGGGTTAATGAGTTCTCTGGTTTAAAAGTCACATTTGGGTGAGAACTTTGCATATCTTTTTTGGCATATCAGTTACCTTAATTTTACTTTGCCCTTCCCTTTCTTCCAAAAAAAAAGGACCCATTAGTTTAAACAATTTAGTAAAAATTGCTTTTTTGACTGCCATTTCTTAAAACTGGAAGCAGAATGTCTTTTATTTTCTCACAATCTGACACCACCCCTGCCCAGTTTATCTCTTTCATCCACTTGTTGCAGGTGCTGCCTTTCAGAGATTTTGATTTTTGATTCAGCCCACAATTAAGAGATGATAAAGAGGAAGAGATGGATATTGATTCATATTATATGTAATATAAAAAAGCCACACAACCTTCTGTTTTTCAGTAGTGACCTGTTGCAGGGAGCTAATGTATCCTGCAGGCAGTTATGGCATCTCCAGAAACAGCCAGATGGAAAAGGAATGCAGCTCCTTTGAAAAAAAAAAAATCAACATAAAAATCTGTATTTGCACATGTTCATTACAGTCTTGGTAGCAGATCTGGAGTTTGCTTTTGTCACTGTGACCAAACAATCAACACAACCCAAATCCCACTTTTTAAGAAAACAAATCTCCCCTTGACTTCAACAATGGCAGCACTTGAACAAAATCAGCAGATTCTGGCATTTAGCAAACAGGGATTAACAGGGAATTTCTGAGCTTCTTTCAGCAGCCTGCACAGCCAGCAAGCCTCTGGAGCTCCCACCAGACTTCCTTGCCTGTGGATAACAAGGGAAAAGTCGGCTGAAATGCCAGGAGCTGTTCTGCCAGCCCTGCCCCGCTGAGGGAATTAGGGAACCTCAGGAAACCGGCCCAAGCTCTTCCCAGGAGGAGCAGCTAAATGAGTAGGTTGGTAGTGAATCCAATGAGCCACTGAACCATCACAGCTTCAGCAGGGCTGGACAGGAGTTTGTGAACTGCCCTCTCCTGCAGGGCTTGTCAGGTGGGAACAGCTCTGGGAACAGCTCCCAGGCACTGCCTCAAATCCTCCCTGCTGAAAACAGGGACTGAAGACAGAATCCCACATTTAACTGTCCTCTGGCTTTCAGCCAAAATCCCAGTATGAGGTTTAATAACTTATCCAGCTGTCAGATTATATTTTGCTGTATCTCAGCATTCTCCAAGCACTGATCAGTGCTGGTACAGATTTATTTCAAGAGCAATGAGTATGCATTCCGTTCCTGAATAATGTGGCAACAAGTGATTTTTTTATTTTTTTTTCTGAACAATTCTGGGTATCCTCAATATAAAACAAAACCTAAGCCTGACTAAAAACCCAATCCATTTATGCTGTCCTTAATTCCTTAACTGTAAGCATCAAGCTTGGAACTGACACATCAAGAAAATTCAACTTTCCCCATAACCTGTGGATCGTGTAGTTGGTGCCTCAAGGGTAGATTCATGGCAGCTGCATGTGGAAAAACACCAATCCTAAAACTGTAAGTTGAGGAAATGCAGAAACACATCTGAACAGGCTCATGACATGGTGCTTCCCTTTAGATCCATTTATGAGTCTTTTTCGAGGGCAGCTCCTCAACAGTGCTGAACATTTATACAACATTCCCAGGGGTCACACCCTTGCTTGAGAAATGTTTGGGTTCAAATTTCTTGAAAAATTCAAATGCTTTTGGAAGCAGTAAAAAAACAGACAATAAATGTGATGGTTTATCCTTTATTTTCTAAAGGAAATAATTCTAAATATGTGTTAACTGCTCCTGGTATGCTGACCATAAAACCCTGATCTCTCCCTTCCTAGGGGTTTCCTTATCCAGAGGCTGAAGAATCAGACTACCTTAACCTAATCTATCTGGTTCAACAGACCTTTGTCCCCATTTCCCCAAGGAGGATTTCCCACTGGAGGCATGTTTTGTAGCTTATGACAGTCAGTAACTAAAATAAACTACAGTGATATACATGGAAAATTTGTTCTGCTTCAAGTAGCACTTACTCCTTTCTTTTAACAAGACTTTGTGATGGCTCAGCATCTGCAAATAAACTGAATATCCCCCAGTCAAGCAATATTTCCTCATTGCTCATCCAGGGCACGTGGAGAGCACGGATCCTACTCAACTCCATACAACGTGCTCAAAGAGAGGCCCTACTCCTGTGACAAGAGAAATGGCCTAAATTGATCATAAACAAACCTAAGTGACAAAGTAACATAATTTCTATTGATTTGCTTTCAAAAGCAGGATGCAGCTGTGGAACTGAGGTGCTTTTATATGCTGCACCTTCCAGCACAGCAGCTCCCACTGCTTACTGAGGAGCGAGCCTGAAACCAGCCTCCCCTTTTCCTTCTGGGCACACGGTAACAGAAGGTGCTCTGTAACATCATGTACCTGCTCCTCAGAAATGGCACTGCAAATGGCCCACACTGAGAGGGAGAAAAAGGAACTGGACTTCTCTCTTCTTTCTGAGCTGTGAAGACTCCCTTTGATACTCTGATCCTCTCAGTGACAGTTATTGTCCCAGGAAGTGGTACAGATGGCAAACATTTATTTTTTTCTCTTCGGCATCCTTCATGCTGAAATCACTCTTTAGTAGAAAGTTGGAAAACCCAAGCAGTGCTATACAGCTAAGAATCAATGGCCAATGAAAGAAAAATAATAGCATTTATCAGCTGATGGCTTTTATGAGCAGCCTGTCCCACTCTCATCTTCAAATGATCCGTCTGCACTTAAATCCGTGCTGTGACTCTGGTGCAGAAATCACTGCAGGGATTTTTGGCCTCACAATGCTCTAATTTATCAATATAAGAGATGAATTGATCTCAGAGAGCAAAACACAACCAATAACCCAAACCATAACAACTGTTGAAAAGGAAACAACTCTGCAGGTGCTGGAGTTCTGATGGAGACCAGATGTCATGTAACAAATGTACCCGTCCAGAACAGCTCCAGGAAGATGCTTTGTCTGTCATCTCCTTGCCAGCCCCACATCACAAGCCCTTGGAATAGCTCCTGGGAAGAGCATCAGATTAAACTGACTGCAAAGCAGGAGTGACTGGGTAGTTCAAGGTCTAGAGGAACGTGGCACGTGCATGAGGTGAGGGAGCAGGGACAGACCTGCCTGTGACCCACCAACTAAACCACTGGGTCAGCAGCTGAGCAACCAGTCCTGGAACCACAGGGTGCAGGTCTGAACTGGAGAGAAACTCCCATGGCTGCTTTGTCACAGCCAAATGCCAGCAATCCTCCTGATTTTAAGGTTGGTAGGGAGAAAAAGAAGAGCTGTGCCTGCTGCCCTTAAGCTGAGGGCAGGGCTGGGTTTCTGCCCGTGTCAGATCCAACAGCCAGAGGGGAACAGCTGGGGAACAACTCAAGTGTTAACGAAGCATGAGCAGCTTTGCTTTTTCTTTGCTTTTTCTTCCTTATAAGCTACAATCACTTCATGTCACTGAACCAATTCTCATACAATTGTCTGGGGCTCCAAGTGGAAAAAACTCATTATCCTTCGAGTCCAGCTGTTAAGAATATCGGATTATGTTGTATTTCCATCTGCAACAGAGCAGAAGCGTTGGCTCTTTTTGAACTGTGGTCTGGAGGATGCACATTTAATTGCCCTCAGAGCTCCTCCTGCTTCAAAATAAAACTGTCTTTCAAAATCATTGCATTTTCAGAACCCTTTGACTTGAAGTAAATGACCAGGTTTCCTCAAACTTGAAGAGCTTCATGTAACAGAGGGTTGTCTTTCTCTATTCCTCCCAGCCAAGAAAGGCTAGTACATGTTTATATAAGCAGCTAAATTTCACCTTGAAACCTGAATTCTAAGGCAGTTCTAGAAAACCCAAAAGCAGAACAAAGCCATCCTCTGATCACTGAAAAAGAGGAGTGTCCTGTAGTGATTGTGTGGTGAAAATTTCTGTACCAACTCAGTGTTATTTCACATTAAAAAATTTGACAAGCAAAATGCACATGCCACAGAGAAAAGTGATGTGGGAGTAGTTTGGTGTGATATTCTGATACAGGTCTGACATTCTCAACTGTAAATAGCTACTTTTTAGGAAGCTAAATACACACACACACACACTGTATATTCCCTAATGTTCATGTTCCAGGACTAAAAGTTGCACACAAATTTTAGAAGGAACTTAAACAGAATTCTAACAATGCCTTAAAAATGTGGGGTTTGCAATAGAATTGGCAACCAGGTTCTTCATGTAATAATAAATAAAAATGCCAGGAGAAGATGCCCTAATTAATCCAAACCATTATACACATTTGATTGTGCCCTGCCTCTTTTCCAGCCTGAACTCTCCTCTGGACATGCAATTGTTCAATACCTGTGCTCAACTTCCAGCATTTCTTGAGGGTAAAGCCCAGACTTCCATATGAAGCACTAAACAGACTCTACTTACCTGTTGTTGTGCAGAAAACTTACCATAACTCCTGATCCAAGAGCAAAAACTCTGAAGTTACTGCCTCAGGTTGGCCAGGTTGGAGTTGCCTGTTCAAAGTCTCTGACTAAAAGTTCCCAGTGGGTTTGAGTGTTTAATCCTTAGTTCCCCTCATGAATAAAGTGTTCCCTAATGCACATTCAGCAAGATATCCAGAGAAGGTGCAAAAAACCCAAACCAAGACCAACTTATATTTACTCCACCACCACAGTTCAAGAGGAACTCAACTTTTCTTTAGTGGTTTTGGCAACCGGACACATTTTTGTTTACCAGGGGATGACACTTCTTTGGTATTTCTTTTAATCCTATAAAAATCAATAAACTAACTCTGTATAAGAAAGATGCTGACTTCTGAACTATTCTTAAAAACATACTGAAGGCTACATGGCATAGAGAGTTGTCACTTTTAATGTGACATCCTGCCACTGATGGCCAGATGCTGCCTCTGCTCTCAAGGGAATAACAGGCAGTGAATATATTCTTGTCCTTTAACTACTGCTGTTAAAAATCCACCATGAACAGAAATCCCTGTAACCTGTTCCCAGAATAGGTTACCAGTGTGGAGGATGGAATTTGTTTCTAACAATGACTATGAAAATAGTGTCTCCAATTAACTAACTTCATTCCAGGATGAATTACAGATTACTTCACTTACAGATTTCTTCACTTCTGTTTTCATACACGAGCAAACACTCCATTACTTTTGAATCCTCTGTGTAATTCTTTTCTTGAAAACAGGACTGGAATTGGACCAGAATAAATCAGATATTACAAATCAGCATGAAATCCTTTTAAAATGGGCCTTCTTCTGTGGTGAAACTGTTATCAAGAAGGGCCACTAAGTGAGGGGAGATGTTGAAACACAACCAGACATGATTTATTGAGAAAGTCTCTTTTATTGATTTACAGGTCACACCTACCCCTTTATTAAAAAAGCTCTTTGTTAACTTAAAACATTATCAGAGCCAAAGTATAACATACATATTTAGAAACTTCTCAGTTGATCCCCAAGTATCAGTCTCTCTTGTTCTCCTCTCCTGTTTGAACACTTCCTTATTGCTCAGCATATTTTAGCAGCCAGAAGATGGAAATACAACACAACATACCTGCTGCACTGAGAGATCCTGGGTTTTGAACATTAATGCAAGGCTTTTCCATGCTTCAGCAAAGCAAGGATTCAGTGAGATTTTTAGTGCATTTGAAAAAAGAAAATACCTAAAAAGGTTTTACATGAGAATTTTCTAAGGGTGAAAAAGATAGATATTATAGAAATAAAATTGCAGATTAAGGTTTTGAATAACAATTTACCTTCATTCAGTCCTTTCCAGGTACTTGTGTACTGAACAATCTACAGCAGCATTATGACAAAGTGCAGCTCCTTACAGGACAGTTTATACAGGTTTATTACCAACAGAATAATGCTCGGTTCAAGTATTGTCCATTCAATTACTGCTGAGTTGTAACTGATTAAGAGAATTTTACTCACCCTTTACTACACACCTCCAACCCACCTGCACATAAACAGATGTCCAGAACTTGCAGAGCCAGTCAGGTTTTGAATATATGGCCACAGAAGCAAGACAACTGACCATCCAGATATGTAGTGTGCTGGGCAAATTTGCTTTACAATACATTCTCATTTAAATACAGGCACTGCAGATTCTTACAGCTCTTTATGGGTGAGCAACACTCGTTCTTAGCTTTCAGAATTTTTAATTACAGTTTGCTATTTTGCTGGAATTGGGACACCAAGGCAAGCACCTGCTCCGAGGCTTTGATGTGTTTGGTGCCCAGGTAAGCTGCACTGTTGCTGGCTGTGTCCTCCAGGAAATACCTGTAGTTCACCATCATGCCACAGGAAGCCCCAATGCCCCGAGGGCTCGTGTCCCCCATCCAGTTTATCCGCCACAGCACGGAGCCGTTCTGGAGATGGAAGTTTGCCACTGGATTAAGGGCATAACCACGGTGTTTCTCTCCATACAAGTACCAGGCACAGAGTCTCATCAGTGGGGGATTCAGCACCTCGACTAATTTATCTGATCTCACCCACTCGTTGTTGTTTAAGAGTTTTTTCAGTGTCTCAGTGGAAGAGTCTCCCGTGATCGCAGAGATTTCTTGCCATTCGGACTCTGTAAAAAGTTCATTTCTTCCCTGTTCTTTTGCTTGGGGGGAGAGGAGGCCAACAAGCCATTTTGTGAATCCTGGGATGGGTGAGAGAGTAGAAAAAACTTTTATCTGAGGAAGTTCTTTCTGCAGACAAAAGGAGAGAAAATAAAAATCGTGAGTTTTGTCACGACTGACACAGGGAAGTTTGAGTGAAAGAACAGCTTCAAGTCAAGGGAAAACCAGGGATTCTGACAAGGAACTGACTTACACAGACACAAAAAAGAGGTTAAAAATCACCCTGCCAGTACCAGGTTAGTGAGTAGAAAGCACTCAAGAACATGAAGAAAACTTTAACACTGACTGAATTACAGTCCTCACACCCAATCTATATAAAAGTACTTATGCAGTACTTACCAACCCTGAGCTCTGGTATCATTTTATAGGCAGAAATAAACAAATAGAATCACAGGCCATAAAGAAGTTATTCTGAGGAATATTTTTTTTAAATAAACCTACAAGTTTTTAGAACCTTTTAAATGCTATTTATTTTTTATATGTAACTACTTTTTTTAAATCAAGGGCAGTTTACTACTTCAGTCTACTGTAAAATGAGGGGAGGTACTATTTTTAGATTTTTATGGAAAGAAGCATTTCCTGAAATTTTGAATTAAGTTCTTTATACAAGGCAGCTACTTTTCATGATAGTCCTTAAAAATAGCAAGATAAGAGATACATACTTGCAGTAACAAAAAAACATTCACACAGTTCTTGTTTTAACAAAGAGAAACTTCTGCTGTACCCCTCCTAATTTATGATTAAAACCTATAAACTATGTAATTAAAACCTGTAACTATGTAACATGAAGCAAAGCATACATAAGGAGAGCTGTGTGTCAGTTTTGGGGCACATCAACATGAAGAATATCCTGTCACTTGGAACACTTGGAATTAACAAAAATTACATCAGCACTTGGAATTAATAAAAATTACATTAATCAACCCTTCTAAAGGAGTGGGGGGCAAAGGAACAGAGGGAAGACAGAGCTGAACTGAAACCACCACAGTGTTGGTTTAATTACTGCTCATACAGGAGGAAGTGGTGAGAACCAAGACATTCATCAACATTACAGAGGCATCTTAATGTCAACAGAAAATTGTCTTTAAATGACTACAAATTGCACTTTTTGTGCTTTGAGGATTACTGAGGTAAGCATTAAAAAGCCATCAGGGCTCAGATGGTGCCTCCTCAGCACGTTAATGGCTCTGGCAGGGACAGGTTGTCTGAGCTGCTCCTGCACCGTGGCATCCTCAGGTTCCCTGTGCTCACATCTGCTCCAGGAGGATGCAGAGCCAGGGAATTCTGCTCTAGGAGGATGCAGGAGCCAGGGAATGCTGGCCTGGCTCACCTCAGGCTGGAGACAAGCACCTTTCCTAACTTCCATAGCTGGTATTCACAATATCTTTTCCCTGAGCTGAAGCTCTGATTGTTATAGAGACATGTAAGCTGAAGAATCCTTCTTTTGGGAGCAGGCAGGAACAAGAAAAGCAGACCAAGTTACAAACAAACACCCCATTTTATCTCCTCAAAGAATCAAATAAAGAAAAAAAAACAAATTATTTCCTAAAAACACTAATTTCTGTATCTTATTGAACAAATCAGAGCACTCAGGAGATCCTGACTGGATCAATAGTCATAACTGCTACAGCTTCCAGAGTCAGGGAGTGCAATACCAGGAAAGCAGCAGAAACTAGGAAAGCAGGAACTTTTTTCAAGTTTCCACTAAAGGATATGATGATATTTTACTTTTAAGAGTAATTCTGAAGCTGATGTCCTTAACACAATCTATGAAATACAACTATCAGGTTTCCTTGCATGTGTATTTCATAAAATAAAAAAAGAAAAGTTCATTTACAGACATCTCTTACACATCTTCCTACAATTTTAGGGAATACATTTATAAAAAAATGAGTTTATTAGGGTTGTGCTCTTACTGTAGACTATGGATACTAGAGGCACAGATACAGAAAGTATGTTTTAATTAAAAGAATGTTTCTTAGAGTAGACAGTTTAGACTCTTTAGAAAAAGTTCTCCCTTTGCTTTTGAAAAAGAGCAATGACACAGTAAATTAAAAAAAAATATATCTGGAGGCAGAAAAAGGGAAAAAATAAGCACAGAATAAAGCAACTCCACAGACTTCAAACATTTTCCTTCTGAGCCCTGTGCTAAATACTTCCCCATGGATATAACCACTGTTTATCCACAAATCAATTCGAAGTAACTTTATAAAATTTTAATACAGAATCAAATGCACTCACTACATCTTCCTCTGGTCACCTTTCATTCACCTCTTTGTGTTTCTTAATCAAGAAGCACACCTAATCATCACCTCTGGAGTGCACTTTTCTTTCAAGCAGCAGGATTTTCATTAGCCCTGCAGAGGAGAGCTCTGCCCATGGACCCCCTTGTCAGCTACACCTTCCTGGACTCAACACTGCTACACAAAACCATGGATCTCCTGGAGAAGGAGGAAGAAGAAGCAAGTTTTTAAAGGCCACTCCTAAACTCAAAGGTGTTTGTTCCTGGAGAAAGAGCAGAGGGCTTTCAGTTCTGTCAAGTCAGTGAAGAGCAGCATCACCTTCACTGCCCCACCAGCACCCTGAGGGCTGAGCTGTGCTGACTCTGCTGGGACTGGACACAGCTGAGCTGCTGAGTCACTTTGCTGTCCCATAATGTGACCTCCTGCATGTCAGCTGGAAGAATTGCTGCCCAGAATGGAGGTCACAACTCCCTTCTGAAGATTCAGTGACCCAGGAGCCTCCTGCCTGTCCACACAGTAATGATGGATGAGATCTCAGGGACCACCTCAGATGTGATGGACCTGCAGAGGAACCTCAGGGCACAGAAACACAAACCCATCATCTATAATGAGAAGTGCCCTTTTCATGTCCCATCCTGAAGCAGCAGCCAGCTCCCCTCAAAGACACTGGCCTTCAAAATGGGGGTTCACTCTTCTTCATTTTTTTAGTGCCTTAAAGTTCCTCTTCAGTTCATAATACAAAGAGCACAAGACAGGAATAAATGGGTAAAAGTTTTCAAATTAATGACCTACCATGACAAATCCTCCATGTGCTGCAGGAGGGGCTACAGATTTTACTGTTGTGCAGTGGGGATGAAAAAGGGGAAAAAAAAACCATAGAGAAGAAGAAAAAATTGTTAGAGGCTGTTTCCTCCAGGCAAGGATTCAAGGAATACAGAATGTGTTTCTTTTTGACCCAAAGATAGGATTACACTCCTTAAAGGTTTGCCTTTTTTTCCTAACTATATCACTTATCCTATAAAAGATAGTGCCTTTGAGAACACACTGCTTAGGTCTCTTTCATGATTTCTTCACAGATATTTAGGGTTAAAACCTGAGAGGGGAAGAAGGAAGGTAATGCTGAAATTTGAGAAGCAGAAATTCTTCTTTCAGGCCAAAGGAAAAACTGACTGGACCAAGAGAAAAGGCTGCTTAGCACAAAGTCTGAATCTCTTCTACACTCTCTCTGCTAAGAAAGCAGTGCCTGAAAACACTATTTTGCCATAGAGCTTTGCCTGAGTTTTCCACACAGGAGCTGAGCTTTGTCCATAGCTCCCACAAAGCAACAATCCCAATCTCATCTCCCAGCTTGCAAAGCCCAGAGGGCACCTGAGCACCACCCACAGTGACAAAAGTGAGAATGAATGATTTCTTCCCCTATCTGTGTGTTAATAATAACCACTGCAAAGTTCCTAATTCAATAACTGACACTGAATCCTGCTGGTGTTGACTCCTCTTTGTTCATCATCCCTTTAAGGAGTGACATGTTCAGCAAGACAACCCAAAATATTTAACAGGAAGACAGTAGCTCCTCCTTTATTAATAAATACAAATTGGGAAATTGTGCACATTTTTTTTACTTCTTAGGACAGGTAAGACATGGCAAAGTGACCCCATTTTGAAGCTACAGTACAAAGTACCACATATCTGATAAATGCTTGAGTTTAGGAGCTTATCTGGGGCGGACATTTCTTGTGGAAAAATAAATAAATGCAGCCAAGTGTGCACATTTATGTTGTTGCTAAATTGATGTGCTAATTTCTAAGGCTATTGTGGAAATCCATTAATGTTTACTTTCCTGTCAGAAACCCACACACCATTAAGTAACAGCTGCTAATTTTGGTTTGGGGTAGATTTCTGTGTTTGATTGTCTTTTTTTCTAGGCTTTTTTTCCATTGCAGAACAGCACAGATTTCTCCTGTTATCCATATCTCATCTGAAACTGTCTTGCACTCTGAAAGCTGTAGTCCAAGGTCACATTTTTCATCAATGAAAGCAAAGCCTGTTTTGGAAATTATGATCTCCCCAGGTCACCTAGATCAAATTAAGGTAGCAATTATCAACAGCCCAAGCAGAAAGCTAAAATCTGCCACCAATTGTTAAGCATTCTATTGAGTCACACAGCAGCTATCAGTTTTCTCCCCCAAATGCCACAGGCTATAAAATCTTAAGCAGTTTTCTCAAAGGCTTCACCACAGTTATCTGTGCCTGTCATCTGCAGACTGAATTGCCATGATGTACCTTCTGCAGAGCTCCAGAGCGTTCAGAGTGGCTATAAACACATTCTGAATTAAATGTCTGCCTAATGAGCAATCTAATTGTCTCCACCTTCACCAGCACCTCTCAGCCTGCTAGAAACAATCTGCCTGCTCCTCTTCCAGCACCCAGTTTGGGGTCGGTTTGTTTGTTTTCTTGTAGTCCTCTAAAATAGTTTCAAAATCCAATTCGTTTCTGGGAACGACACAAGCTTGAATTTTAGAAACACCAGAGATTATTTTTGTTGTCTGCTCCCTGCTTTATATACATTAATATAACCAAGGGAGCACACACAGAATGCCTACACAGCCCATTCTCAGATTTGTACAGGGAGAACTGGGACCAAAGTGGTATCAGTGGAGTAATGAATTCATCCCAAAAAAATGCAAACGGGATATGCTCAGATAACAACAGAAGCCTGTATATAAAACCCTTCTATATTACTTGTGTAGCAAACTTTTGTGAAGAAACTACCAAAAACAGAACAATCTGCTCCTGAGAGCAGCCCACTTTCTCCCAGGATGCCCTTTGTATGAGACACCAGCTACATCCCTCAGGTCCTGCTCTGATTTCCAGTATATCCCTCCCCTTCACAGAAACATATATAGCAACACCTGTGGCAAATTCCAAATCATCATGTCTAGGTAGAGATCAAGGATTCAAACTGCAAACTGTGCACATTTAAAGAGAGGAAACCGAGGACCCATTTCAACTTCATCCATCCTCCATCTGCTTAAATTAATGAAAGACCCAAAAGCAGGGGCATTTAACTTGTACACAGTGCCCCAAACTAATAGTGCTCAGCACTGGGGGTTGAAATCCTTCCCAGAGCCTCCACTGCTGCAGTTTTCCCAACAATCCTAATAAAAACCCATTTGCAAGGAATACTTTCACGAGGGAATGAGCAGGTGACATTCTCTGAAGGTGAGAAGTGCTGCCCTACACCAGTTCAAGTTCAGCAGAGTATGTGACCACATCAGGCAAATCAGCAAGAAGATTTCTAAAAAATTAAGCTCTATTTTAATTGTCCATTAATCAGATTTTAAGGAAGAGGGTGCTAACTGAATTTACAGCCATAATTCTGTAGTTTAGATACCTGTTAGATTAATGTTTCAGTACAGTTTCTTGTCAAATGAAGGCTTCAGTGGTGGAAGCAGAGTGGCTGTTAACACACTTCTAACTTGTGCATGTCTTTTTCTGACCTAATGATACACATTCATGACTAGTCCAATCTGGAGTTCTCCTTATGAAGAATGACAGCTGAGACCTCAGTTTTGAGGTTACAGTGGGACTTAGAAGTGTCAGAGCAGGTTACGCTGAGGCAAAGTCAGATAAAGGACATTTACTAGAGAATAAAAGAAATTATGAGTTTGCAAAGCCCTGGGAAAAACTGAATCTAATAGAATTCTGCAGAGCAAACAGATGTCCACAAAAGTTAACTCAACTGGCAAGTTATAAAAGTGTATTAATCATCAACAACTCAAACACGATGGGAAACAAAATCCTCAACCCCTTCAAATGGTCTTCTCTTCCCAAAGGATTTTATTACCAGTTAAATCAAAGACAGTCTCAACTTCTGTAACTTGGAACACTCAGTGATTTAGCAGCACTTTAAAAAGAGATTTGTTTATTGCAAAGCCATGAAAAGGTTACATAGAAAATCCTCTTCCTATCAGAGACCTCACCCATCTATTTTTGCAAAGGCTGCTGGAAGCTTGCTTAATGAGATGCAATTTTTGACCCAGGACTTTTTTGCTGAGCCTGTATTGTTTAAGCTGCTGCCACCAAGTCAACTCAGCACTCCTGCCACACCATTTGTCCCTTTTAAAGCCACTGTAATGCTGCTCCAAAGAATTATGTCCAGCCTGAAAATACAGACAACCTTGGAAAGTCCTTTGCTTCCACCTGACCAGAGAGAAAGAGAGCACATGTGTGCAATTAATCCACTGAAGTAGGACTTCCAGAGTTTTGGGAGACAGGTAAAACAGGCTGCCAAGAATATTACTCATCATATTCTCTACCTTTGGCCTTCACTTTGTAGAAATTTTACAGGGAAAGCATTTGGAAACTGTAAATACACAGGGCTTGTCTCCTCTGAGGGGAGAAATCCACTGAGATGGAAGGTACAACATTTAAAGCTAAAGCTTAGCAAGGAGGAGTTATAGATGTGCATCAAATAATTCTGTAACAACAGTACAGTGATTTAGGGTCACTGCACAGATGTAAAATATGTAATGGAAAATGGTTCTTGCAGAATTCAAGAGTAATGCTTTAGAATGAAGAGGGAGAAAGCATGGAGTGGCAGAAGAGACAAGAAAAAAATATTAACATCATCAAAGAGTGGAAGAAAAACTATTAGAGAATCATGTCCATCATGGACAGACACTCCTGGATTATCCTTTTTATTTTCTTTAGCCCTACAGTGGTACCCAAAAAAGGAATGGGGTAAAAGCAAGAGATAAAAGTTGTTGTACCTTTATTATATAGATACAAACTACATAGAAACAAGCTGTTCAAGTCTGGCCAGCACTTCAGAGTCAACTAAGCCCATGTTCAATTTGCCACATAACACCTTACTAACAACACATTTTTCATGACACCTTAAAGCAGTGCATGGAATAGGAAGATCTCCATCTTTGGCACTGTATGGACAGCACTCAGTTTTCAACGTAAAGTTATACGACTTTGAGGCATTAATTTGTGATTAGAATGTATTTAAAGGCATCTCAGCCAAAGTGTTTCCCCTTCATTGTCTGTTTGATGAAGAGAGGCTGGATTTTACACACTGAAATGCAGAAACTTTGTCCTAAGTATAAATAAGAAACACATTCTTCTGTTGGACACACCAAATTTCAGAACTTGCATTAGGTTATCTCAGCATGGTGTGTCCGTTTGCCTTTATAACTCACAACTTTGTAAGTGTTGCAAGCAATTAGTGATGGACAGATCTGATGGCAATAGGGTTATTTTATGAGAGCAACTCAATTATGCAGAAATTATTTTCCAGATCTGAAAGCAGATAACTGCATGGATTTATTCCAATTTCCCCTCAGTCAAGATCAGACAGATGGCACAGCCTAATTATACCTGGGCTACTGCACTTTCCACAATTAATCTAAAAGCCATTCCAAATGCAAGAAGCAACAGAATTCAGCCAAAATAGCCATTAAAAATAAAATAAAATAAAAAACTTCAGGGCAGCCAGCTATGATTCAGCAGTTAACTAATCAATCATTTTGTAGCAGTAGAAATTTGGAGCATCCAACTTTAAGTTGTTTTTGTAAGCAGAACCTAAGTTCTACATCACACAGTTTTCCAAACATCATTACTAATCTAGATGTGGAAGAATAAATACGAACACAAAAAGTGATTATCACTTTTAAGTGGCAGGTTTGTTAATAATTTAAGTAGTAAAGAGTATTAAATAAAATTATGTACTCAGTGCAGAAATATGACTGTCTCTTCCACACCATTCTATATACGAATTTTCATCCCTTTCTCAAGTTGCTTAGAAGAAGGTTCTATAAGAAGTACTAAAACTATTAACAATATTCCTAGGGCATGTAATGATATTAAATTCATAGATCTGACTTGTATAAAGCAACTGATTCTTGGACTATCAAGACATTCTCTTAACTATATTGCAAGAAATGCCTGGGCAAAAAAATCTTTTTATTTTCCTAAATAGAGATATTCAAGGCAAGCATGCAAACTGCATAAATAACCAGAGGCAAATCAATATAACAAACAAAAAAATGAACAAATTAATGTACAGGAAGTATTTTTGTTACTGGAGCAGGTGTAAGATTTTGAAAAAGGCATTGTCAGGTACACTGAAGAGAGAAAATGTTGATCAGGGGCCTGGACGGAACCTGCTTGCAGGGTCCACCCCCTCAACTGAGAGGCAACAGTGAATCCTAACATAGACAACAGTGCAAAATCCAGCTGTATCCAAGTTACCTTCAAGAGAAATGGACTCATTTGACTTTAGGTAACCTACATGTGAGGAGGCAAACACAGGAATTCACACGGGATGTACCAGCTGTGGAACAGAACCTACACCTGGTAGACATTAACCAAGAGCAGAAAATGTTCTTCCAAGTCCTTGCACATCTTCCAAGGCTGACCTGGGAAAACCCAGCAGCTCCTGGCCTTGAGCAGGGACAAGAACTGGAAACCCAGGAAGGTCAGGGCAGCACAGTGGGCAAACAGCACCTCAAGGACCCCCCATCAACCCACCTGCAGCTCCTTGACCACCTTCTTGATGAGGTAGGTCCCGAGTTCCACCCCCTGCAGCCCCTGCTGAGTCAAACTGATGGAGTAGAAAATGGCTGTTGAGATTTTCTCTGTATCTTCTGTTTCTAAAGGAGGCACTTCTTTCACTATGGCCTGGGAAAATTAGAATTTAAAAGAAAAGTTATTAATGGTTATCATCATCATTATGGGGAGGAAGTCTTTCTTTTTAACTTTTAAATGTATTAGCCCTTTTCCCCACTCTTTTATTCATAACCCTCTGTGAGAAACAATAAGAATCTAATGAAAAAGAAGAAAGAAGAGCTGTTTATCCATTAGTAAGTGCTGCAAATAACATGGTTTAAAATTTTCAGAATTAATTGCAACCACTTTGGAGTTTTAATCTCATTTGCTCCATTTTCTTATATATTTCTTATTTTTTCTCATTCTTCTCCCACTTGAGCAACTCCCCTAAATGTCAACTTACATAATACAGCTACATATACAGATTATCCCTGTAATTTTTACAATTCTCTCATCTCTTAAAAAGATGAAGCAAACCCAAATATTCACAAATTATAAGGAATTTTAAAGGAAGCACATTGCAATTTGAGCACTTTGCTGTGTACTAAATGCAGCAGTGACTGTACCTGGATGTTGTTGGAGATGTCACTGGTCAGAGCCACATGCAGGACTATCAATGGTTCCCCTGGGATTGCACAGTGGGAAAAAAAGTAACATCTTCTATAGGCCCCAACTCGACGCTTCATATCAACCCAGTTCCTGACAGGATGCACAGCTTCAGAACTCAAGGAGAAAAGAAAAGCACAATTATTATCATTTTTTCAAAATAAGAGGTCAGCTGCCAACCCTACAAGCTCCTCATTTTTCCCACTGATGTCAGGGACAAAACTCTCCAATGAAAGGAGGAGAATCACGCTGTGAGTAAAGTAAAATTCATCAGCTAACTGACAAAGTGGATTGTGAAGGCAGATTGCACATCTACTCTTTAGTGTGTTTGCCAAATTCCCTTGAAGATTAATTCTTACTCATTATTTTTATTTGGAACCTTTAGCTGGTATACAAGATCTCTTTTCTTTGCCTCCTCAACATTTAAGTCACATACTGTCAGAACTCTTGAGAGATTCAGTTTTCTTCAAACTTTTTATATAACAAAGTGGCACAACAATATAACTTGAGTCCACTCATTTGCAACTTCCTCACAGCTTTAACAGCAATTCAGAAATAAATGTTTTAGAGCACATTACATAAAACCCAAGGTTCTCTCTTCACACACAGGTCACAGGTGATCCTGTGCACCTCACCAGGTCCAGCCAGGAAGGGGAATATCACTGGATTAGAAGTAAAAAAAGCTCTTGAGTGTTGGGCTGCACGAGATTTAAATGTGCTGCTGGTGCAGACTGAGGAGAGATGGGGGCCCATGGAAGCAGCAGCAGCTGCAGCATCTGTGGCAGCAAAGGCAAGGATCTGGGTTTGTAGGAAAACGTGTAAAGAGTAACTGGGAAAGCTGGAAAAAAACACAGCAGTCTACAAGGGCAGCATGTGAGCTAAAGGATCAAATTATGGGACAAATGATCCCCTTTACTGTTATTTAATTCAGTTGTTAAATGTGTGCTCTACAGAGTGTTAAATGAAAATATTCCATTATTATACTTTGCCTGTGGTTCAGTATTGAAAAGCAGAGTTTTGAAAACAGTGGATCTGTGCAGTCCCAAGCATTTCACCACCTCTTCATAAATGAGTCTTCCCAACCTTTAGCACTTACTCACTAATTTTCTGGAGTATTTCACAAGGGGATTGCCAAGTGACCCTTTCCAAGTTCAGGAATCCTGTGCAGAACCACTCTGACAGCATATTCTTCAGAACTCCACTCATTTCCTGCAAGCAGAAGAAAGCTGGAATTAAATAAGCAAGGTAGAACACAGGAATGTGAGTAAAGAGAACCTTGATTGATTCAAACTACAACACTGGGAAGTTAAAAGAAACTAATGCTTCTGTTTGAGAAGATTTACCAGTTCAGCTGGACAATTTCTATAGCAAACTACACAGAAGATAAGGCAAAAAAATGCAGATGAAAAGCAGACAATAGGTAGAAGTATTTGAGCAGTCTTGACCATAAGGCCACAGTTGCTCAGATTTAAATACCATGAGAAAATATCTTTCAACAGGAGGCAGATAGAACTTTATAGAATTTTTTACAGGTTTTGCAGAATTTTTCTTCTCTGGAAATATGAATAGTTTTGAGCAAGAAAAATAAAAACAGCAGCATAAGACCACAGAACTCAAAAATCAAACCAGCTTTGGAACAGTGTGAAACAGATGAAACCCACCTGAAATATCAAATACTTTCAGAAACAGTCAGGGTGATTTTTATATTCCCTACTAATTTCCTGCTGCCTGTATTATTAAAGATTTCCTATCTAAAATTCTTTGAATTGAAGAAGTATTCTTGAACTCAGCACAGCATGAAAATCCCTTAAAGAGAGTCCAGAGCCTGGTTTTTTTGTCTTCCATTTGCCTTGTCCACATATCAAAGAAGGTTCCTGCTGGCCAAAGCAACTGCTACAAATATGCCAGGATTGAATAAGAGAATGGTTTTATTCCTTAATTCAACATACTAGAAAAACTGAAATTTATAAACACAGAAGAAACAGTCATTTATCTGCACAGAACAATTCTGTCATGCATGATTATTTTTTTTCTCCAATACCTTTCTCCTAAACAAGTATATTCTGATTGGTTTGTTTATTCTGACTTTAAGGTATCTCCCTTGTGAGTCCACGTTTCTGCACAGCTCTGAAGTTTTCAGATAATAACCATAAATCATTTTGGTCAGATACCCCTTGGTGTAGTCAAAGTCTCCAGGATTGCTTGTTTTGTTTTCTTTTGGACTGTAAACCAGAAAAATGGGCTGGATTTGTCAGATCTGGGGTCAAAGGAACAGATCCTTATGGCTCTCTTGTCATCCATCCCCTTCTTGGAACACCATTTCAGCTGCAGCCCAGCTGAAGGAGGGAAAAGTGCTGATGGCTGCACTCCTGCTGGGCAGGAACTGAACACTCTGCTCTGCAGCTCTGGCAGGAATGTGGCTCAGGCAGCAAGGAGAACACCAGTTATTCTGCATGGAAACTGGGAAAAGGGGAAAACATCCAAAATTCCATGATTCTATGTTAACCAAATTTCTTGGTGCAGAAAGACATAAAAATTTATACTATCCAAAACCGTGGTTAACTCAGCCATCTAAGAAAAAAAATCTGAGTTGTGTTTAATATCACAATACATACATTTCCAAAAGGTTTTACTCCAACAAGGACAGTCCCAATTTTGCATCTCTTATCTTGTAGACTTAGTGGTACATTCTCTTATTTTGTAAAGGTAGTGGTAAGTAAATTCTTATTTTCACTTCAGAGGCCTTTCTAGTCATAAAAATTACATCTCCAATACTTCACTGAAAAGAAATCACATATTTGTTATTCAGCATCCCAATTTTAAATCTGAGCAACAAGACATACTCACATTAGTATTTCAAATTACCAGTTATACTTCAATTTATATTAGCCAAGTATAATAAACTGTGATTATTTTTTCTCATTCTGTGTTCTTGCTACAAGACAGCAAATTATAGGCTTTTTAATCTTCCCAACAAGTCCCTATTTATTGGGCAACAAATGGGAGAACTCTGATGAAAACCTTCAATTAATTTTTTTTTAGTAAGAAAAACTGCCTCTTTGATGAGGGAACTATTTCAATTTCCCTCTCAAACTACTAAATAAAAAAGCCCTCAGATGAGTCGAATTTTAACTTGTTTTTGGGGTTTAACCTGATAAGTTTCATTTGGGACCTACAGATCTACTCTGATATGGCCAAGTGTTCTAAGGTGTCTTTGGTGGTGGGAGGGTTTGGTTGGGGTTTTTTTGTTTGTTTTGTTAGCTTCAAAATATACATAGAGAACATCCCTGGTGAGATTCTGAAAAATATCCCATCAGAAAACCAGGATTCAATAGTTAGACATGAATTAAAGGGGATTGTTTGCTGCTTTTTTTATTGCTAATAGTAATTACTGCACTGATAATGGTAGTGCTGAAAACTCCCCTGGCTCTTGTGTTCTATATTATTTCATGTCTTATTCCTAAAAAAAAATTAAAGTTGTTATTTCCTTTTTTCCCCCCTATTTCTGCTCATTTAGCCAATAAGTAAAGTATGCACAAGCATTTTCAAGTGAGTTAATCACCTGCATACAGCATATACTTTACTGTAATCTCTTGAACAAACATGAAATAGAAATGTTTCATCCACCCATTTCTAACAGTCCAAGTTGTTTCTGTCTTGATAGCTGCTGAGGAAATAAAAAATATTTCATATTTACAACACAGCAATGGGCAATCCTTGTTTTAATAGGTCTTTCAAAATGCAAAATGAAAACTAAGGACTAAGAAATATTTTAGACAGTTTGGGCAAAACCAAAATCCCAGCAGGTCATATAATGCATTCTGTAATTTTCCTCCAGCACCAGGAAGATCCATTTAATTTTATGTCCACATTTCCTCGTCAGTGCAGATACAAACATGCAAAAGTTGTAAAATTCTTGTTGCACATGAGTTTTTATGTCTGTTAGAATTTCAATCAAATCTACACTAATGAAATGGCTACACAGGACTTTAGAGAAGCAAATACCAAACACTTTTTTTATAGAAAAACTTTTAATAATGATGATATTTCTTTTTTTTTCCAGTAGACCAACACCAGACCAAGATTACAGATACACTCCAGCTACTGCTTAATTATGGAAGCAGGTGTATTTATAAATCAATTTGACAAAAATGCTCTCTTTTTCATTATCTTTTTGCCAGAAGCTTGAACTTTCCACTGACTTTTTCTAAATCATATGGAAAGATGAAAAATATTTTAAAAGCAATCGTTGAATGATTTGCTACCTGAAATAATAATGTTGTGAATTTTTCACCAGAGTCATATTTCGAGAGCTGAAATATGAGTAAGCAAGGGAAATATAAAACATCTCAGGAGGAAAATGCTGGCACAGAAAAAGTAAAGCCTTGCAGGCAAGAGGGTTCTGAACAATAAAAGAACTACACTCAGGAAACAGATTTTCAGCAAATTTTGCTCCGTGCACTGCAAGGGCTGATCAGAAATTCAACTCGTTTATAAGGACAGTGGAAAATGAGCCTGTCCTGGGGTGGAAGGAAAGAACAGGACACATGAAAAGAACATAAGAGAATGAGGACAAAAATTCAAACAGCATCATGAAAAAGAATCAGGCCCAGCTTCACTGCAATTTAACTTTTTAAAGAGTGTACGATGTGGCAGTACCTTTTATTTTTAAATGGCCCTCCCAACGTTATTCATGAGGCTTGTGAATGTAATAATTGATTCATATATTTAACAGATAAGAAAATCCACCTCTGGGACAGATTACAGAGAACTTTCTCCTCATATGTCCTGCATGAATTTTTGGTGGACTTTTTGGAAAAAGGGCTGTACAGCTCCAAAAATACAGTTTACCACTAAATTTTTGATTTTATCAAGACGCCTGTGTCAAGACATTCCTCATCTTTCCCAATCCACATGGGACATTTACTACATCATAACCTGTCAATGGATGCCCATAATTTTTCTGTCTTGCTCTGGGTGATGATTCTGCCCTCTAATAACCAACTTATATATAAACTAAAACTTACATGCAGCACATTCCTTCTCTTTGCACAATCCATCATTTTAAGAATTTCCAATGCATTGTTCAGGGTTTATTTTAAGATCTAAGGAATTCTTCCAGTAAGGCAGACAGCATTCTTTTTCAATTGCTTATAACTCAGCTTTTTCCTTTTGTTAATGATTTATGAACAGTGAAACCAGTGGAGAAACAATCAGAAGTTAATTTGCATCTCCTTGGTTTCAAGTAATACCTTTAGAAATTCAAGAAAGTAAGAATTGATCACATATAACAATAATACAGTGACTTCTGATGTGTTATCATCCATCCCAAGTTCTGGAGCTTCCTAATAGCTTTTTTGTCTCTATCCTGCAGTCAGGGAAACTAGCAAAGAAATTGTCCACTGCAAGAATCTAAAATATATATTGCATCACTAGAAAGGTTCTTTACTCAAGACTGAAATTCTTTATTAAAAAAGAAAGAAAAAAAAGAAAAAGAACGTTAAAAAATGTTTAATAAAAAAAAAAGGGAAAAAGAAAAATTTACAATCCCACCCCCAAATTTAGAGCCTGAATATTCTGCCATACAGTTTTCTCTGCTTTTGACACACAGTCTCAAACAGGTAATGGTGTCTCACACCTATGGCTTTCCAAGACCAAATTAAGTATTTGTGTCCTCACACCCCTTCTTCACAAACCACTTGTCAGTCAACACCTCCTGGGGGTTTTTTGCTCCCTTGGGTGCTCGTAGTTATTCTGTCACTTACTTGCAACAGAAGCAAATAGATTTTAAAGGCTGAGCAAGACACTTATTTCAGAAGCAACAGGTAACACCTTTCCCAGACACACTAGCAGGAACACGGGAACAACACACAGTTCTGGGTCTTGGGTTGATGTGGCAAAAGATGAGAATGACCTAAGTGAAACTCCAGACTGAAAAGAAACAGTGTCCAGAGTAAACCCTTACAGCCAATATGGTCACAAACAAACCCAATGTAAACCAGTTCTAGGTTTTGTGCTGACTTATGTGCTGCTTATCATCAACTCTCGTTTTTAGACTACATCGCATCTGAAAAATAAAACTGATCAACAAGCACAAAACTGACTACAAGAACGGAAATACAGAACTGAGTCTAGTCATCTGACGAACCCAAACGTTTAAGAAAATATTTTGAGAAGATAGAACGCCCCTGACAGCCTTTTATTGATGCTTTAGCTTTGCAGACAATGTTTTCCTACTTTCAAATGTCTTTAGTATGTTTCTGTGTTATCTGACACATGTACATTCAGCTGTTTTACATATTTTTACCCTGATAATTTTGCAAACTCAGTCCAGTTTTACTTAAGATGATCCAACTGGATGTGGAATGTTACCAAAGCTGTTGTTGCTTCGGTTATGTGATGACTGTGGTTCATTGACAGAACTGACACCAAGAACATCGTTTTCTTGTCAAACCTAATTTGGATCTGAATATTGGCAAATAACTAATGGTCATTGCATCTGATTGACTTGCTGTCTCTCTTCATTGCCTTCCAGGAAGTCCTGTCAGCTCCTGCCACTGTCATGTCCTACAGCAGTCCTTCCTCCACAGCCATGTCACCTCACTACACCATGGAACCACTTAGGATGTTTCACTTCACCTCTGCCTTCTCACTCTTGAGCCAAATCATGGCAACTCCTTTCTCCTGCTGATATTCCTCACCATTAGCACAACACAGTGCTGTGTCACTTGTGGCCCTGGAACAGACTAAGGAGTGAGGCCACGACCGAGGGAGTTCCTGGCACAGCTTGGCAGCCCCAACACGAGCTGCACTGCACCAGTGTGGCACTGCCCACAGCAGCCTCCCACTGCCACTCTGGAAAGCAAGCCCATTGCTTCACCCCACGGGCCACTCCCTTCCTAATATCAACACAGGCAGCTCTCGCTGGTGCCGTGGCTGTGGGATAGGGTTCACTTGTGTCCCACCACAGAATCGATTAGGTTGGAAAAGAGCTCTGGGACCATCGAGTCCAACCTGGGACCAATCCCCACCTTGTCAACTAGACCAGAGCACCGAGTGCCACACCCAGTCCTTCCTTAAACACCTCCAGGGATGGGGACTCCACCACCTCCCTGGGCAGCCCCTTCCAATGTTTAACCCTTTCTGTGAAGAAATTCTTCCTGGTGTCCAACTTAAACCTCCCGTGGCACAGCTAGAGACTGTTTCCTCTCATTCTGTCCCTTATTCGCTGGGAGCAGAGCCCGACCCCCACCTGGCTCCATCCTCCTGTCAGGGAGTTGTAGAGAGCGAGAAGGTCCCCACTGAGCCTCCTTTTCTCCAGGCTGAGACCCCCCAGCTCCCTCAGCTGCTCCTCACAGGACCTGCCCTCCAGACCCTTCCCCAGCTCCACTGTCCTTCCCGGGCCCCACTGCAGCCCCTGAACATCCCACCTGAACTGAGGGGCCCATGGACACCTCAACATCGAATCGGCTTCACGACATACTTTCCATCCCACCGTGGCTCCAGGAGCAGGAAGCCCCAGACCACATCCCCGCCGACTTCCTTCAGAGCCACCCACCCTCACCTCTGCCCTCACCTTGACATGAGGCCCATCCACCTCCTTGCTCGCCAGCCCCTCCACCAGGTCGCCCCGGAGCTCCACGAGGAAGCGCAGCCCGCCCTCGAGGCGGCCCAGGTGCTGGAAGAGCCCGCGGTACTGGGGGTTCAGGTAGTACCGCAGCCGGTCCTCGGCCTGCAGCAGCGCCCCGTGCTCCACGCCGAAGTCCTGGGCCAGGCGGGTGAGGAGCTCTGCGCGGGGCGGCGCCCGTGCTCCACGCCGAAGTCCTGGGCCAGGCGGGTGAGGAGCTCTGCGCGGGGCGGCCCGGGCGGCAGCGCGCGGTAGAACTGCACGAACTCCGCGCCGCGCAGCTCCGCGGGAGGCGGCGCCTTCTCCTTGGTCTCGTAGGGCGGCAGCGGCGCTGCACCGCGCGGCCGCAGCAGCTCCTCCATGCCCGGGGCGGCCGCGGCCCGAGAGGCGGGCCGCGCGCCCCGCGCTGCCCAGAGGCAGCGGGCGCGGGCCAGGGCCGGGCACAGGCGGCTCATCCCTCTCCCGGCCCACACGCGGCACCGGCCCGCGGCACCGCCCAACGGGGCAAGCGCTGCGCGCGCTGATTGCGGTGGATAATCGCAGACTGACAGCCTCGCAATGGAAAGCGAGGATATTGTGGCGGGGCTGGGGGTGTGTCGGCCGCCATGTTGAGTGTGGCACAGGGGTCACCGCGCGGCCCGCCCCGGGGCGGCACCGGCGGCACCGGCGCGTCCTCAGCGCTCGGAGCTCCCCGGCACCGCCCCTTCTCTCAGAGTTCAAGTTAGAATCAGAGTCATAGTGAACATAGTCTAATCACAGAGAACACAGAGAAACAGGGGAGGTTCAAGTTGGCCATTAGGAGGAATTTCCTCACGCGAGGGATGACTGGGCATTAGGCTGCCCAGGCAGGTGGTGGAGTCACTGCTCCTGGAGGTGTTTAAGGAAAGACTGGACGAGGCACTCAGTGCCATGGTTTAGTTGACGCGGTGGTGATCGCTCACAGGTTGGACTCGATGATCTCAGAGTTCTTTTCCAGCCTAAGTGATTCTGTAATTCTGTGAATCATCAAGGTTGGAAGAGACCTTTAAGATCATCCAGTCCAACCCTCGACCCGGCACTGCCGCTGCAACCCCTGAACCAGTAAATCACATCACCCTTCCCCTGAGCATGTGTAGAATTTAACTTGGGTTGCTTAACTTGTGTGTAAATTACTAACCAATCCTAATTAGAGGGACTGTACTTGGAAAGTTACTAACTCTGAATTTCTGCATATAATGGTGTGAAAAGTCTGATGGATGTGTTGGATTTGTGGAATACCACCAAGCACCAGGCTTCTGTAAGTCTGAAATAACCAATGTCTCTCTCGTGTAACTTATTGGCTTGTTGCACTCTAAGTAATGAATCCAGTTTTGTTAACAACACCCCCATGGCCTTTGGAGGTCCTGGCTCCCGAAATCCTGCTGGCTGTCGGTCCCAGTGTCCGGCACTGAGGTACAGGAGCCACTGCACAGCCCCAGTGAGCCCAGGCCAGCCCTGCTGACAGCTGTTTGCTCTGAAACGACTGCAGGAAACCACACAAATTTGGTTGTGTAATTTGAGGTCACAGTCCTGAAAGCAAATGTGCACTTTGGGCCCCGTGGCAAAAAACTTGTCATGAGCCCAAAGTCCTCCAAAGTGTGTCAGGACTATTCATGAATGAAGCTAAACATCCACATCCTGCTCCCAGTTCAGCCTTACAAAGGTGTGTTTGCCTCCTTTTGACATCTCCTGAGCTCTGTCATTGCTACTGTTATGTACCCATTAAACCAAGCAAAACACATAGGTCAGATTGATGCCAGTGAGATTGGAATTGAGCACTAGTTGTCCTTCAGAAGGACAGGGAATTTGGGATTCTCAACATTTGAAGTAAGAATTGAGAAGGGAATTGGGCCCTCTCTATCAGTGAAAAGACAAAAACAGAGCACTACCTAATTACAAATTTTAGAACAATATGTTAGAGCTTCCCAAGGAAGACGAGGAGGGAAAAAAAGCTATGTGAGCAGTATAGCCCTGGGGAACTGAGGGTCATAAGGTAAGATAACATACCATTAAGAGAGAGAAAACATTACTGAGAAACATTACAATATATGAAAAAGACTTTAAAAAAAAACAAACACTTAAATCACACAGGCAATGAATTAAGTTCCAGAAATTCCATTAACCACTTTATAACTTCATTTTCAGCCAAAATGAAAGCCTTCAAAGTTGGCTGGTTAGTCCTCCTGCTTCAGCTCTTCAGGAAATGGGCTGTCAAGGACAGCTTCTGTCTGTGTCTGATTCCCAGTGTCTTCAGAGACAGAGGAAGACGTAAGAACTGTCACCAAAAACCATGATGATATTTGTATATGCACTGCTTATAGACAGAAACGTTGCAGTTTTAAACAGGGATAATTAGCCAAATACAACTTTTTCCATTGGAAAACCAAAATAAAACATCTTTTAGCAATGCTTCTTAACAAGAGATTGTCAGACTTGGTGTTTTTCAATAAAGGGTAGCTAGAAATTGACCTTTTCCTTCCATAATTATAATAATGATCTTTAATCCACTGTAATCCACCCTAATAAACTTCTTTACAACCCATGATACAGATTTGGTTAACATAAGCCTAAAAATTGTGCTAAAAGTCTTCATGAGCCTAATTTGTGGCAGTTGTGGTTAGTGCACATCAGCTTCTGAAAACATTAGGACACATGAGCCAGAAAACCTGGATAACCTTATGCACATCCATAGCCACAGGAAGACACATCAATGTCTTTAGTGCCTCAAGACACTCTTGTAATTCCATGTAAATGAGCTAAATCAGAGCACTGAGGCATTTACAAAAATATTAGTAGAAAACCTTATGGATGAGTTCAGCTTCTGTATCATTCAGAGATTCCTGGAGATTTCAAGAAGCCTGAGATTGAGATATTAATACAGGGAGAGTGGTGATGGAAGCTGAAGGCTTGCAGCCTCCCAGGAAATGGTCAGCATTTCTCAGGATCAATTCCTTTTAAAAATCCTACATAGAAATCACTTCCATTCTTTTCATTTTGACAACCCTCTCAGACTGGCCTTGGGTGGGATTCTTGCAATAACAGAGTTCTCTTGCATAACCCACAGGCCATGAAAACAGCTCCCTGTATTGTTCATCGACAAAACCCTCTGTGGTGTAGGTTATAAGGCTTTGTAAAGTAAGACATTCCTTTTGAAATCTTCTATTGCTCCTTTTCTCTTTCCCCCAGGGAAAACTATTATCTGCTTCAGCTGCTGCTTGAAAAATGAAAACACATCTCTCTCTGTCAGGACCTGGGGGCACTAATACACTTTAGTGGCCCTGACCAGCCTCACCTGGGATGTTCTCTCACCTCTGTGGGCCACAGAGCTCTTTTTCAGCTCTGCCAGGAGGGTTTGAGTCCTTTCCTGAGCTGTGCTGTGGGAATGTACATACCTGTACCTGGCTGCAGGTGGCCCTCATCCCAAACTCCAGACTTGCTTCCTTGGATCTGCCTTGGACATTCCTGACTGGGCTGTGTCTGGCTGGTTTCTGTCCTCAGTCCTGATCCCAACTCGGGTTCCTGGTTGGATTTACACCAGAGAGTTGCTTGTTGATCTTGACTCCTGGTTGAACCTGGCTCCTACCTGGGCCTGCCCTGCTCACCTTGCTCAGGTGCAGTGGGGCTGTGTTATAACCCTTGGATCTCTGTTCCCAAGGGAGCAGCCAGCCCTTGCTACTCCCTTCCACTTCCTAAGAAAATGACACACCTATCCACAGGAAGTCATTCAGGTCCAAGAATTTATTTTGCTTGAAATAACAAAGACCTTGCTAAGCTTTGAAAATGAATTTGTTACATACTTATAAAGTGATTTTTTTTTTTGCTTTATTGAAAGCAAAAAACTGAACATTGTTATTAGAAAACTGGGGATTGGAAGAGCCTAATTGCACTTTAGGAATACTAACTTTTGTCTCCAAGCAAAAAGAGAATCGTGTAAAAGATGGAAAGTCAATCTGATCCTTTTTTTCCCCTCTTTAATCTGTTCCAATGCTAAGTAAAAATAAAATACACGTTAAATAAAAATAAGATACATAAAATAAAATTCATTACACTACAATGAAGACAAACTGATTTATGATGGAAGTGAACATAGTTTCTGGTGTTTGTTTGGGTTTTTTTTTAAGTATTTGTACTTACATGTAGAGTGCCACATAAGTGTATATAGGACAAATGGGGAACTGATGCTGTTATTACTAAAAAGAATAGAGGAACTTCAGTTAACTCCAAAGGAAACAAGATGGATCCAATGATTTCCAGTAAAGTCTGTGTTTGTGCCTGCATAGTGTTCATCCAAGGGAGATTTATCAGGCAACATCATTCCCCACCTATCATAAAGGTATCATGGCTATGATTTTCTTCTTATAATAATGTGGTTTATACATAAATTCCTTTTTCAGGCATAGTTCTCAAACTAATTTTTTTTTAAAAAAATATCTACTCGAAAATATTAAAAATATCTATTTGTTCAATTGACAACCAGCCCTTTTTGGGTTGATATGAGGAAAAAAGCTGAGAGGGTAAAAGGCCTCTTCCCCTGTTTTTCTTTCAGGAAGGAGCAGTGCTTGGAGAGGCAGAGCATAGAGGGAAGCTCTTGCAAGCTCTAAACACATTTTGTAATACCTTGAAAAAGAGTTTGTAAAATGACTTTAAACAAGAGAATATCCCATTTTGAAGATTTCATAAATCTTGTAAGATATTGGAAAAAGAAACCTTGCTGCAGTTACTTAGGAAAAAGCGGGATCTTTTCAGCTTTCAGACTGCTCTTCAATTATTCAAACCCTCCAGATAAGCAATTCTACGTGGCAATTCTGAGGGTTGTTTTGCTCCAGCTCCCAAAGCTGTTTGTTTAAAATTAGATAGCAAGGTCCCATTGTTAGAGCTGTAGCCAGTGGTTAGCTTTAATCTTAATTTTAGATAAATACAATATTGTTTTATAGAATTATCTGGTTTTAGGCACAGGAGGCTTGTACTTGGAGGATACAGAATCAATTCTGTGCTTCTCAGCTGCACAATTTTAAGGCCACCTGGGTTCAAGGTTTCATTCCTGATTCTTCAGATCTTCAAGTGCTTGTTTAATTTACCTGCAATGAGTTTTCTCTAGGTAATGAAATGAAGTACTGAACAGGATAGGTGTCTGTCTTTGAGATCAGATCATCATGATATTTGTTTCAAGTGATTAATCTCTTCATATTGAGTAGTTCTCTGAAATCGTGATTATAAAGCTGAGGATTTTCATTGAGGTGTCTGTAGAATGAGAACTTTTATGATAAAACTCTGGTTTATATGTCTTTTTCTACCAACTTTAAGTATATTTATAACTGACGGTGGAGAGATTATTCTAAGACTTAAATATTTTATCTTTTTTTAAAAAGGAAAAGGAAAGCTCTCGGAGATTTTAAGAAGTATCTTTAATATCTCAATGTACAGTTAAAATGACTGTGATACTTTTTTATTTTCAGTCATGGGTCCTAAATACAATGTTGGAAGTTGCAGATATTCTTATGAACATTGACTTGATTTGCTTTATTGGCTGATACTCGATTTTGCTCTTACATGGTTGGATAGTAAATAAAAGTGGAATATAGTGCATGAATTTATATGTAAATGTACTTCACCCTTGTTACCACAGAATTCTTAATATGATCATGGAGATTGGCCTCATGGAGGTTCCAAGCCACTCATTTCCTCCCTATTTATGCTACTATCATGAAAAAGAGCAACAAAACCCTAACTTCTGGTTTAGAATGAAATTTAAAAGGTGAATTTTAACCAGAGTTGTTTGTCCTCCACTCCTTTACAAACATCCCTTTCCTTTTTTCATTATTTTGTCCTTTCCTCACTTGGATAAGTCTTAGTTGATGATTCAGTTCCTAGATAAATCTAAATTAGCATTTACCCAGTTCATTCAGCTCCTTGATATTAATTCTTGTTAAGGCTCAGATGGCACATTAGAGGAAAATGAGGCCAAAAATTTAAGCAGATACTTTTAATTATGTCTGGCTCTAATGCAAGATGGACAGAATCCTACAGGGCAGCATATGAAGCTAATCTTTTCTGCATGAAACTTTTATGCTTATCACACAAATCATTCAGTGTAGTAGCAAATTCATCCTTATAATAGTTATTTCTAAACTGATGTTTGTCATTTTTCTCCTTCATTGCTAGGCCAGATTTTTAACTTGTGTGAATTTGGATGTCAAAGCAGTAAGTTCTAAATTAAATTCCTTCTTAGCCTGCAGAAATAAGGCTGGTTGTAAGAATAAGAAGCTTTCTCCCTGTTTTCCTGCTTGCAGTGAAAAGATCTAGATTTTAAACATAACAGAACAGAGCAAGGAGGAAGAGGAACAGAAGTTGTCCAGAAGGGGAAGTTGCAGGGTTCAAATATGGAGAGAATGACACAGAAGTCGAATGAGAAATTCAACAAAATATTTGTGATTTTTTGGGAAAGGATGTATAACTTCCTTTCTGTTGTGACGGGGTTATAAATGTTGGGCTGAGCTCACCTGGGCTCTAACTGGGATTGTGAACAGTACAGAACTCCACAGGAACTTTGTAGTTTTCATTGCTCTCTTTTTTTTCCTTCTCCATCATCAAAGATTAGATGAATAGCTCATTACAGCCCAATGGGTCTGAGCTGTGCAGTGCTTAGGGAAATAAATGGCCTGAAGCACTGACAATCCAAGTGTTTTATTGAAGTGGAGGCCTGGTTTCTTGGAGCTGGCTCATGTGTAAAGTGTTAGGATGTCCATGAATGACCTTGGCATTGTCTGTGTCTCTCTCTCTGGAATTAGGTTTTTTTTTCCAACCCCCTCCAATTCAACTTTAAGCATTTACTGTATTAAAGGATTTACCAGATCATACAAGGAGTTCAGGATTCAGCATATTTATTGACTGTATAAATGTTACTTCTTTTACAGTTAGCATTTAAGTCTGCAGGGATGAATGTGGGCTGACTGTTATAGTCCTATGCAAATTTATTTAGTCTGTGGTATGCTAAAAGCATTCATTAGTTTTAATAAAATAACACGAGGACTGGGAAATTGAGGGATGTGATAATTGCTTTACCCAGCATGGAACTTAATAATCAGGAAAAAAAACTATTTTAAAATCTTTTGCTTTATGCTAGTGGCAATGGAGCTTTTATACTGCTGTCTTCAACAGAGCTGATTTTTAATGTTGCTGGAGTTTCCTTCAGGTAATTATTTTGGAAAATTATCAGTTGGAATCATTGTGGTGCCTGGACTCAGTTCTCTTGTTTCACACTGACTTGCTCTGTGGCATGGAAATACCTACACGGTGTTATTTCATAAAATTCCCAATGGTCTAACACATGGATTGCTCCAGCTGAGGCACTGAAGTGTTTACAGTGTTTACTTTGTGTATAAATCCAGGAATACAAAAATTGCAAGGATGTCAAAATTTATGATACCAACCTATTAATCTGTCACCAACTCCAAAAGCCTCTAAAAGCTCAATTACCAGTGAGGTGTCTCCGTGTTATTCCCCCAGTTATGCATGTGTGAATCACAGTGAGGAAAAGGGGATGGTTATTTTGGTCATGTTTATTGTGGATGGTTATTTTGGTCATGTTTATTGTTCCTGTGTGTTTACTACATACTAGTTGTTTAGTTTCTTCAAGTTGCTACGACCGTGGAATGAAAAATATGAATCAGTGCTTTGTCAGCCAGTTAACCTTTTAAAATGAAGTTTGCAAAGGAGCTATTACTGGTGAATGGGAAATACATGTAGATTAGCTTCTGTTCTTCTGCTGAGCTCACTAAGTTTAATTCCACAGTCAGAGCTGTTCTTCTAGAAGTTAACTCAGTGTGTTCCTCTCTCTCCGTTGACTGTGGAGAGATCCTGATCTGCAGTCAATGTTAGCCAAGCAAACTAGCCAGTATTTGTTCCCTCACACCTTCAGATCAGGGCAGAGACTTCTTATAAAATTCATAATTATCATTAATAAGATGCAGTCAGGCCTCAGAGACAGTGGGAAGAACTTTCCCTGAGCTCCAGAGGAGGCTGTGTCAGGAAACCTGAGAAAGCTGCTGAAGCTGAATGGCACTGGAGGGATGGGCCCACCATCCAGGGCCTGGTGGGTGCTGAAGTGGTTGTTACTAAACCTTTAAATCTTTTTTAATTAGTAGATTTGTTTTCCCTGCCAACAATGGATGTCATTCTGTTTTATGTATTAATAAAATGCATCTTGGAGATTGGAAGTGGTTTAAGGTGCTCAATTCCAGGAATTGTGAGTGATTTTGCTCTCAGGCTCGAGCCCATTTTTCCCCATGACAGAAGGTCACCCAGCAGTTCAGACAGGGTTCAGATGTTGGGGGCTTGTCCCCAATTGCCAGAATAATTTTTCCCTCCAGGTCTGCACTCTGTGCTTTGCTGTGAGCAGTGTTTAGGAGCAGCCTGGCATTCAGCGACACTGGGATGTGGAGAAAGGGGGAATATTTTCTGAATTTTATACTAACATGAATGAAATTGCTGTTATGTCATTACTTAGAGATATAAATGCAGCCAGAATATAGTTCATAGTTTTCATTTAAGCCTTTATTGATTATTGACCCCAAAGAAATTACCCACAGACTGCAACACAAAAACCTCTACTGTGCAGATTTGTATTTCATTTACTGTGATAGTAAATATAGTTACACAAGAGGGAGAAGCATCCCAGGGAGACTTGTCTGATGCTGCAGATAGCTTTTTGCAAATATTGTACTGGTGGCTGGTGAAATCTCCAGAGGACAGAGGAAAAATAAGTGAAGGCCACAACCTCAATTTACAGCACACCAAATTAGAAATGGAAGGGATTTGGGAGGAATCCACCTCTTCAGAACACACTGATTTTGTGTGTCTTGGTGTGTGCCTGTGTCTCTGCCCTTGTAATTTAATGTGGAACTGGGGATGGACAGTATTCCTGCTCTTCCTTTTTCCTGTGGTTAGAGACTGAGGCTGGTGGCTTTTGGGGTTTTTTTGCCCTGCAGTTCCAGTGCAGGATTTTAACTGTGGGTGGGCACAGTCACGTGCTTTAGCTGGCCATAAGGTGATGCTGCACGTGTGTTTAGTGAAGTCATGGTGGGTTCAAAGGACTCAGGTTTGTGCCAGGAATTTGCACTGATAACCCAATGATCTCATTCCTGCATATGGAGCGTTTACATCCACCTGGAATCAGCAGCTTTGATGTGTGTGGATCAATGGGCTCATATGTTCTGGTTATAAGTGTTGAATAGTACAGGAACTAGAGGCTGAATCACTGAAATAATCTTATTTTACATGCTAATTGCTGTACTATTTGAAGTTTTCTTCAAAGTAGAGGCTTTTATCACCAGTTTAAGTTGGGTGGATTAACAAAGATTAGTACAGAAGTTTAAAAAAACCACGGAGTGTAATACATTGTATTATATTCATTCGGGACAAGAAAACACTTAGATTAAGTAGCAGAATAACAATTAATTGTAAGATATTTTTATAATTAGCAGAATTTTACTTTTATGTTCAAAATACTTAATAAGCAAATGTCTACACTATAGATGAGGTGTTGGAAGAGCAGCTCGTTTTGTCACCTGCATGATATTCTGGCTGGGACTAGCACATGGAAATATAGGATCCTTGTTGGGAAGCTGTGTGCCTCTGGAATTGCTAAAGGTCTTTGGAAGTGGCATTCAAAGTGTGTAATCATTTGTGTGAAACAAAAGAAGAGAGAAGGCTCAGTGTTATGATTCTTTCATGGATGTTTTGTTCCCACTTATTGGAAGTGTTTGTTATATTCTTCTGTTTTCCTTTCTTTGGCCATGAATTCATCACCTGCAGCTTGAAGTGCAATTCATTCCATGGTTCCAGTGTTTTCTCGTGGATGATAATGAAGAGATGTGTAGGAGCAAACAAATTCACTTAATGTTGGCTGCTGGGGTCATATGTGTCACTGAACAAAGACAATGAGGCAGGACTGTGTTTTTTCCTAAATGCAGGACTTGCTCTGTACACAAACTTCCTCCCTTGTCTGCTGTTTTGTTTTTCTTAATGAAGAATTTATTTGCAACCCCTTTCCCATTTGATTTTTTTACTGTATCCTAACAAGATGTGACAGGGGGTAGCAGACTGCTAAAGCATGAAGACCTGTGAATAAAGAACTGTTCCTTCTTATTGAATTTGTGAGGGGGAAAAAAAAAAGAAGAGAGAACTGTTTCATGTGTTATTTGATTATTCCCTTGCAGTCACAGGTATTTTGATGACAGTGGTTCAGGTTTAGTGTCAGTTTAATGTATTAAACATAACTCTCTTGTTGTAGCTATCAGTCATTTTTTTTTAACAGGAATTAAAGGTTTCTCCTTTTTAATTATTCCACAGATTAATATATTGAAAATGGGCTCATTTCTATGCCTCAAATTAAGCTAGTTCTGTTTCAGCTTTTTCTCAATTACTTCTGTAATTAAGACCCATAAACCCATAGCAAAGAATAAAATAAGAAATTAGAAACAAAAATTAAAAGTGGAGGGAACATCTATTTGGCTTCCTTAATCATAAATTGCCTAAAACTCTTTCTGAAACAGCCACTACAAGGGAAATAATGAAGGAACTTGACAGCCTATATGTAGTTTTGAAAAGAACATAAAGTTTTCAGAGAGTATCCCATCAGGGATCCCAGTTGTAAACAGTCTGGATGTACCCACTTAATTATGTGAAAACCTGGCATGGTGCTCTGGGGAAGAATTAAAAAATGCTAAACCTGCCTCCCACACTGAAGTGGAATATTTAATCAAGTCAAAAGCTTCATTGCACCCTATAGCAAGCCAAGTTAAATCTAGGCTGTTAAATCTTTTATTAGTGTTGCTGTTCATTCTGGCCATATATCAGCTCATGGTAACAACAACAGAAGGGTTTCCTTCCCTCACAGAGTGTAGGACTCTCCGGGGTGATTTTCCCTGACACTCAGGATGGTTACTATGGAAAGTGGCCTCGAGGAGAGCTGTGCTTGAGATGTGAAGTGGCCCTGGCTGAAATGTGTGAAGATGGTCTGGATGCCGTGCAGGAAAGAACAATTTGCAAATGGGTACCGTTTTTTTATTCTTTTTACACTGCTAGGCACCATTAACTGCATTAATATAAAAAAATGAGGGCATTGTAGTAACTCACTGACACACGGACTGTTTTTGCTCAAGCCCAAGGACACATCTAAAGAAAAAAAAAAAAGAGATAAAAGCATGTTCTTTGCTTCAAAGCCAGCTCATATAACTGAAAAATATAGGTTTCCTTCTATGATACTTGAGAAACCAGTTGTATTGAATGTTTTTTACTTTTTTTTTTTTTTTAACCACTCTTTCAGTGCTTTGACCAGCAAACTTGGACACATTGTAAGTTTGTGCTGCAGTTCAGGTCAACACCCACCTTTATTGACTGTAAATTATTTGTAGCTGTTCAGTGGTTTACAATGCCTGCACTGGAGGGCCCCCATAAAAGCAGTTATGCACATAATATGTCAGAAATACATTTTTCATACTTTTGAGATCCTCTAGGACACTGCTTAGGGGTTATTGCATGACTGTGCCATAAAGTTAACTGATAGCTCTCTGCCTGAAATGTTTATCTCGAAATGCACCAAGTTTGGGTTGAAATATTTCTAGACACTAATGGTCATTACAAAGTGTCATTGTCTTCATCAGCCTGCTACAGATAAGCTTTAAATTGAAAATTAATAGCTCTTCTGTAAACACAGAGCTTAGTTTAAGCAGCTTGCAAGAGGCCACATGTGCTGATGGGATAAATAGATTTCTAGTGACTTTCCCAGTTTCCTGCCATTGACCCCGAGTAAACAGCAAAGCTTTAGAAATGCCAGTTAATTGAAAGCACAATTGAACTCCAGATAAGTGAAAGCAGTGCACACCTAAATCCCAGTTCAGCATTTCACTCCATTGTCTGAGTCCTGTTCCCACATGAGCCCCACATCAGCTTGGGGCCACGAAAGAACACAGGACATATTCTTGTGTCCACAGTCATTTAATTTACTGAAGCAGGGCTCAGTTTTCTTTCTGAAGAAGCAAGTCAATAATGATTTATCTTTCTGTCATTTTATGCCTTTTGAAATCACCTTTTTCTTTCAGGGCTGTGCAATAATGAAGCCTCCAATGCTGCTCCATTATACATTTGTAAACTTTTTGGATTGAAAATGGCCTCTTGTTTATTATGTTCTACGAAATAAGAGCAAATACAGAGGAGAAAAAAAAGACTAATTACCTCTTCTTGAAAATAATGAATACCACACTAAATATCCCTCTGACTTATCTCCTTTCAGGGATGAATTGTTCCAGTTATTGCTGCCCCTGAGGCATGTCCACAGGAAAAGTGTGGCTGAGTTTCCTGACTGCAAAGTGTTGGAAATTGCAATCCAAGGGATATCTAAACATACAGCTGATATATCTCCCAGCCCCCAAAACTTTAAACTTTAGCACCTTAATCATGTCCTTATTGGCCCTCCTGTAACTTTATATTTGCTAATAGCATAATTTTAAAATTTCATTGCACTTCTTTATGTTGTTATTCAAAGTGGACAACAGTTGGTTGAAATAGAAAATGTTTTTTTATTTAAAGAGAAGAAAAAGCAGGATCCCTTGACATGACTAGGATAGAAAGCAATTACACAAGGACTTCCATGAGCAGATGTGGGAGGATAGTAACACTTGAGAGAATGGGAGGGAGTGTTGCTGAAGTCAGTAAAGTTGTAACTCAGCAGCCAGAAGAGCAATCCTGATGCTCTGTTCCCTTGGGACACTGTTGCTTGAGACTTTAAAATACTTTTAAGAAGTATCTGCATCTGCATAAGATTTCAGTGTTCAATTAGTCCCTGGGACTTGTACAGAAAAGATCACATTAAAGAACTTTTAAGTAGAGGCTAAATTAGTTTAGGGACTGAGGAACTGAACTCATCTGGGAATATCACTGTGTTAGTTTTAAGACCTTTTGAAGCACTTTTGTGAAGCCTGATTATTGAAGTTGTTCACCTTACAGATGTTTTCTTTCATTTCCTTCAGTAAACTGTCATGAGTGTGCCCCCAACCGTTTTAAGTGTCCTCCATGGATATACTACCAGGGTATGAAGAGAATAGATATTAAAATGGGGTCAAACAATGAGAATGAAGTCTTGCTAAGAGAAGGGTTTTTAATGAAAGGACAGTTCCTTGATTACCAGAATTGGAATCTCCAGCATATGACCAGTCCTGCTTGCTGAGGTTTGAGAAAAGAAACTCTTTGTTTCAAGCTCCATAATCCATGTGTGTAGGGAATTTGGGGTTTCTATTTCAAGTACACATTTCAACTGCTTTCTTAGTTAGAAACAAACCATGGCTAAGTCAGAAGATGATTCCCTTAAAGTCATGGAGAGCTGTACTCCTGCAAACATCCCTGTGGGCATGGACGTTATTCCCCTTGGATAAGGATAACCTGAGGGATAAGGCCCTGTAATCCTTTGGAGCAGTTTTTCTCTGTCCATGCAGATGACTGACATTTAATAATTTTCGGTGCTGTAGGTCATTGTGATTCTCCTGTGTTCATTTATGCAGAGGAAATAAGTTCCTGATAAGCAGGTTTGTATCTTTTATAAGCAAACACAGAGTTGGCTGAATTGGGAGTTTCCTGCAAAAGTGTCATTTTGATCTATGAATCTTCACTGTAATGAGAGCAGAGAATAAAGCCACCACAAGAAAGAAACTAATGAAAACAAAATCCAGCTGCAATAAGAGACCAGTAGGAAGAACAGGCATTAGATAATTCTGGCTTCAAAAAGCTGACAGTTTAATTAAAATTCTTATTGGGAGCACTAGGTAATATAGCTTTGCATTTAATAGGAATATTTTGCAAAACAAGTGTGTGACTGTATTTCAAAATATAAATTAATTGGTTGCTGGCTTGAAAAATGACTGAGATGAGGAGGTGTTTGTGCCATCATCCTGCACCATTTGGTGTCTTGCCACGCTACAGGTGCTGGGAGATGGTGGTCTAATTTTGCGTGGCTGGTTTTGCAAAATCAAGCTATTTCAATGTTTTGTTACATCTAGTTAAGTCTAGAGCCTTATGCCATGAAAAGAAGAAAAAAAATAAGAGGAAAAAAAGAAAAGGTGATTAGTTTTGGTTTACTCCTGTTGACACAAATCAAAGACCTGCATAGTGTCTTAAATGTTTTTAATAAAACTGGGCTGAGTTTCAGGTAGGAATCATTTGGAATGTAAAATGAAAGCCTTTCTGAAAAAGAATATTGATATTTCCCCTTCAAACCTCATAGACAGTAGTTTCTAAGCTTATCTTTACAAAGTTCATGCAAAGCCTGGTGTATGTCTTGCTTATCTCCTGCATGTTGGAGTGCTCCAGAATGCTGCCTGACAATCATTTATTTTACACCACCACAAGTGGGGAAGAATTAATCCAGCTTTACAGCCAGGCTGAAAAGAACAGAGGCAAAGTGATTTGCTCAAGGTCATTCAGAAGATTATTGGCAGAACCAGGATTAGAACTTACTTTTTAAATCCTAAAAGATGAGAATTTTTAACAGGACCTGGAAGTGTGTGTGTGTGGGGGGGGGGAGGTGTCTCTTATGAATATTAGCAAATTGAAACTCTTTCTTGTGAGCTTGATCTGTCCACAGTAAACCACGGGGGCAGACAAGAAAAGAAACATAATTTTTCTTCTCTTTTGCCTTTCCTCTTTAATTTGTTGTGCTTAAAATCAACGGTAAGGACCAAATTCTTCAAAGCTTCCTTTCTTATACCTCAATGGGTAGATACCCTTGAAATTCATGTTTGCATAAGTGAGGAGTGCAAAATTGGAGTCTGACTCAAAAGACATATTTATGTGTGCTTTATTTTTAACCTTCATATAAATTGCTACTGTAAGAAGATTAGAGTCAATGTGGACATGTGAGGGGTTTAAGATATGTCTGTCTATGTGTCTGTTTTGATAATTTTAGTTGGCTCTGTGTTAAATACAATTTGATTCTGCTCATGAACAAAATCCCCTCTTTTTAGGAGTGGGCCTAAAAAAATCCAAAGCCCTCAGGGATATGTATCACTAGTAAGGTGATTGTTGCTGTTGTACTGCAGGGGTTAAATGCCAGTGATTCTCTGGGTGGTTACCCAGTGGGTTGGTTTCTATTTATACTCCAAAGCCTGTTAAAGGGTCAGGAAGCTGAACAAGAGGAGAGTCTTGATTAGCACTTGTTACTGCTGGTTTAGCCCTGTTTTCTGTGCAGGAACAAAACAGAACATGGGCTGCTTCAGAGTTCAAGCAAAACTGGTAAAAAAGAAATATAAAAGCTGAAAGAATCGAGAGATGGTTGTTATACAGTTGGTTGTGCCAGATGTCTGTAGAACAGTTATATCTGTGGAAGCACTGACAGAACCACAGTACTGGGGCTACTTTGTTTTAAAATCTTATTGCACTTATTTAATGCTAAACCATGTTTAAGGTTCTGGCTTTAAAACCTTTTGTAATGAGTACTTCTTGAACAAACCTTTAGAACAGATTTCTGTATAGGTTTATTTAAAAGCTTCAAACCAGATTGCTTTTCACCCTCCAGTGTTTGTTCCAGTGAGCTGCTTTGTGATGCATTTTTGCCCTTTCTTGCAAAAAGAGCCCCATCCAACCTGGCCTTGGACACCTCCAGGGGTGGGGAGTCCACAATCTCTCTGGGTTTATGTATTTTCTTAAAAGCCTTCTGTACCACATCTTTCTAAGAGAAACAGCCTCTCTGTGTCCTTGTAAATCCAGGACATATATCTGCAACTTTTGCTGAGTTCTTCCAAAGTGTGATGGAGAACTTTACCAAAGAGAAAAGAAGAAAAGGTGAAAAAGCTACTAAAAAGGAAAAACATTCTTAAATCAGGGACCTGTCAATAGCATCAAGCAAACTAAATTTAACAGCTAATTTACTCATGACAGAAATATAATCCATATAATTTATGCATCTAATATAATCTGTCATTTGTGTTTAAGGAGGAGAGCAAGGCAGCATCTAATAAAATGTAGAAGAAAAATGAGTTTGTAAGGTGAGTGACAGAAATGTTCATTACCTCAGTTCTTTCCTGTGGTGTTCCTCTCTTTTTCAGGCAGGAATCTTGAGAGTTTGATTCTTATGAAGTACAAAATTATTACTTTAAAGGACATCTTTTTTTTTTTCCCCCCTTTCTTGTCAAAACTTAAAATTATTCCAGTTCAAAACCAATCAAAGAAGAAACAGAAGATTCTGACTTCATCCCTGTCCAGAGAGAGCAAAGAGAAAAGAGGCCAAGGGCTGTTGCAGAGATGAAAGACCTGTGTAAGATAATTTGAAATCATCATCAGTCTTTCCAGGTCGTGCTCAGACTCTGCCTGAGATACACACAGGTGAGTCAAAGGGGTTTGGATGTTCTGCAGCCTGCACTGGATGAGAGGAATCCTGTGAAAGAGCTGTGACTCTGTGGTACATAACATTATCCTAAAATGAATTTGTATTAGAGTTGAAACACAAACCAGGAGTGAAGAAACTGTGGGATATTGAAAAAAAACTTGAAACAAAAGCTAAGAGAGATCCTGGACTTCATTCCTAATGGATTTCTCTGTTGTTTTCCCACATGGCATGTGATGATTAGTGGGGCCAAAGCCCTAAAGAAGCAGCATCCCATGGCTGTAGAAACACAAAGTGTTGTAGACTTTTCCCCCTAATCCCAGTGTAGGTGAGAGGTCTTGATAATCAAGATATTGATTATCGGTCATTGATTTCAGAGCACTGACTGTGGCCAAGAAGTGAGAGGGCTGTGGAAGTGTCTGCTGTAACTCTGACTAACAGAATTCCTGTTGCATTATGATTTGGGGGTTTTGCTCTCTGCAGGTTTTGGCAGCATCCAACAGCCTCACAAAGCTGAGTTAGAGAAGAATTCTGTCACAGTTAATATGTCTGAGGGAAGACATGACTCCTCCAGTTAAGTGCATCTTAATAACAATATAAAAATAAGAAGCTTCTCTACACAATTGTGTGAAAGAAACTTTCTGAAAAATCTAAATCTGGTGTAAAATCCTTCTTACTGTGACAGGCATTAGTTCCTCTAAAATGTTTATTATTTCTTGTACGTTGGCATTTGGGAGTTCAGAGATACTACAGTGCATTGCAGAAACGTGATATTTTGTGACATGATAAACACATTTATCCACAGGCATTTTCCTATTAGATTAAGAGAAACTGTTGATTCAAAAAAGGAAAAATGTTGTGTTTGCAGAACAGACAATGGAGCAAGCAACCCCTGGCTTTTTGTTTATTTATGTTGTAATCCTATGATATTATTCCTTTAAAGCAAAAGGCAGCTCCCTTGCTAATTGTATCTGTGGTATTTATCAACATGGAATGAAGACAGTTGCTCTTAGAGAAACATGGAAACTCAGAACTTGCACTGCAGTTTTTAAAACTAGTACTTCTGGTAAAGTGCTTCTTAAAATTTAAAATGCTTAAACACTTAAGCTTGAATAGGCAGATCCAACTTTAATCGCTTTTATTTGAAACACAAGGATGAAGCTGGAGATACTGAGCTTCAGCAAAATTGTGGATGGATGTATTCCTTCAGGCAGTTTTATTCCAGATGTTACTTTGGGGAAAGAACTTATTACTCTAGATTTGCACAATGCCTGTTTTTCTACTTCATAATCTAGTTTTCTGTAGGGTCTTTGAATACATATTTGGCTAAAGGTGTCACCCTTGAACTGATTTCACACCCATCTCATTGGCCATATATTATAATCAAATGGTCATTTATTTATCAGCATGTTTTTGGGATCATCAGTGACGTTATTCAGTCATAAAACCAAGAAACTTCTGCTTCAGAGCTGGGAATCCAAATAGAATTGAGGAAAAGAGGATAAAAGAGGCATTTACAGTGCAATTGTTGCTACCTTAAACCTTTCCAAGAACATTTTCTCACAAGAAAACAGTTTTTCCAAAAATGTAAACTTCCCACAAGTCCACACCATTCTCAGTAGCTGAGAAAGAGAAGTCAAAAGGAGTCATTTCAAGAAATGTCAAAACATTTCTGAAGTAGAACTTGTAGGGGTGTTTTTAAAGCGTTTTAATTTTTATACTATGTATTTTAAAATATAATAGTGAAATGTTTCTCTTGACTCAAAATGTCAGAGTCATAGAGAACTCTAAGTGATAAATCTAGAGGAGAATAGGGATGAAAATTGGTTCCACAATGGAAGTTTTTCTTGCCTTTGACCAGGGCTAAAATCCAGAATATCTTACACTCTTATGCAGGTATTTATGCTTTTTAGGGTGAAAATCATATCTTGAACGTATGCAAAGGAAAAGCATGAAAGAAAAGTCAAGCAGGAGACCTCAAGTGACATATTTTAAAGCAGAAGAAGGTTGAAAGGCTGAAGCAAGGTTTGCAGGACAACTGGAGTGAGATTGGAGAGAAAAGATGCAAAGGGTGGTTGGAACAGTGTTGGGAGCTAAAGAAAGTGTCAGAAAGTCATTGCTTTTTCTATCTTTAGTCTTTTATCTCCAGTTTGGAGGCTTTCTCACTTCTAACCTCAAGTCTGAACGTTTCATCATGGTGTTTAATACCACATACTTAAGTACTGAATCACTGAACTCAAAACTAATATGGAACCATATATTTTGATTTTTAAAGTCTCTGCAAAATGTCTTGTTCTTCAGCTAATAAAAAGGATGAGCTCATATCTTGCTGTGTCATCAGGTTAAACCTTTAAACATACATTGCCAGGTTTGTCACAGTCACTGCCAGTGAACATTTAGTATGTCTGCAATGAGTTAAGTGAGTGCAACAATGAGATATTAAGCATTGTGAAGGAAAGCCGGGCAGGGTGAAGTCAGAATTCCCCTGTGCCCTTTTGTGGTGTGACAGCCAAAGCTTCTCTGCCTGTCCTTGCTGTAATCCTTGCCATTAATGCAGTGCTAATCACCCCAGCAAGGGAATAGCTCTTAGGTGGACAAGTATGTTATGCACCAAAGTGGCTCTAATGCTTTCAGATTTACTTTAAATCTGGGTTTGGTTACAGATCCCAGAGGACAATGTGCATTGATGCTGTCTCATCAAGATGACTTCTTCAGATTAGGCCTCCTCAAATTGGATGAAGCTAAACAGAGCACAGAAAACTCTAGTAAAAAGTCCTTTTTATTTCATATGTTCTTTGCTGTGGAGCTCTTTGTTTTAAAAATTAATTTGCATTTAATAAAGATGGGGAAGATCAGGTGAAAATGCCACCAATCTTCACTGCAAAGTCAGCAGCTCCTGGAGGCACCAGTGGGATTTTTAATATTATAAGTTTCTAATGTACTTTTTGGATAAAAAATAATATATATATGTATTTCCTTAGTGTTCAGCTGAAATGAGATCCCAACAAAGCAGAATTTCTTCTGGCTGGAAAAGCACTCTGTGCTCGTGGAAGTGATGGGGAAATATGAACTGGTGGGTAAAATTTGGTCATTTTTGATTCAGCTTAAATATGGCTGCAGAAAAAGGACAGTCTCCAGTTCGAGACTTGGGGGAGAAAAACACAACTGAGTGAACTTCTTCAAATAGAATCATCACAATCATAGTTGGTCTACCAGGACTGAGGTCAGGAATTGCTTCTGTCAAAGGCTGGGGGAAGGGAAACATGACAAGTCCATGTGAGTAAAGGTGAAGGTTTTCCGGGTGAAGCTCAGCTGACCTCTACTGGGAAAAGTGAAATTTTCTTAAGACAGATCCAATTCAGTCATAAAATCATGTTCCCACTGGCAGCTCAAGTGCCATTAGGCTTTAAAATTCAGAAGGAGCAAGTATTGGAAATGCAGATACAGTTAATTTTCTTAGAGAGGTTTAGATTTGGTGGGAATAAACTATCCCTCTTTAGCATGATTTGCAACGTTCTCAAGACCTTTCTCCGAGAGAGCAGATTACTGAGAGGTTTGGAGAGCAGTTGCCTCAATGATCATAATGTTCAGGAGATTAAAAAACAAATAAAAATAATAATATTCCTGAGAGAGCCAGGGAAGTGGAGCCAAGTGAGTTATGAAAGGCTTGCCTCATGATTGCTCTAATTTTGTAGAAAGTGCTATACCTAATACAAAAGCTGCCTTGTATTCAATTTACATAAAGTGTTTTAGCACCAGACCAGAGAGTTATAATTTGTCTCCCCAGAGGATAGTAATCATGCAACAAAAGAAGATATAATGGGTAGATATAGTGGTACTAAGCTAGCAAAAAAACCCTCTAAATAATCCACTTTTGTCACCTCAGCACAAATAAAGGACAAACAACTGGTGTCGTCATTGTATTTGTATGAAAAATAGAGCTACCAGTCTTTGAGATTTCCATGCTTCTCAGCCAGTGGGAAGTTCAAGAGCCATATTGCATTGACTACAGCTTTTCCTCTGAACAAATATTCAGAACTCTTAAAAAATCAAGTTATTCCTTTTGCTCAGAAGCTGAAAGAGCTGCTCTTTGTAATCAGCATATAATGGGACTGCCTAGAAATCTTAAAAGCGAACAGAAGTATCCCCTGTAGTGGTGTGGTGTCTGTGAACAATTGGCAGAAGTTTGGGGAGAAATAAGTGTATTTTTTACAATGATTATGCTTCTTAGAACCAATGGCATCTGCCTTTAATCATCAGAAAAGTAATCAGACATGAACTTCTTAACCCTGCCTGTTTATCACTATTGTTTAATTAAGTTTCTCACAAGAAACTGTAGAACTACTAAGCCACACAAGGATAGGTGAATTCCCTAAAAGTAATATGGTTTAGTGCGTTGAAACTGAATTTTTTGAGTTATAAAACAATGAGAGAGAAAGATTAAGACCAAATTATAATGCAGGCTTCTGCTCCTGGTCTAACTTAACTGGGTAAATGTGTAAAGTTTATTCTTTAGTTGTCCTTTTCATTGCCCCAGGTGGCTGATGGTTTGTGCCTCTGGTGTTACACCACCCATCAGTAGATTTAAGATTTTCTCTGCTCGTTCCTTGTGCTTTGATGAGCTGTACTTTCATCTGATTTTAATCCATAGCATAGATTTGAGAAATGTTACTTCACTGACTTCAAGGTATCTTGCACTCTCTGAGGAAGAGACAATTCCTAGAGTTCTCAGAGCAGGTAGGAATACTCTTACTTGTTAGGAAAACACATAAAACACATTGAAATCAGTGACTTCTTTTTTGGAACGGAAACCTCCTGTTGACAGGAAAACCTTTCTTCCTAACAAAATAGAGGAGAGAAAGAGTTTTGAACTTCTGCTCAGCTTGATAAGGAGTTTGTATTTTTTACTTAATCTGTCTAAAGGCCAGCCTGTTCCTGACCTGCTTCCTGAGGAGATAGAGGAGCAATTCCCAAGGGCAGCCATCCTCCACTTGCACTGCCTGAACACTCTGCTGCCTCCAATCTCCATCCTCCCTGAAGCAGCAACTCCTTCAGATTAGAGGCAAATCTGCTCTGATCTGTCAATAGGCCTTTCATGGCTCTTGAGCAGCTCTAAGAGCTTGTAGTTGGGTGCAAGAACCTCAGTGCAACTGCAGATTCTGGGGCTGCGTCCCAAAATCCCGGTGTCTGAGCTGAGGAACTCAGATTTCCAGAACTGCCCATGAGGATTTTAACTTCAGCAGGGGTAGGGGTCCAGGCTCTCTTGTTTTGGGAAGATTTTTGTGTCTTGGTGCAGGGAGCAGGTGGTCATTCCTGGCTTTGATTTGTTACACTTTTTATCAAGTTAAGGCCCTTTCCCTGTTTTACACACCAAACATTTCATGTTTGAGAATTCAGTAATAAAGCAGTATCTTTGAATTTGTCTTAATGTATCAAGGCTGCAAAGAGAATGAGGTAGCAAAGATTCCACTTTTTTATAGCCCTTGATTTTTCTTCACTGTTACAAAGCTGCATTTATTACCTTTTAGAGCAATTCATTTTATGGGGTTTGTGTGATAAATGACTTCAGGCAGCACAATACATTTTCCTTTCCTGAGGTTTCCTTATGTGTGTTTGTATGTCTGTGCTTAAAGGGAGAGTGGAATTATCTAAGACAGTAAAAAAGGGAAGCTGAGGGATGAGGAGGGAATTGTTCTGTGTCGAAATTAAAACAAGAGAAAGAGCAACAAAAGAAATGGTAAGTACATATTAGAATTTACATTCTAGTTGAACAGTAAAGCACCCAAATGAGGAAAATCTGCTCTCAGATTCTTCAGCACTCTAGGTAAACATATGCAAACTGCCATTTAAAAGATTCACTTGTCTTTTGTTGACAATATAATCTCTTCTTTAATTGACAATCACAGTTACACTTAAAAAAACTGTTTGAGTACACTTACCTCTGCAAATTTATCACTGTGATGAAAGCTATCAAAACAATAGAAACAGTTGTATTTAGTACTTCATATCCAAATATTTCTACAGATTTAAATTGCTTTGTCTAACCGAAAGTAGTGGTTTTAATGCTTTTTTTTTTTCCCCAAACAGTTCCAAATGTCCCCATAACAGTAGATTTCTACCACTTTGCTTTGTAAGCAGAATCCAAACATGGTAACACAGACTCCTGAAAGTTTCATAACAAAGTGAGATGTTCTTCTGATGCTCTCTCAAGGAAATGCAAGGAGAATATTCCAATGCACTTTCCCTACACTTTGTGTCTAGAACAACATCATGAGAAGCATCAAAACCCTTGACCAGACTGATCTTAGAACTGAAGAATACCAGAATTATTAGAGAGATAGTTTATAATGCTTGTATGGGCTTTTAGATGTCACTTTTCAGATCTGCTTCTAACTGATAACTAGAACTAAAGGCTTAAATATATAGAAGAGAACACTGTATTTGTATTTATTAAGGGAGGAAGGTTCAAAAGTAATTTTGACTCAAAATTAAAGTTGGTGGGTAAATGGAACTGGTGCACTCAAATCCAAATTTTGTGTTGATCCAAATGAATAATGAAAAGTAAATTATTATTTATTCAAAAAGTATGTATATATGGCTGTAATTTTTATAAGACATATAAGTCTTTTCTCCCAGATAACAAGTGACTGGACAAGAGGAAATGGCCTCAAACTGTGCCAGGGAAGGCTTAGTTTAGAAATCAGGAAAAAATTTTTCACAGAAAAAGTTGTCAAGCATTGGAACAGGTTGCCCAGGGCAGTGGTGGAGTCATCACCCCTGGAAGAGTTCCAAAAATGTGTGGATGTGGTGCTTGAGGATGTGGTTTAGTGATGAACATGGTGGTGAGTCTGGGTTGATAGTTGAACTCGATGATCTTAAAGGTCCTTAATAATTCTATGATTGTTACTTGTTTTTTACATTGTTGTCAATGCTGTCCTGCAAATGGCAGAGCTCATTGGACAGTACTGAAGAATCCAGGAGCTGTGCACCTTAAAAATATTCTGCTACATTTGAACTAACTTTACAGTTTGGATTAGAAATTGCTTGTTTCCACTGTCCTGATTGTTTCCAAATAAATGGTTCACTTCCAATATTGCCTCTCAATTGGTAAGTCAAGGCTCAAAAAGTAATAACAATAAGAAAATTGCAAGGTAGCTTTAATGGCTAATGTATAGGAACGAATTTTTTGTGACTCTCATAAAAATCAAAAGATTGAGCCAAATGAATTCTTTTACTTCTGAATTTGCAGTTGCAAGTTGAGTGCTTAGTGCATAGAGGGAGATGATAGTCTTTTACATGTAATGGTGTTTCATTAGCTTCCCTATTTATTCAAATTATGCTTTTACTGTTATAGAACTCTTATGTTTATATTTACATTTTATAGTCTTATGTTTACTTAAGAGAATAACTTGAAAACATTCCACAGATGTAGCAGCACTGGAAACCTGCCACAATCCAGTGAGAAAGTGCTTAGTTAGTAAATGTCATTTAATCAAAACCATTCAAACTGTTAGCAGAGAAAAAAACCCCCACTTTTATGGTAATTGCATCAAGTAAAGGATATGCTGCTGTTTCTTGACTGGCATGTGGTTGGAAAGTCTGTGTTCATGCTTTTGGTGGCCTTAATGGGGGGGTTAAATATCTGCAAATGGCTCAGGCCTCTTCAAGAATATTTTAGGTAATTTAAAACCTCTTCCTGTGACAACAGAAAATGGACTTGGTGAAATATTCCACCCAGTGCCCAGAGAGGCACTTTGTTGGTATTGTCATCAGTAGGCTTCAGGATGGAGGGAAAAAGTAAATAATGTTCAGAGGGGAAAAGTAAATAATGTGCAATCCTTCTGTAGAATAGCAGCAAATACCAAACTATGGAACACAAGAGAGAGGAAATCCTTGTCTCCTAATATTAAACTACTCACCCACTTACCAGCATTTGCAAATGAAATACCTAAAAGATGTATTTTTTTCCTTGAGAAGTCTGTTACTTCCCACTTGAGAAAGCTGGATGTTTTCCAACGCTTAAGCATGAAAGCTGCAGCACCTTTTTTACTGGGAACTATTCTGGTCTGATGTTCAAAGACTCCCGTGGGCTTTTCCAGGCGTTTAAAAAGAAACTCTTGAAGCGTGGAATGGTTGGGGTTGCAAGGGAACTTTGAAGGTCCAAAAAGTTCCACCTGCCTTCCTCGTGCAGAGCTGGGGCTGCTCAGGCTGGTGGAGGTGTTGGAGGACACCAAGGTGGCCAGGTCAGGATTAATCAAGTTAAAAGGTGCTGGGTTTAAGTCACGCTGCAAAGCCTCAATGCAGAGGCACACAATTGGTTATAACTGTACCATCCTGAGGAAGTCTGTGCACTGCTGGATTTCAGGCCAATGATTTGGATGTAAATCCTAAGCTTGGAACACCTGCACTTGGACTCTCCGTGTTTGAGTTGCCGGGTCAAGCTTTGCAAATGTTTTCTTTCCGGGACAAGCAAATCTCCAGAGCTTGTGGTGGTCTGAATTCCACTGCATGAGAGCTTGGACAGAGATTTTAATGCTGTTTATGCAGGAGGGAAAGGAGTGCTGGGAACCTTGCTGCCTGGCTTTAGAATTATGTTTCAAATTTGTGGTGGTTCGTGGTCATTTCAGGCCAAGCTGCTGTAATTCCATAAATTGTGTCCTTGGCTCTGTTCCTGCTGCTCAAAGGTGTTTCTCTTCAATCATGAGAGGGTTAAAGCAATGTGTTCTCTATAAGGACTCTGAGGATTTCACCTGTTATAGAGCAAGATGAGTAAAGATCATGATGCATAATCAAATAATTATGCATTTAATCATTTATCTAGCAAGTCTTCCATGTTCTCATCCATAAGGAGAGGGGAATCTGGAAGCATTAATTGATATTTCTAATTAATTGACAGCATTTGTAGATAAATTCCAAAGTATGAATATTGGCCAAAGTCCCCGTTTGAGGTGTCAGACTTTTCTGTGTGATTTGTAACTGAGTTCAAAAGGTCTTCGTTTTAAGTTTTGCCTTACTGAGTCTTTTTTAAGAAAACTGAAAGTTAAAAAGCTCATTTTTAAAATGTGTTTAAATTAAATATCATCCTTGCAGCTTCAGGGCTCATAAATGTTTTCAGACAAACCAATATCTATTAGAAAACATTTAAACAGACATTACAAATATAAGTATAGAAAGAATTAATTTGCAACATTTTATCATAAAGGCATTTGCAAATTGCTTCCTACATGGCTCAACTATTTGTAGTTATTTGTTCTTTTTCCACTGGAGCAGAGTAAAATTCTTCTTTCCAGCTTCTTGCTGCTGTTATCTCTTAAAATGAATTGTGTTCCCCACACAGCACCCACGATCGATGCAAATATGCTTTGATTTTTTTTCACAAAGCAATTACCCCTAAATACCAGAGTTCATTGCCGGGTTAGTGCATCTTGTGCTGCTGATTTCAAACTGGAGGACTCATTTGTAAACAATTTCTTTTTGCATTACCATTTAGGAGTTGAATGATGTGATGCCTCACTATCCGTTTATTTCCAAACACAGTTAAATGCTTGACTCCATCACTTGAACGTAAGAATCCCTTTTCCCAATTTTTCATGAATGCATCACACCTTCTTTTGACATGATTTGGGTTGTGAGGTCTCTTAAAAAGAGTGGAAAGATTTATCACTTTTTGATGAATTTGACTGAAATGCAGAAATCCTGGGAAGGGTATTATAAAAAATCAAACAGCATCGAGGAGTATTTTAGGTTAAACTCAATAAAGTCACAGCAAAGGTGAATTTGAGAGGAGTTAAATTATTCAACTGTAATATTCCTAATCTCTATTTGAGGCATAGAATCATAGAATCATTAAGGTTGGAAAAAGACCTCCAAGATCATCTAGTCCAACATACTCTTTGTCTTTTTGGAGGTACAGTTTTAAACAAATAAACAAAAAACAAAATAAGGAGTTTGGCATAGTGAAAACAAGGTCTTGTTTGTCAACCTACTTGGTCTTCCACCAAGGATAGAAGTATCTATGTGCAAGTACAACTGGCACAGTTTATTTTCCAAATAAACTTTTGAGAGAGTTTTAAAAAGAAATTTGCACAGTGTCAGTGTTTGGGGAGATAAACTGCAGCTCCCTGAACTCCGAGCACTTCAGGGACACCATTCAATGCATAGCAAGGGGAATAAGAAAACTGTTTTCTTATCTCAGTGGAGGATCTTGGGTTTTTTAAAGTGAAAAGTTGCCCCTTTCCCAAGTGAGGACTTATTTCTATCAGCCTCCAGCTTCACTGAGACACAAGAAGCTGCTTTGAAGGCTGCTCTGCTCTTCATCACAGACTTACTACTCACATATTTCCATTTGTTTCATAATGTTTCTTTTCCCAGACTGTGCCATTTGCAATTAATATCTGGGCTGATCCCCAGATGAATTAATTACTTTAAATTCTTACACTGTAGGTAACATTCCACCTGTATTTATTTGTTTGTATTTATTTGCTTTTGATTTTTTTCCCTGGAGCAAGTTACTATTCAGCAGATATTCAATTCCACGTTATTTTCACAGACAAGAAGCAAAGCAGAGGGTTTCCTCTTTGATATCCTTTATTTATTGTTCCAGAGTTGCAAAGGGACTGGTTCTGCCACTGTTTGGAATGAAATACAGGTTATCTCACTAAATCAATGTCAAATCTGATAGTCAGGAGGCAGATGAGTTCCTGGAAACTCAATACAGACAAAGTTTTGAATTAGCAACATTTTGACTTTTCACCCCAGAATTATAACGAAGGAATGTTTTTAATCCTGGATCAGTTGCATATCCATCACATTTTAAAGCTGTTTGCTTACAACAAGTTTCCTGACTCCTCTTATAACAGCTAAAAAGCACCGTTGTTAATGTTTTGTCCTGGATTCCAGCACAGTGTGTTTAGCCAGTTTGTATTTATGTGGAAAAACTTTGAAATGTGACATACTAGATCATTCCTACAGACTCATTGAGGTTGGGAAGTGGCCATTTACTCACTTTTATTTACCCCTAAACTTGTCTGCTGGGTGTTGCAGGGCTGGCAGTGAACATTGCTAAAGCTACATTGTCCAGAGAAGAGGAAACCTGGTTTAATATTTACCCTTGACTCCTCTACTGCAAATGACTCCTCCAGTTTTCAGGAAAAGAGTTTCCCTCCTTGATTTAACTCCAGTTGCACTTTGGAGACCTTTTCTGAGGGATGTATCTCCCAGGATACAGATGTCACTTAGATTCTGATGAAAGCTTTTCCTGTGATTCAGGTTTCTATGAAACTCTGTAATTGAGGTTTGGTCCCAAAGGCTTTAGTGTTCCTAATTCAAGACACTGAAAGCAGTTGGGCTCCCTCCTTCCTTTCAGAAATGCCATTTCCTTCATATGTAGGACTTTTTCCCTTCCTCCCTTCCAAATCTGGGTGCCTTGTTGAGAGGTTTAGTTATAAGGAACCAAAGACCAGGGTGGCTTGTTTGAATGATGGAAGAAACAGGAGACAAAACTGACCAACAAATTTGAGCCTCCTAATTTTATGGTGGTGTCCCCCCATATCTATAGGAGCAAGGAAGCTCTTACAAGATCCTGGCCTAAGAGAGCTCCCAATGAGCAAATCTAAACTGGATTTCTTACTTAATCTGTGGGGTTTTTCTTGTCTAGCTGTTAAACTTCTCCAGTTTTAAAATGGGAGCAGTTTTCTTTCTTTCGTCCCATCTCGCCTCAAACATGATCAAATTTTCCATCTGCCCTAAATTTAACATACCAGTGCCTTATTTCTGCTAACAATCATTTTTGAACTGTATTGCAGCACCACTTCACACTTATTGCCTCAAGGAATGGGCAAACCTTTCAAATTGCTCAGTCCCCTTGGGTTACCAAGCTTTATTGTATCCATATTCCTCCTGTCTGATACCAAGGAGCCTCATGTTCTGTACAGATGTTGAGGGCCTCACGTTGTAGCAATGATGAAATTTTTTTTCTCTGCATGGTACTAATCTGCCAGTTTAAATCTGCTTTTTCATGCACATTCTGCATCTGTGTATTGTTCTTACGCCTGCATACAGGGGAAAATGAGGACATTAAACCCCACTCTGTAGCTGTAAACCTTCTTCATAATTCTGCTCTTTCTTCCCTCTCAAAGGTCTCAAATCACGTTTTAGTTTAACTGTTTCATGCAAGGAGATGTGTGTAAATAAATTTATGGTTATTTTGTCTTTTATCAAGTAAAAGAAGCTGAAGTTTCTGAAGTTACCTTATGGTGATGTTCATATAAATGAATTTAACTTCCAAACTCAGTTCCGTACTTTTTTCCAGTTAGGTTATTACTTGAAGTGTAAGGTTACAGATAGAATTCAACAGGGTTGGCACGTATGGCTGAATCTCAGAGCTGGTCAGAAATCAATATCTGCACTCCACATCCAGGACAGCTCAGGCAGAAGGGCCAGTCCAGCCTAAGGATCCCAGAGGATGATCCTGAATGAGTTCAGAGTAAGGACACTGCCCCCCCAACACTGCCTCTGCCCCCTCAATGCTGCCCCTGCCTCCCACTGCTTTGGGGAGTCAGAGCAACACATCATTTAAAGGCAGCTCAGCTCCCAAGTCAGTGGCACAGTCAGGCAGAAGGAATTGGAGCTGTGCTGTTGAAACAGGATGGATCTTTTCTGCAGAAAATCCTCCCTGCTAATAGGATGACCTGTGCCTGCAGTATTTTTCTTTCCTGATTGTGTGATTATAAAGTTCAAAGGTAATTTCACAAACCTGCATCCGAATGACTCAACGCTGGTAAATGTTCCAGCACCCGCTGTGATTTAGTGCAATAATCAATTTAAACATATTTTATATAGAAAAATGATCAAGCATTTCCTGTATTCAACTCCCCAGGGTTTTCCAGGGCTTTTACACTTAGGCAAGAAAAGAGCTTTCATAGAGAAACCTCACATTTTTATTTAAAAAAAAAAAAAAGAAACAACCTACAAATTTGTGCTATTGTCCTAATAATTGCTTTGTATTTGAGGTAGGCATTTTTCTTTAGCTAACCTTCTGCTATGCACATTAAAGTTCAGAGGAAAACTTCTTTAGTGGAGGTGGCATCATGGTGCTCTGAGCATGAATTTGCTGCATTACCTGAAGGAGCAACACTTATTTACAGGCCAGGATTCTCGTGGAACATTTTCCTGAGTGCTCTTGAATCATTTGCCTGGTAAAAGCAGCAGCTGGAAAAGAGTCCCGTCGATGGCAATCATGCACAAGTTATCATTAATGCCACGTTACTGAAGTAAATTACATTAATGCCAGATTTTTTTAATTTTTCATGTAAAGATATTTGGTGATTCTATAATCCTGGAAGTTGCGATTTTCCATTTTACCAAAACCATCACTGTCACCAGCATTTTGGGGAATTGATTCTCTGTGTTATTGTAGTGACTGATAAATATTCTCTCTTCTGTAAAATGAAGATCCTTTCTTAATCCTTACCGAGCATAAATACTTGGGCTCTTACACATGAAAACTTTGTCATGTTTTTGACTTGGTGTTGCAAAAAAAAAGAACCTTGGAAAGCTGAATTTAACAGAGGGAAAGGAAAATGTGGGTTGAGCCAGAAATTATCTGGTTTGCTTTGGGGGTGAGACAGTTCTAAAATCAAGCAGCAGAAACAAAACCTGCCATGACCTTATGCTTCACTTCAAGAATTGTAAAATCTAGGAGAAATAACTGTGCCATGTGCTGTAAGAATAACAGGAGCCTGGGTGATAAGTTAACATGACAAATGTCTCTCCAGCATTTTACTTATCTGTGGTGTAAATCTAAGAATACCCAGAAACTGAGGATGGCATTTGGCTTTTCCATTGTTAATGGCTCCAATAGGTGTCTGTGGAAAGTTTACCTTCTCTACTGTGAATTTTATCATGAGTTTGGCAGCACTAATTGTTTCACTATGGGGTTTGATTGGGTATCACTGAGAAAAGTTTAGTCGTTTATATCATTGATATTTTCCAACACATCCTGCTGAATCAACTGATGATGGTGTATTAAAAAAGAAAATAAATTTATACCTTAACTCTGCCAAGAAAATTGTTTTCTGCTTTAAAGTAATAATTGACAACAGAACTACGAGTGAGATCAGTAGAAGGAAAATAGTTTATTTTAAAGAATCTTAAAAGCTTTCCATTAGAGGAACCCCCATTTATAATGATGTGGCAGATCATCCTCATTCAGGCTGACAAATAAATGAATGCTTGAAATTTGATGGCAGAGCTTGGTCAAAATAAGTTCTGAAATGCACTTAGCTTTTGATCTGTAAACTATAAATGCCTTGGGTTTGGGGGTGTTCTACAGAACAGTTTCCAATTTGCTGTTTTTCCCCACTTCTAGTAAGCTCTGAGTATTTTTCAAAGCAGGGAATGTAACTGCAAAGCCACTGAGTTTTGCATGAACTTAACAATTGATTCAAAGTTAAACAAAAGGTGATGCATGTGGAGAGAAGAAATTAAAATTTTATTAGGTTCAGCTGCATCAATCCTGATATATTTTCCACTTTGTCTTTCTTTCAGCTGGAATTAAAAAATGCTGCTGTTCTTGACTAATTTTATTATTTTATAACTCGCTTCAAAAATTTATATAAACTTCAGAGCTCAGCATTTCTTGCAAATGTTGACCCATGACTGGCCAATTTAAATTTCAACAAGGTCAGACCTACCACCCATAATTCATATGATGAAATGCCTCATAAAATCTGAAAAATAATGCACTAGGAAGTGCAGAGGGAACAGGACCTTCTTCAGCTGCTGAAAAAAGCAATAAAACGTTGCAGTATTTCTCTTCGTAGGAGCAATAACAAAACCTTTTCAGCCAATAATCTGACTCGATTTTAAAGAACATTCAATTTGCTTCCTAGTGAAGATATTTTCTGAACGTATTATATAGATAACCCAGAACTGGGGGCCAACCTGGATGAATAACAAGGTGCCTGATCTGATATTTCTGTAAAATAATCTCTGCCCGGCTTGGATTTCCACAGCTCAGTACCAGTGCCAGTGAAGAGTGATTGGGACTCAAAGCCAAAATATGTTGTGGGTAAAAAAAAAGGCTCCCAAAACTACTTTGTGGGGTTTCCAAAATCACAGTAGCATTTGTTTCATTAATACCATTGCAGTGGAGTGGCTTTTGAGAACACGTTGGAATCATCCTGAACTGTTGATTTTCTGGCTGCAATTAAAACTGGGGTTTAAGAATGAATATGTGGGGTGAGGGTTTGCAAAAACTCTTTTGGAATTTTATTAAATTAGGAAGTGGAGAGAGAATGTTGTGAGTTTTATTAATGAACTGCCTGTATCCAGATGACTAAATGCCTTCTCCACTCACAGCCTGGATTCATTTGATTTCTTCTGGATTGATGCTGGTTTAATTGAGATCATTTGGGGCTTCCATTGCTCCCCAAGGATAAATGCAGTAGCTGGAAGGACATTTGTTGCTATGTGATGCCCTGCAGTTGCTACAGCATGACATAAACCCACAGTAATCCACAAAACACTGTCTCATATGAATTATCTCATATATATATATCTATATATGTATCTATTCTAGTGCTGTCTATGTATTACTTATGTCTGTGCTTGTCTGTAGATTGGAATTTTTCATTTTTTTTTATGTGAAGCATAGGAAGGTACCAATAACTTATTTATATTTGCATAGATCTTGTTGTGACAAAGCACAGAAGTCCCCTATTGATCAGCAGGATTTAAATGTGTGTTATCCATCCTGCTGAGCTGCAGCCAGCATTTTTTAGTGCTCAGTGTCAGTGGGACAACTCTCTTTTGTAAGCTATGAAATAGGAAATTTGCGTGAGGAAATTTCTTTCCCACTTCTCCAACACTTAGAATTATTTACATTTCAAAGTAAAATGGGTTGCTCCCCTGTAAGTGAAATGGGATTATTTTGCTTTGCTCTACGATTGAACTGACTATCATGTAGCTTTGGAGTCTTGGACAAAGCCTGAAACTCGAAGTCGGAAGAGTATAAATGACACATTAGAGTGGTGTGTCATAAAACCTGTGATAGGTTTAAAAAAGGATCCATTTTAAGGAAAAAAAAAAGATGAAAGGGCAATAGACATAATGGCATTACTGTAATAGCAGTCACTGTGGAGCTGAGTAAGGGAAGCCAGTGGAATGATTCCATAGTTTCAGCAGAAAATGCCCCCTAATTTAACATACTGATTTATATATATATATATATATTACAGTTTCAAAGTTTCAGGATTTAAAAAAATCAAATTACACGTACCAGTGACACATAGCTTTGCTCTGCCTGTGTCAGCCCTGCCCAGAGCTCAGGCAGGAGAAACACAGATATAACCAGAATCCTCGATATCATCTCGGGAGCACTGATTTACAGTTGCAAAGTTCATTGGAACCGCTCTGAGGCTGCCATTAACCTCTGATTAGACCATCTGAAATTATTCTGGTCTTGATTCAGTTGTCTTGTGCCCACCCACCCCCACATTTGGGCCTGGCTGATGTGCCCTCACCCAGCAGGGCTACGAACACAAATAACTCCCTGTGGGGATACTTGACTTGCCCTGGGCAGCTGCTTTTCTCCCTGGGCAGGAAGGGGGGAAAAAAAAACCCAAACCAGAAAAAAAGTTGTTTGTTTTTTTTCCTTTGTATAAATAGCTGTTCTAATCTGACCAAAATGAAGTGTCTTTTCTTTTTTTCTCACAAAGACAGAAATCTGAATACTCTGCAGCTCCATAGCCTGGACACTTCATTGATATGTGGAAGGTGGAGGGTCTGGGTTCAACCTGGTCCTAGAGGGAGTTAAATTTGTCTCCTTATCTGTAGCATTATTGGATGTTTTGATCAGATACTCCATTGCTGTGTTGAAGTACCAGAGAAATTTTTGAAAAGTTGTTGATCTTCATAAATCTGAGTTCTCCTGGGAAAAAAAGAAAAGAATGGAAAGTTCTGGTAGCTTTGTTGTTAAACTCCTGTCTAAGGTGGAGTGAGAAGGGACGGGCAGTCCACGAGGTGAGAGTTGCTTTCAAAATTGTATTTTTTAGCATAAAGAAATGGCTTCTGCAGTTGCCAGAGCAACACTTTTGTACGCCTTGAGTTCAAATGAATTAAAAAATGGTCATTTCATTTATGGTGGTGCACACACAATACTCATTAAACCCTGAAGCTGGAACAAACTATAAATCTGCTGGACCCTGAATGTCTCAGTGCTCAACCAAAATGGCAGCAGGTTTCACAGTCTGTGTTGGCTCCCAATTTAGTCATGGCTCTGCTGTTGTCAATCCAGGCAACATGTTTGCAGTTTAATACATTTAAAGGTTATGACCTGAATAATACAGTGATCAGGCAGCTGATTCCCTGTCAGATTGCTCCCTGTTGTCAGATGTCTCCATCTCCTGCTGTCTCCCATCTAGGCCTGTCTTCTCAGGCACATGGACCACCAGTGAGTGCTGAGAGCAGGACTGGACCAAAGCTCAGGGCTTCTTCAAAGCCATATTTAGCTTGGCAGCTTTGTTATTTCAGCCAATCTGTCCGTTCCACTTGGGCTGAAATGCCACCCTGTTTCTCAGCATTTCTTTCAGCCATCATTCCTATGCCAACAACCAAACATTTGGTCCAAATCACAGGACAGAGAGAGGAGCCATCACTGGTTTGAGAAACTAAGATTTTTTTTACTGATAGAACCTTAAAACTTTAAAAAGGATGTCAAGGCCCTGAAGAAAAATTCAATTTCCCTTATTGTCTGTATTTAAAAAATAGATCTAACGACCTGATTGTGAGAGAAGTCATGCTTCCTGGGCTTTTTGTGTAGCTTTGAGTGCAAAGTAATTGTTTTTTGATGAACATCATTTTCATCCATAGGTCATCGAATTTCTTTGACCCAGCTCTGATGCACTTTTAAAGGTATTATAATTTCTCAGCAAACATATACCTCAAGCTCCTGAAATGTACAATTTGGATACACTGCAGTGAAGTCTTTATGCTGAGGTTAAAACCTTGAGGGGATTTTTCTGGCATATCAGTTCTCAGCTGCATCCACATATGAAGAATAACTTTGTAGGAAAGACAAAAACATTGTTGGTTCTCAAACTTACCTCTTTGCTAGTAATACTCACTGGTTGTGTTTCAAACATTCAGTGTAACTTCTTGCCTTTGGTCTCCTGTTACTTACCAGGAAGAAGGGCTTTGCTATTCAGTCCCAGCACTGCCTGAATAGTTTGATCTCTGGCTTATTATTTTACTGCTTTGTGCCTTGATGCATCCCTCTGAGAAATGAGTATTAAAAGAGAGACTGTCTTGAGAGGAGCAGAGGAACTGCCTTGTGTTGAACAATTATAGAGCTTTTTCAGAGCGTTTAGATGAAAGCAATCAAATGCTATAATGCTTCCTGGTACTCCCTCCTGGTTGAAACGGAGAACTTTTTATTGGTTATTTCCATTTTAAGCTAAAAAGGTGCCAATTAGAGTAGTGTACTGCAATTCTTAAAAATAAAGAGAGTCTGTATACACCTTCCTGTTCCCATCCAAAGGACATTACTCACAATGGGATTTCAGTTCAGGATGTTGTTTTGGAGGCTTTTAAGTGAGCCTTGTCAGCTGCTGCTGTCGTCTGTCCTGAGACACCTGTGGAGAGCATTGGATGCCTCATGGAAAAGACTTTCTAAACTGCTATTGCACCTGGCATGAGCACCACTGCTGGGCTTGGGGTGAATCTTTAAAGGGCCCTGAGGGGAGTGGGTGAGCAGCAGCATGGACAGGGAAGCTGGAGGGCTGTCACATTGCCATGTAACCACCTGCCCTGAGCTGCACGACCCTCAAACTTGGAACCACGGTGTGTCACTCACCCTCACTCCCTTCCACTCTGTGTCTGCTTCCACTGCTGGAATTTCTTGGTAGTGTCCTCTTCTTCTGTCAATAAGCTGTCAGTTGCTTGGTTGCCTTTCCCACTGGATTGTCCTGGCACTTTGCTGCAGGGATGGGCTCAGATTTGATGCAGCAAATTCTGCTATTACTGCCCAAGTGCTGCTGCTCTCTACCCACTGTTGAGTGGCATCAATCAGCCCCCAAACCCTGCATTTGGCTCTCCTCCCCTGCCCTATCTGCTGTTTACAGACCAGTCCTTATGCCAGTCTGGTTTTGATGTCTGTAAGAACCGTCAACCCTTCTACAAAGCTGCTCCTACAAGACTTTGGCATCACCATCTGAAGTGTCTGTGAACTCCCGAGCTGTTCCTCATCTCGTGTCCACTCTGCAGATGGCACCAGCTCAAAGTCTGCCAGGCACTCTCAGCTCCCAGGCTGATCCTTGTGCCAGCACCGTTCTCCTCAACCAGGAATGCTTTTGCAAACCTTGGGGCTGCTGCCTACCAGCCCTGTGAGTGCTGTTACAGGCACGTGGTGGTTCAGTGCAGTCACACACAGCCCGACCTCGGCTCTGTCCACCCCGGGCACAGGAGACAATGTCACCTTACATTTTGGTGACGTTTTACAAAGAGACAAAGATGCAGCATGGCCCGGTGACAGCAGAGGTCTCTGTGCTGCTGGTGTCAGTGTTCTCTGTGAGGCTGTGGAACGCTGTGTGTGACAGGGATCCTGTTACCTGGAAACAGAGCTGGAGGAGAAAGCTGGCCTTTGGAGAGCTTCAGCTGAGAGGTGACAGCTGACACCCTGTATCAGACTCTTGTTTGGTGTGTGCTGATGGTTACCAGCCTGAGTGAGATGCACAGGTTCCTTCTGTCCCTTCCCAAATACTCCTGGTCGCTCAGCTACTTGCATTTTTTGTTATCCTTAGAGATGCAGCAATTTCCAACACAGATTTCTCCATTAAATACCCCTGAAGTAATACAGTGCAGATGAGGAAAAGCCTGTATTTTTGTAATTGACATAATTCTGTTAGTTTGTTAGGAACTGAACTAAAGGATGTTTTCTACTTTGCTTAAATACTAACTCTATTTAAGGAAGTTTTCAGCTCCTTCACATACTGTGATAAGATACCCTGTGGAAAAAATGGTTTTCTTTCAAGCTCTACTTGTATCAGTACAAATTAAAGAACTGGAATTAGAGTACAGATTTTTTTAGGCTGAAGTCTATGTTCCTTCTAGGTGAGTGCATATATCTTCCTTCTAGTTTTCTCCCACCGGAGAGTTGTGTTTTCTTTTCAGGTCATTAAAAGGAACAAGAGAGAGCAAGAGTACTTACTCTGCCAAAGGTGTCAGACAGACTGGCACCTACTTCTTGGTCGAATAGCACTTTCTGTTTGAAAAAGAAAAGGAAAAAAACAAACCAAAGGCATCAGCTGCTGCGTGAAATCAATCTTCCAATCTGCTGTAGGACAGAGCTTGCTTTGTAAAGAGGAAGAAAAGAATAGTCTCATAAAAGACACCTCATTTGTGGGTTTGCTCTCTGGCTTCAGGGTCCTTCTTGGCACTTTTCTTTCAACACTGCATCAGATACTTAATAGACTACAAAATATTAGATGCCATTAGGACATGCAGCTGTCAGGGTAGCTGCAAATGATGGAGTCATTGCTAAGTTAGTCATTCTCATTTTTAGGAATGATTCCAGCTTTAAACTTCTCTAGTTGTCTCCAGGGACTGTTTCTTGACTGTTGGAGGCTCATACTCATTTTGAGAGAATATCACTTGAGAGGTGGAAGGCATGTTTTTAGCTTGCTGGAACACAAGAAATCCTCTGCAGGTTGTGCATTTCCATTTATTCCCCTTGTCAAGCTCTGTTGAAGAATACAGCATCTCCATCAATAGCAGAAGGAATCTCAAGTAACAAAGTTAAGCGAAGTTCAGCATTTCTGGGCTGGGTTCTTAATGTGAGTAAAGTGAACTCCTCCCAGGTTAGCTCGAGCTTCAGAAGTCTGCCTGTGTCCTGGACTGGGGTCCCATTAATGCAGCTCCTTAAAATAATTAGGCACCTCTTTGTTTGTCAGTTATGCTGGGGAACTTTTGTCTAGGATGGGAGCCTCTTTCTTCTCAGGGAAAGGCTGGGAGAATAGGGAAAGGCAAAGAGATTAGTGCTGCCTAATTTTAGTAATATATATTAGAGGCTTAGAGAAATTAATCTTCTAATATGATAAATAGAGAGCAGGGCTCTGAAGTTAAACTCGTGCTCTGAAATGTCTGATATAGGAATCTCCTTCTCTTCCAGGGTACTGGAATCCAGACTTGAGTACTTGGGGTAGATGTTTTGGGTCTCTGCCTCCTTTAGAAGAGTGACTGGTTTGCTCAGGGTTTTGAAGAAAAGAGCAATAACACTGAGCTGGCTGTTGAGCCCTGGAAGATTTCCTGTGTGGGGGTTTGTTGTGGGATGGCTGCTCAGCTATTCCCTGTGTAACATTACCTGAGTGCTGCACCTGCCTTCTGCTGCTGATCCCAACCTCCCAGGCAGGGTTCCAGCAGGGCTTGGGATTGCTTGGCCTTTCTCAGGAAGAGACAGACTTAGCTGTCCACAAGCAATCAAAGAAACCCATCCAAGCTGCACATGCTTCCATGGTCAGCAGGCACCTGAAGAAATTCTTCTCTGGTGTAAGTTCCTCTGGTGCTTTTGGCATCTCTGGATAAAATTGTCATTAGTTTGGATCTCAGCTTTGTCAGAATGCTGATCACACAGCTAGATGGGAATACTTATGTTAGTGGTGTGATTTCCCTCATAGCTTTATATATGTAGCAAAACATAGTGTATCAAACACTGTAGCAACTCAGAGAATTGCTTTTTCCATCTCACTATTTAGAAAAATAAGGCAACAAGATAACTTGTGATCCCGTGGGTGATGTTTGTTTAGAATTTTACTAGGCTTCCTTCCAGGCATTTTTTTTATTTACCTATCCTTGTGCTTAAACAGACAAGTTTGATTTTTGGCTGTTCATTTCTGGCAGGAAGAAATTCTACAGAGCTTGAAATTGCATGGACAGTTCTTCTACAGGAGATGAGAACAAGAGCACAAACATCTCACCCCTCTCCCAGTTCTGCCCAGAAGGCTTTAAATTTTTCCTTTAAATCCCTCTTGCACGACTCAGTTCACATTTTTCAAGCTGTTGTAAAAATTTTAGCCCTTCAATAATCTTTGTACTAATTTCCTAAGACTGAAAATAAGTAATTACTCACATTTTTCAAAATGTGATCCAAATTAAGCAGCTAGACTGTGTCTTCTTCCACTAATTATTTCAGGAGAGCTAATCTACAATGTGTGTGACCTTTTCCGAATCTGGACCCATCTGGCATTTTCAAATGGAATTGAGTATTGATCTCCACACTGTTAATTTATTGTTTAATTAAAAAATCATAGTGCTGTGATGTGGTTTGATTGCACATCCTTTCCCACATCAACCAATTAACGTGGAGAGCCATCACAAAACTATCACTTTTTATTATTTTTTTTTTAATGGAGCTTCCCAGAAATGTGGGTCTCCTCTCATATATACTAATGGTGTGGAATGTATCTGGGCATAAATGACCTGCAGGACCTGCTGTAGAAAGTAAAGTTTATATCATTTTGGGCTGACCAAGGTGCACTGGATTGAATGTTTCTGGAACTTCACTGTGCACCTCAGGTCACCAGTACCTGCTATAAAATATAGAGAAGAGGTTGTTAAACAGCAGACAGGGGTGGGTTTGCTGTGCTGCCCTGGCTTGTTAGGGAGAAGAAATTGTATTTCCTGAATGAGGCAACACCATCCAACTTTGTGCTGTCAAGTTCCCTTCCTGTGGGTGAGAAATATTTAAAGCAACCCTGTGTTGTTGCCAAATTACCTATATTTTGTTGTCTAAAAGTGTGCCTAAGAATGCCCAAGAGTGATGTGTTTTCTGCAGAACATTTGTTTCCCAACTGTCTTAAAAGACACCTCTTGGAAGTGCTTATAGATCCTGCCTTGTATTTTTATGAATCTTTATTTCTAGTTGTTTAAACCGAGGTCTTACTGGGGGGTAATGTCTTCTGCCTCCTCAACCTTACTTAATGCTGCATCAAAAATCTCCCATGAACGAATGTTAAACTAGAAATCCTGGAAGGGATATTTTAGCCAAGGATTTCTTTTACAGTCAGATCTTTGGAATACATTAAAGTTCTTCTAAAAGATTCTTGCTTGACCTTCAGCACCCCTGTGTATGAAATACCCAAACCTGGTATCTATTACTGTGTTCCAGGAGAAAACCTGAGAATGGGAACTCAAATTCTACATTACCAACTTTAAAGCAAACATTTGCTTCCAAAAGGCTGTGGAAGGCAGGACTGGGAAAGGGGTGAGAGGTTTTTTTTATCTTCTCTTCCCTCTCCTCAAAGTTTTGTGTAAAATAATCACTATTTTTCCTACATAACTTTCTTATTTTCACAATTATGAAAGAAATAACCCTTTTTAGTCTCCATTTCTTTTTCAATAGTCAGTTTTGAGGTAAAAATTAAGAATATTTAAATTATGTACTTACCAAGTAATTTCTAACCAGAATGAGAAGTTGTCCCTGATAGTTTGATTTATTAAAAATAGATATATTTCATCACCAAATAATTTAATACAAATAATATGATCATATCTACCACAAAGGCATCCAGAAATAAATCACAGTGGTGTTAAAATTAATTTGGCCTAAACTTCAAACAAAAATCATTATCTGATAATAGTTTCAGCATAGTTCTTCAAGCCATCTTTGCTTTTCCAAGTCCACTCTAAAATAAATAGCCTGTCAAAACAAGACATTGCTAACAGATCATCCTTCAAGAAATCACAGGACCAGGAGCTCCCAAATTATGGCACTTTTGAAATGAAGAACAAACTCCATCATTTCAAGGAACATGATTAGAAAACCTGGTATCACCCTGGTATAGAAATGAAACTTGGAAGTTCTTTGCAGATAAAGGTCTGTGCAAACTTTGGCACAGTTTGAATTCATCCAGTCAGAATCCAAAAAGCAATTTATCTCTGATCTTCTGAGAAGAGCCTGCAGTTGGGTGTTATTTAATATCTTAACTGTAATTGGAAATAAAAAAGGAAGGGAATCTGAAATAATTCCTTTCAATTGTTTTACTTATGGAGATTCAACTGTTAAAAAAAATCTTCTGATTTTGACGTTCTTTCTTCCTAACACAAGTTCCTCAGTGATTCAGAACTGTGACAAAAGTACAGTGGAAAGGATTAAAAACCTACTGGTAAACCAAAATGATGATCTAAAGCCCACTGAAATGGAGAAATGGAATTCTTTCCCTTGGCATCTCTGGCCCTTAGATCAGGTTCTTAATTTATTATCAGAAAAAAGTTCTTAAAATTTCAGGTGCAGTGTCTAAAACAGGTTTTCTTTTAATACCCCATAAAGCATGGAGGGTTAGAAAGCTGCAGAATGACCAGGTAAAGTAGTAAACCAAATGCTTTTTTAGCAGGTCAGGAGAAGGTCACTTGTTTTACCATTAGAAATAAGCCCTCAATTGAGAGTGACAGTAAGACTTTTACTCCTCCAGTTCAAGGAAAGTAATGGCTGTCAGTGTAAACTGTGTTCTGAAGGGCTTTCACTGCTCTTATGGCTGTGACATAAATTAAAGGGAGGGGAGAAACCAGACAGGGAGGAAACAGTGAGAAGGGCTGGTTTGAAGAAAGACAGAAGTCCAGAAGCAGCACTTGTGGACGTGCCTGGAAATGGCCAAGCTGTGTTCATGGCTGGGTAGCAAATGTTTGGAGAAGGTAGCAAATTCTCTGCTTCCTCATGCACATGGGGGAAAATAGAAAAGAATCCCATGGCAGGGATGGTTCCTGTTTTCCTTTAATAAATATTATCCATACAAGTTACCTGCTCCCCTGGAGACAGTTAGATCTGCTTTGGGCAGTGTCAATTGAAATAACTGGTGTTGGGAGTGGCCTGATAAGGGCTCTGTGTCCCCAGGTGCAGCCAGAAGTGATGCTGAGCCTGTTTTCCCACTAGACATGGATGCAAACAGTGCCTGGTCACCTCAATCAACACAAGTAGGACCACTGATGGGGGTGAAAGCCTGTCAGTGGAAAATATATACCAATATATGATATAGATTCCTTCAGTAGATGGTCTTAACCTGCCATCTGGATCTGCATCTCTATCCACCGATCTCCCTGCCGCCCCATGCAGAGACAGAAAAACACACAGATGTGCAAATACATGTCACTGGTTACTCTTAGATCACCTGTTTTCTACCTGTTTTCTCCAGTATCCAGCACAAATTTACAACCACTCCAATACTGGGCTCTGTCAAGCCTCTTATCCCACTTGCTGGTTTATCCAGCTTGATGCTCACTGGTAAATCCACACACACGTGCACAGCCCACTCGGTGTGTTTGTACTTGAGTCCCTCCAGCTGCTGGGATCCAAAATACACAGACCTGTATGTCCCATGGGCCATCCTCAGTGGCTGACACTTAAACTTCCATGAGTGTACAGATTTCAGAGCCCCTTATCCAGGAAAATCAATGGAAATGGATGTGAACAAGACACGGCCACACCCTGTGCTGAGCAGACACCTGCTGATGTGGGACTGGCGAGAACCTCAGCTCCTGGTTCACGTGGTGTCGTGGTGGCAGACATGGATCATGGCCAGGATCACACATGGATCATCCCATCCTGCCCTCACAGCCCAGGGAGGAGCAGGGCCAAGGTGTTCCCTTTGCTCTGATCACATCCTGTGGATGTCTGCCTGTCATTGTTCCTCTGCTCGTGTGGACAAACCCAGCAACCCAACACAAATGCCACTGATTATTCTACCCCTTGATCAATCAAACTTTGCATTCTGTTTTCTCTACTCCTGCTCTGGCAGGAGATGAGTCTGGGGCACCAGTCCTGCTTGTTTCTTACACAACTTTCTGTTACAGTTCGTGACATCACTCAGGTGGGCACCCAGATAAAGGTCTTCCAAAAAGCAGGTTAGCACATAGCTCAACATAAAGAGGTACACAGCAACTTCAGTCTGTTACTCCAGATGCTTAGATATTCTTGTAAATCTTGCTTGATTTGCTGCACATGGACTCGGGTGATATAGATGTATCACAGTGGGCATTTATAAAGCATCCAGACCATAAAAACTCATTCTTCATAACCATCTGACTATGATTAATTGTAACAATACAACTTATTAATTAAACTTGGGAAGCAGTATAATTGGAACTAGCATTCTCAATTCACTTGAATGAATTTCAGCATTTATTCTGCAGCTATTTTAATGAAATGCTGAAATCATCTGCGTATCAATCTATTCATTACCAAATGAGACAAATGCTAACAACAATCCTAAGTATTCATGGAAATATCTTCATTAGAAAAATCATCTAATTAACCTGGAGTGTTCTCTAAATGAAGCACCTCAAATGTTACGTATTTTCTTTCATAATTGCAATTTGAGAATATTAGTTTCTCATTCTCCCTGATTATATTTAAAGTAAAAATAGCATTCAGCACGATTTAAGCTTTTTGCACAAAAGAGTAAACTTTAGGGAAACACCAGCAAAGGAGGTGTTAACCTTCCCTGTTGCTTTTGGTTTATTTGCTGTTGATGGCCATTATCAAAGAAGCTGCTTGAGCAAGAATTGATCCGGTTGTGAGTCTCACCTTTGTGCTGAAGTCTGTCTGCTCGTGTCACTGTTATTACTTGGAAGATTTATCAGTGGTAAGGACACCTCACTGCCTTCCCCCCATCCCCAAATACTTCAGCTGAAAGGTACAAATTATCCCTATTCTGAAATTTGCCAAGAACTGTCACACACTGAGCCGAAGTGTGCAGCAGCTGTCTGGTTTTTAAGAGCCTTATTTTCAAGGAAACACCTTTTGTTTTATTTATAAAAAGTGGAATTGCCACTCCACCTAAAGCAGTGGGGTTTGCCCAGCACGTCCTTGCCTCCCTTTCCCTTCTCAGTCAGCAGTGACATGACAGCAAGTCCTCACATTGGGAATGGTGTGGAACGTTCCTGGTGCTTTAAGACCGAAGAAATTCTAACCAGTTGGAATATTCATGGATTGTCTAGCAAAAACAAAAAGTTCCCAGAATTTCTTGTATAAACCCTAAAGCTCTTGCATTGTCTGGTTTTCACCTCCTTCCAGCACGTTATATCTCTCTGCAGTGTATGCACTTCCCCCCTGCTCCTCATGGTTTCCTTCTGAACCCCTTGGGGCAAAGGATTCTCTTGTGAGGTTTTGTTAAGCACGATGTGACCTGATCCTGACTGAGTTTCAGATACATTAGAGCACATGGAACAGCCAGCTATGGAGGGGCTTTGGTTGCCTTAAACACTTAAACACATTCCTTTTTTTTTTCTTCTTCAAGGAAATGAAGGAATGAAGTGAAAAAGCTGTGCAGGAATTTGTCCTGGTTCATTATCCTTAAAATTTGCTAACTGCAATGCACAAAATTCCTGACTGATTCAGAGGACAAGGAGATAACCCTAAAAATATATGCTGAATAAAGGAACTGAAAAAAAAACCCTGCACAAAACCAGGGGAGAAAAAACCCCAAACCCCAAACCCAACAAACCGCCTGAAGATATTTTCATTAGCTACTGCAAGGAGGAGCTAACATTCCAAGGACACCTGCTCTAGGAAAAGATGATGTGAGTGGTATATGAATCCTGCTTATTTTTACCTCGAGATGAGAGGATAAAAGGCAATGGTGCACTTGAAGATGGAGAAACATGACAAGCACACTGTACAAAACCCGACATCTCAGAGGCAGGCTGGCAGTTAAGCAACACCACTGGTGTTACTGTGAGCTTCATTCATCAAAGGGTGGGTGTGGATTTGTCTGGCAAAATTTGTAGGAATGCAGCAACCCTTTAGATCTCGTTTGAAGAGCTCTGAGTACTTTGCAAATGGCAACTCTGGCTTTTCCCCACCCCTATTAATCCAGCGTGATTTCACTGACTCTTCAATTAAGTATTAGGGTGTGAGTTAATGTTATGCTTGTCTCTAGAACTCTCCACGATTTTTATAATAAAGAAGAGAGTTTAAAACATCAAACTCTGTTTATTTATAAGGGTGCAGCACACAAGGAGTTAATAGAAGAAAAAATTCTCATGTGGGCAGGACTTCAAAGAAATCTGTGCCCAGCTGTAAAGAGTGCCTGAATATTTCTGCTGTACCTGCTGGATGATTGGGATCTCTGTTTAAACAAAAGATTTCTTCTTTTTGATCCATCTATTTGTCCTCGTTTCAATTAAAGATTCTTAGCTCATCAAATTAGAAGCTGCTCTCTAAGAGATTATTGGGACACCACAGCTTAACTTTACAACTTGAAGCAATGATAACTCACCCCCTCGAGGAAAATGACTGAAAGGCACTTCTTAAAATGCACATTATCATCAATCATTATCATTGACAGGTGCAATATTCATGTTCTGGTGCCATTTTTTCTTATTTAATACAACATGTTATCTCTTTTGGTTTCTCCAAGAAACAAGATTTATTAATTCACTGTCTCTTCTTTGTTCCTCTAATAACTTCTGATCCTATGAGCTACTTCCAATGAAACTTGATAGAGATATAGAGGCATCAATGATATTTTCTGTTAGTGCTTCTGTGAAAGCAGGAAGTTGGGCAGGGAGAAAAAAGCCAGCCTGGGCTAGTGAAAGGTGTCCCTGCCTCTGGCAGGGGGTTGGAACAAGATGATGTTTAAGATCTCTTCCAATCCAAACCAGTCTGTGATCCTGTGGTGCCTTAGAGTGGAAAAAGTTACAACACAAATTCAGCCACTTTATCAAACATCAGTGAATCTACACAAGGCAGGACAGGTAACTTGGATTTATGAAGGCTCACGAAGAAACAATTACTGTTGATAACAAGATAAACAGTATTTTTATGTAAATACAACAGATGAATCTACTACTCCTATTACTTCTCTAGGCTTCCTAAACTGTCTTGCCAAAATTGGTATCTGCTATTGCACTGAGTTTTGAACTTATCTGAAATATTTCAGTTTCCTCACGTTGGTAATTTATGCTTACCCTGAATGTGAAGTTGTCCTTAGCATGAGTCCTACATGAAGTCAGGGGAATTTTGCTTCTGATTTTAGTGGGAAAAGAGGCCTGAGGACAGTGGGAATTCATAGAATTCCAGCTTTGTCATGTGTCAGGCCTGTGTAGAGCCCAGCCCACCAAGGAAATGCAGAAAGACAAAGCAAGAGACCACTGAAAAGTGGATCCTGTTCAGATATTGCAGCTCCACAAAAAGCAGGACTTCAGTTTGAATTTTCTACCAGGCAATTAAATCTAAGCCTTGTGAAATCTAAATGTACTTACAGAATTTACTCATCATCTCAATGCAAAGTTTTTGTGGAAATTGCAAAAGGTGAAAACTTCCTGGCGAAATTCCCATTTAATGATCCTTGGGGATGCAAACAGCATCTCAAAACCCAGAGTCCTGAAGCTTTTCAAGCTGAGAAACACAGAAGCAGTTCAGGAGCTTATTTCAGCTGGTCAGAACCTGAGGAGGTGACAAAAAAATAAGGTTTTAAAGCTGCCATTCACTTTGGGGTAGATAAATTCCTTCCCAGATTTGAGCAACCAGAGCAACCCAGTCATCTGTATGCCTTCATGTCCAGGGGCTGGAAGTCTGTTCCTGTACCCAAACACAGGCAGAGACCACACAGCCTTGTCTTATCCTCTGACAGAGCAGACAGTGCTTTGTCACCTTGCTGTCTCTGAAGGGATTTCTCTGCTGCCCACAGAGAAATTGCTTTCTGAGTGGGGGGTTTATCTCCACCCTGCTGCCTCTCGTTTGCTTGGACTTTAGGATTTCTCCTGCACTGATCCTGCAAGGTTTTTCTGTCCCTCTCCTACCATGCTCTGCTAGCTTGGACACTTTCCCTGCTCCACGTCCTGAGCCTGTGAGAAAACTGCAAGTTACTGATCTGACATTGTGAAATTTGGTGTGTTTAATGGGTTTGCTGCAAAGGGGCTTGTTGGAGGTTTTTTTGTCTCTTGTTTTTCCTACAATGTCGTCGTGTTAAAATGCTGCCAGAGCAACATTTTCAAGAAGAGAGAAGCTTTTATTTTCAGGGCTGTAGATGGAGCATTCTGAGTAGCCTTAATCACATGCATAAAGGTTTTAGTATTTCTTTTGTGTGGCATTTTATGTTGTCAACTACTGTAGTCAGAACCATTTCTGAGATTCGAGATCAGTCACATTGTTGGGTTGAGATGACTAACTCACATCTTTATGGAAGATGTAAAGAGAGCTGAAATGTAAGAAAATGGGGCATATTTATTAAATGATGCATTAATGAGGCTTTATATTTTCAGCATAGCACCTGTTTATACTGACAGCACTGGAGTTCATAGATGTAACTTTCCACATTGAATATATGGCTTGTTCTTGCTCTTGTTACAGCCTGATTATTCTGGTGTAAATGCATCACTGCAGGTAGATTCTTTTTTATTGTAGAACAGCCATCTGTGTTTTTAAAAACTTGATGAGGCTTTGAAAAGCAGAGCAGCATCAACTACTTACAATAGCCAATTTTGATAACTTCAGAATCAGAGCATTCAAAAATAATCTTCAGCAATAAGTGAAACTAGATTGTACGGTGCAATGGGAGGCTTTATGTGCTGATTGGCTCTGTGTGTTCTCCTTAAGCACCTTTTCCCTCCGCTTGCCAAATTTAGACATTAGATAAAAGATTTTAGAATGGTGCCCTAGGCTCCTCTTTGGTGGTCTTAATTATTTACTGCCTCCTTGCACACAGGCTTCCCTACTTAAGTAATTGCACTAACAAATTACAGTATTAAAATGTCTGTCTAAACAATTTGTAGGTGCAGGCTGATATTTAGATGCTTAAAGTGCTTCTCTGAAATCCACAGTTTATTGTGCATGCAAAATTACACTTGAAAAAAAGGAGTGTTTCTGAAAAATCAGGGTCATTTATGTGAATATATCCAGTGGTTGTAACCAGAGTAATTTGCATAATTATAGAAAAGTACTGTGCTGGAATCCACAGTAACTTCATCTGAATCTGTGATACCTGTCAAATGGAATAAGATGCATTATAGCCTTTGCCTCTTAAAAAATATACATGTAAGTGATGCCTTGTCTTGGTCTTCCTGGGCTAATTCAATGTTCTCTGTAGACATTAATTTTACACTGGGCATTGCTATTGTGAGGCACTCTGATTACTGTCACTTATATGAACACTTGAGAAACTAACTTAGCTAAGAGAAATAAAAGGACTTGCCCAGGGTGACAAACACAATCAACGACAAAAGCCAGGCAAAGAACACGGATTTTTATTTTATCTCAATTATTGCCTTGGAAAAACAGATCTTTATAGCATGTCTGTGTACAGGATCATGTTCAGTACTGCAGGAAGGTGTGAGCTCTATATCAGATGCTCTATGAGAGTGTAGGGTGGAGTCCTTCAGCTGATTTTACTCATCCTCAGGTAAGTGTGTTCTTGAAGCTGGGTCTCTACAGACAAATGGGAAGATGGTAATGCCCAGAAGGTGATTAATCCATGCTAAGAGAGTGTGTGATTTGCTCCCTGGAAGCCCCTCTGGATCTCTGGCAGTGCAGATCATAGAATCATGGAATCACAGAATCAGCCAGGTTGGAAAGGACCTATGAGATCAACAAGTCCAACCCTTGATCCAACCCCACCATGGTTCCCAGACCGTGGCACTGATGCCACATCCAGTCTCATCTTAAACACCTCCAAGGACAGAGAATCCACCACTTCCCTGGGCAGCCCATTCCAATGCCTGATTACCCTCTCTGTAAAGAATTTCTTCCTAATATCCAACCTAAACTTCCCCTGGCACAGCTGAAGACCCAGCCCTCCTGTCCTACTGCTGGTTGCCTGGGAGAAGAGACCAACCCCCACCTGGCACCCCCCTCCTGTCAGGGAGTTGTAGAGAGTGAGAAGGTCTCTCCTAAGCCTCCTCTTCTCCAGGCTGACCAACCCCAGCTCCCTCAGCCTGGTGGTTTAGATGGCTGGTTTCTGCTCAACATCCAGCTCAGATCAGTGGAGCAGATGAGCTGAATCTCACCCTGAAGAGACAACTAATTTCTTCATACTTTTTGCAAATTCAGTGGTGAAAAAGGGAACCTAGTAAGCTAATCAAGCCAGCACTGAAGGGAGAAAGTTCCACTGAGCTCCCAAATACTTCAAATTCGTGCTCAGTCCTGGCATCCCTTCTGAGAATGCTTAGAAGCCACCTTGGATGTTCCACTGCAGAAAAAGCAGAGCCCTCAGTCCCTCTCCTTTTTTATAAGCAAGTAAGACTATGAATACAGGCTCACCAGAATGCTGTGAAGGAAGGTGAAGTCCTGCATTCCTGTTGGAAAGACATGGTCCTACTGTGGAAGAGGCTGTGTAGTGACCACAGGTGTGATCTAAGGCTGAAATGGAGGTATCTATTTGTCCATGGAGGTGTCTATTTGTCCATACCCAAACAACCCCTGTTTGAAAGACCTCAAAAGCAGATACTTCCAGCACACTGAAAATGAGCAGCAATAGAGTTTGAAGTAACAAGAATTTATATTTTTGGGGAAGAGGGAGGGAAAATTATAGCAGAAATTTTTGAGATTTAACTTCAGATAGACATGTCTTGACAGAGATTTGTGAGCAAGTGGGGGATAGTACAGAAAGAGATGGTAAAAATCTAGCATGACCTGTTTTTTCATCTGACTTAGTATTCTTAACAGCAGCAGCTGATGCTTGCAAGCATTTGCATTGCATCCATCCTTAATGTTCATGATGTTACAGGCGATAACAGATGCAGAAGGATCTGATCAAAGCACAGCCTTGTGACTCCCATTCTGAATGCAGCAAAACATTCCAGAAAAAAAATGAGAAAGATCAGGCAGGTGTATGGAAGAAAATTCACAGCAGATATGTGATGGCTCAGAGGAGATGGTGCAGAAGTGAGACAAAAGAGGTGAAAATGGGAACTATGGTTTTCAGCTTTCTGGTCATGTTGGATAACAGACCCTTCTCTTTCCACTTAGTTCTGTACAACAAGGGCAGTATTTGTCCATCTCTTGCAGGTGAGAGGTGCCTGTAAATAAATCAGCAGGGGAAAAGAAAGTAAGGACATGTTCCTGCATTTAGAGTAGAATATCACCAGTACAGACTGTGTGTGTTTACAGTCCTTTAGGGAAGGAAAGATGATGGGCAGGTGAGAGCGATCTGATTCCTTTTTCCAACAAACTCATTCTGTACTTCTATACAGCTTCTCCAAGGATTTCTAGGTATAGAAATGGAGGAAAGACCAGTTCAGTTTCAAATTCATATATTAAGAGCCTAAACTATGTTGATATTTTTAATTTATATGAGGAGTTTATGCTGGATATTTCCTACGTGGTCTATCTCTTCCAGCAGAAGTACCAAGTTACCCAATAAAGTTCATAGCTGGGGCAATTTGGCATTCTGGCATCATGAGTTTGACAACAGATTTAATCTGCTTCACAACACTGTGAAGAAAAGAGAAAATTCAAAGAATAATGGGTTAATGAAACTAAAACTTATTACTGAGGCAATTGTTCTTGTTAAAAACTTGCTTTGTCTGTGGAAGTGACTCATGCTTCCCGAGCTTGTCATTGCTGCAGGAGCTGCAGGGCTGAGTGAAAGAAGATGACACCACCCAAGGCACTTAAATGTTGTCTTTCCAGGCTATTGAAGCTGAGAAAGATAAGACTGATCCCAAGAATAAAATACTGAATGAAGAGCCAAGGGGCATCACTTCATTTCCCAGCCCTGATACAATTTTCTTCAACTGTCTCAGGCAAATCACATAAAGTCTGTGTCTGTTCCCCTCTCTGTAGATTTGCAATAGTACTTTTCCATCTTATTTAGGTGGTGGTTTGATTTCTGAAGATCTTAACAGCAGCAGGGCAAAGCCTACAATAGGGGAAACGTATTTTAATAAATGACACTTCATCAGGGAGGGTCATGATGAAACATTATGGCTTAGAGGGCTTGTCTGAGGGAAGAACTGTACTTTTTTCTTCAAAACTTTTAGAATATGTTGACAAGTTGGAAACTGAAAGGTGTGACTGTGCTGAAATCAAGGGAGCTCTACCAAGAATTGATTTCTTCAAATTGTGTGAAAAATCACATACTCATGGAGTGGCGACTGAGAGATTAGGAAATATTGTGAAATTCAGATCCCAGGCACACAGCAAAGGACTCCTGAAATAATATTTCAGCTCCCTGAAAGTGGGGTGGTGAGACCTTCACCCGCAAGGTGGAAGCCTGAGTTGGTTGGTTGGTAACGACAGGAACTCGTGTTAAAAGGATACACCCCTTGTGGGCAGGGTAGGACTGTCCTGAGGTGAAAAATAGAAAACACTACACAATATTTCCTTTTTTTTTCTACCTTTTGCTTCGGTTGGCAGACTCCCAAATCCATTGCCTTTCAGAGTGGCTCGGGGGGGGGGGGGGGGGGCCAGGGGAAACAACCCATATTTCCAAATATGCCGCTTCTGTTTCTGCCTCATCTTTTGAAACGTTGTCAGTGTGTTTTCTGCCTCTTCTGTGGCCTTTCCCTGTTTCCAGGCAGGGGGTTTCTGGGCAGAGAGTGAGGAGTGTGCACGTGCTCTGCTGTAGGCAGAGTACCTTGGACAAAACCGAGTCCAGCAAACTTCAGAGGCAGCTTTAACAAGGCTGCTGGAACTGATGGGCCTGTGAAGTCAGCCAGTGTGACAGCAATTTATAAGCTGTGAATAGAACACTGTGCTGATTATATTGATTTTGAAACCTACCACCAGGGCTGCTATTCATTGACATTCTTGTTGGCAGCGTGTCATGGAGGCTCCATCCATGTTAAAAGTGAGGTGTATTAATACCAGAGTTGTCAGATTTGTCTGGACTCAAATCCAGACAGTGAAGGCTTCAAAGGGATCATCAAGAAGGTGTCCTGTGTCCTGGTAGTTTTGGAATTTTCTTGAGTTTGTTTTTACTGTAATCTGCATAGAATCATCTGAAATGTTTTCTCTCTGGGTCTTACCTGGGGTCTGCTAAGTGCAGCTGGTGGAGCAGCCACAGAGTCTAATCAGTCACTTTTTTGGCAGTGAATATCCATTTTCTGGCAGTTGTGGAGGCTCCAGGCTTGTCCTCTGCCTGTGGGGGGTGTTCTTAAAATGTAATGGGGACACAACATTTGGGTTGAGTTCAGCTGCAGCATCTGGGCTGTGGTAGCACAAGTGGTGGTTGCTCACCTTGGGTTTGCAAAGTAGGGCACTGAGCAGGGCCCTGTGCTGCCCACAGCTCAAACTGCCAGCAAAGACAGGAAAATCAAATGAATTCCAAAGTCTTGAAGAAAACCTTGGGGGGCTGGCACTCTCCCTGGTCTCCCTGCAATAAGGAAAGTCTTTAACTTTTTTAATTGCTTCCACTTTTTTTCTCCTTGATGGTGACATTTCTTCCCCAAGTGACTCCAATGGTAGTTCATTTATCATTTTTTCCTTTCCCAAGCCCATGTGACTTTGTTTTCCTTAATTTTATTTAATTGATTATAACTAATTGACTCTCGGTTTAGGGAATAGAGGTTTCTGAGCCTGCTCTTAATTTATTTTTGGTTAAGTCTTTTTCTTCCAGTCTTGAGCTACAAGGTTATTCTTTAATAAAGAAAGAAAATGCTGAATGGAGATGAGCCCTGCCATAGAGTCAGTCCCTGGCCCTGGAAGTCACTGGAAGCTCACTTTAATATCCATTAAGTCTTCTGTCTCTTTTTGATTTCACTGCACCTTGGACACAAGCACAACTAGGTCTCCTGTGAATCAAGCTTTTAGATTCTATCTACATAAGAATTTATTTGCTTTTCTTTCTGCAGATTGCATACATTGTGTTGAAATCTAGGAACAGCTTACTCCAATGCTTCATCTCCACAGTACAATAGTTGTTTTGCTGTTTTAAAAGGGAAGGAAAACAGATTTCCTTGGCAGTGAAAATAAAATTTCAGTTCAATCTCTGTGCTGTGGATAATTATATTTATTTTCTTATGTAAAATACTTGGAGTTCCTCGAGAGAAAATATTGTTTATTTAGGAGATGCATTTAAAAATAAAACACTGGCTAAATAATACTGATTCATGAGGTTTCATAATGCAGCTGCTGCCTTTCCTGATTCCTTGGAAGCAACCCCTCCTTCTCTGTGAGGAATAGTCAGAGGTGGTGCTCTCTGCACACCGGATCATCCCGGGAAAATGGTGTGATGACTGAGGGAATTGCTGGATGTGGTATTCACTTCCCTTCCCCAGACAACTTCTGCTGCATTTTCTGCTCTGGGTTTTAGAGGACAACTCCAAGTAGTCCCTTGATTCGGGTCAGATCTTGACCAAACTGCCAGCAAAATTGTTTCTTTTTTGCTATTTTGTGGTTTGTGTGTATAAACTCAAAGGGGTGAGGGGCATTTCCCAGTGGCTCTTTTCATCCCTCCCATTCCTTCCTCTCTGCTACCTGGTGATCATTGCATGGGCTTCCTCTGCAAAATAAGAACAAACTGTGCAGGAATCCTCACTGTGCCATGAAAGCCAAGGGGATCTTAAAGAAAATTCTTTTTTTTTGATCCAGACGTTGTGCTTTACCCAAGAGCACCATCTCCTGGATGTCACAGCTCTCCATTTCTGGGAGTTGAGCTAAATTCTGCTTGAAGGGGAAGGTTGCTGGGGAGAAATTAAAGCTTGTAATCCTGTTCCTGGTGGGCAACTCACTGTCATTTTGTGTTTAACAAACACCAAAGCTCTCCCTGAATTGTTTGCACTTGCTTTTGAAGGCATGGCCTTCTGACCTGTTTTTAGTGGCAGAGCTGGGGAGCATCTTCACAATTCCTTGTATTTCTTGGCTGCCTTTGGGCACTTCACTGCATGGTCCTGTTATTCATTGTGTTCTTGCTGTGAGTTCCCACTTCTGGGTTATTATTTAGTTGCTGTGGTTTAATTTCATTCTTGGGGACAGATTTCTGACTGGTAAAATCTCTGTATCTTGACCAAAAGGCAATTCTCTCTGAAGCACTCTGAACACCTGAAGAATAAATTGTCTTAGGGACCTCATTTTGTCCAATATGAGATTATACCATTGACTTGGAGAGATCTGTGGATGGAATTGGTGCTGGTTCAGGTCAAGAGAAACCTTATGAAAAGCCTGTTTTTAAAAACTGAATGCATATAAATGTGATTGCCAGAAGAATCTCTTTTGAATCAATGCTCTCTTCTGCCTCTGTCACAGCTAAACCAGTTGGAAACACAGTGAAATATTCCCAAATCTTCCTTCACGAAGCCTAGCCATGAAATCTTTAAATGTGAAAAGGGCTCAATTAACAATCAGGCTAAGATAAAATTTAAATTCATTTCAGTTCACAAATGTACTCTTTTTGCAGACACTAATTTAAATTTTTTCCTATTGTTCCATAACCATCCTAAAGATAAAGTCACAACTGGAAAGAAGTTCATGACAACTTGGATGTGACATCATCACCTGGCTGGTGTCTTGGACAGACAAGGTGCAGGGGTCTATCAAACACACCCTGGTCATGTGCTCTGGCTAAAAAAACAAACCCAACAAATCACTGCAGTGAATTGTGCAGGATGGAGATACTTTGCACTGTTTTGCTATTTCATGAGTCATTTAAACCAGGGGAGATTTTACTTACTAGGAGAAACTTTGGAATTGCAAGGGTGGTTAAGCATGGAAGAGATTTCCTTGGGGCTGGTGAAGTCTTTATCCTTAGAGGCTTTCAAGAACAGATTAGAGAAACGTCTATCAAGAATAGTCTGTGTAGCTGAGCCTGCCTCGGGCAGAAGATAGACTGAGTGACCTTTGAGGTTCTCTTCCAGCCCTGTTTTGATGATTAATCCTCTGAGGGAGTGCAGATACTCTGTGCTACACTTGATCTGAGCTGGGATGTAGCACATTGGTTGTTAGTGCAAAACAAACACCCTGGCTGAACATCACTCGTAAATTCTGCTTCAAGTGCCTGTGTTGCAGAATGGGAAGCTGTTTTTATCTGTCTGAATGGAAAAACCTGAAAGGTGAGGTGGCTGAACTCCCTGGGATGCTCTCTGGTATAACTGGATGGTGTTGACCTACTTCAGAACCTTAGTAATGGGGGTAGATTCTACTAAACTCTCTCAGCTGTGTGTAACCTCCTTTTTTTGTCCAGAAGTTGATCAGCTCATATTCATGCCAGTAAAATCTTTATTCCTCCCATGTTACTGTTCCCAGTACAGACTCTGCATGTTGTACTTGCAAGGCTAAGTAAGACTGAGCTTTCAGGGCATGTGTCTTCTTAGGTAAAACTAGAGAATTCAGGGTGACAGGCCCTCGGGGCAGCTTTTTTGAAGTCTTTGGGCACTATTACAAGCACATAATATCACATGGGAAGAGATAAAATGGAGAATTCCTTTTGGAAACACTTGGAGACCTCCATCACTGCAGCTATCACTCCCTATGCTCTGACTGCCACAGCTGCAGAGGCAGAATTACAAGATCTTATCACTGGAATCTCATTAGAAAATGCCCACTGAAGTCTTTTCAAAGAATTTGTTTCAAAGCACACCCGGCTTCCATCTCACTCCTGCTAAAAATGCATCCACCATGTGCCTGAATAAAGTCAATGAGAATGCAAGGCATCCATCCTTTCTTTGTGCTTTCCCTTGACAAACCAGTATTTCACTAACATGAGCCTGGAAGAATAGTCCTCGAGTTTAACATGGAAAACGTTGTTCAGCAGAACTCGCTTTGGGTTGTAAATGAGGTCAGATATTCAAAGGGGATCTAAATATTAAGGTTTACCAGACAGGATTTGTATTATGCTCTTGACAGGCACTATTTATGCCTCTGTAAAAAAGTTTCTTGCAGATTAAAGTTACAGTAACTGGTACAACCAGCTTCTGGGTCTATTTTTAAGCTGCATAATGTGCTGCTCAATATCCTTTGATTATGGCAGAGATTCGGGTTTTATTTGAGGAACATGTCCCCGTGTGAATGTGCTGCATGAGTTGCAAATCTATTATTTACACCAGATACAGGGTTTTTCTTTGTTGCTTTTGAAAGCAATTCGATCTGGTCCCTGAGTTGCAGCTCAGTGTGACACCATCTGGTAGCTCTGTGCTGATCCCAGACCTGTGCGAAAGACACGAGCAGAAGTTTAAAATTGTGATGTTCTGGTTTATTTTAGCAAATGCCCCTTTGAGACACCAAAGCTGCAGGGTAAAGTTTTCTGAGAAACCTCCTAACATGCCTCTGTTCAGTGCTGAGCAGCAGCTCTGTAGATCCATCCCCTCCTCAACATTACATTTAAGTGTGAAAAAAATGGAGATAATTCAAATTTGCAACATTTGTCTGCAGGTTGAGTTCCTGGGCTTAGGTCACTGGAAGAGCAGCCCCTCAGTTTCATAATTGTTAAAATATATTTCAGTTTAAAGAGACAGGAGTGATGCTACTTAGGTTCCTATTTGGATCCCAAACATCCCAGAAGCCCTAGAGATATTTGGAGACAAATTTAGCCTACACCAGATCTCTGAAGTGTTTGAAAATTGAGGCTATTTTAACCCCCCTTGTTCTCTCATCTTGAAATATATTTCTCTATTCATTTTTCTCCAGGGTGAAAATGATTTGGAGAAATATGTTACTAGTAAAAGAGAGAAATAACAAGGATTTTGTCTGAATGTCATGTAGCCTGGAGGTCTAAAGGAAATGAAGCTGTGATATCAAGTAGTTTTGTGTCTGTCTTAGACAATTCAGTTATCCCCTGAGGCAGAACCATGAAGGACCATCGGTGAACTGGTGTCCTGAAAGATCTGCTGTCTGTGATGGTGTCAGGAATGGCTGGAAAGCTCTGGGGCAAGAGGAGGGAACTACAGGAACGCTGAGTACAAATGAGGGGCTGTTTGCACTGATTTGTCCCATTGTAAGCAGAATTGAAGGCAGACTGTGAAACATCACATTGGTGAATCAGCAGAGCAGCTTCATTCCCTTGCCTGTCCAGACAGGACCTTTCCTGAGTGCTGCATTTGCATTCCTTTACAAAATGTTCTCTCTATATTAGTTTTGAATGTGCAATTACATGGCAAACATTCTTGTATTTCTCTTGATGAGAGTGTTTACAAGACTGGCATTTGTGATGTTTTAAACCCGAGATTGTTTAGTCTTCTAATTTTAGAGCTGTTTTTTTCTCTCTTCTATGCAAACCTGGTGCTACCAATTGTAAGTTGGCTTCAGATTCAACTTGCAGAATTTAGAACAGTATGAAATACTGTTAAAATAAAGAATTATTCCTTTCCTCTCTGTTGTCTTTCATGCACACATATTCTGCACTGTGGACTCCCACTAACAGTGAGCACGTTATAGATTAAAGCTCCTCACAAGGTCCCATTTCCACCTGAAGGGTATATGGGGAAGATACAAAGGGGGTCTCCTCAAGTAAACATTCCAGTCAGCAGAGTAATAAAACAGGCAAGTGTCTGTGTGACTGATGCCCTGTGACAAGTTTCAGTGGTCTGCAGACCTGGGGCTTTGCTGCTGCCACTCACAGAAGTGTTGGAGCCCTAAGGAACGGGGAGCTCTGGCCATCAGCAAGAACTAACAAGCCCTTGCAGTTCTGGGCTGTGGCTGTGTCCAGCTGTGGGACAGGGAGCTGGACTTCCATATGGGAATTGCTGCCAGGATTCACCTGCTCTAGTTCTGTGCCTCCTGATGTGCAGAAGCTGGGGACACGAGGAGAGAGGTTAAAGGCTGGATGCAGAATGTCAGACCTCTGCTCTCTGTCCTTTTGCCAAAGCAGGTCCAGTGCTGGTAAAAACTCTCAACTTCTAGTGCTGGAGAAATATGCCTTCTGAAGGTACAGCTGCTCTGGGAGGATCCTCTTACTCTTGTTTTCTCACCAGATCAGTCTCCCTCAGATCTTGTTTTTGGTGAGGTTTGTTGCTCCAGAGAGGTCCCAGCAAAGGCCATTGGTCTGAACCCCTTCACACCAGATTATACAGGAATAATTCAAACCCATCAGCATCCATTCACCTCCCACTGAGTTTGTTGTCCTACCAAACCTATTCCTAGCTACCTTTTTTCCCTCTTCTTGTTCTCTCTTCTGCTCTGCCTTACTCTCTTATTGAAAAAACACCTGCCTGTACCAACTGCCTCTTCCCTTAAATTCCACAGGGAATGCTGAGTGCTGCCCTGGATATCTTGCATGACTGAACCACTAACAAGCAGTAGGTTACTGCTGAACTTGCCAGCTTTGAATTCTGCTTTAAGGTCAGGAGTGATTTTGGCAAGGAGGCTTTCCTAGCAGTGTCGTTCATGCCTCTGGATTGGGAACCTCCCAGCAACAAGCCAGCAGGGAGCCACTCAGGGACCTTCCACTCAGAAAGCACTGGCTTCTGTCCACTAAAACAAATATTTCTGGTCAAGGCCTTCTGCTTGTGTCAGCTCTCCTCTGTTGTGGAACGAGAACATATTGTAATCTAGAGCAGGGAAGCTCTGAATTTAGGAGAAGCTGATAATGGGAGATGGCCAGTTCCTGAAGAGGTAATTGCTTTGCTCTGGCATCACTCATTTCTTAGCAGTCTGCAGTGATAAAAACAAGCTAAAGCCATTCCTGAGATTTCTGGGAGGATGTTTCCATTTCGGACCTGTGACACCCCAACACAGGAGAATTGTTGGTTCTGTTTCTTGTCTTCACTCCACAGAAAACCTGCCTGCCCACACATTGCTTTTTCTCATTTTTAGCTTCCCCTCTCAGTAGTGTTCATTTTCTTGAAAGAAACCTTGTGTGATTGTAAAGATAAAGCAGGCAGAAACATTAACATTTGTTTGGGTGGGTTGGTTTATCATGAGAAAGTAAAGGTTTCCCATCCCTCTGACACAGGACTGGAAGTGAAGCCAGCTCTTCTGACTTTGGCAGTGACTTTATCTAACCAGGACCCCAATTAGCAGTAGTTTAGTCCAATGGGATTAGCTACAGACTGTTAAATTCATGTCATGTATGCCTCTGAAAGGCCAGTACCAGCCTGCCCTTGCTGGATTGGGTATGAATGGGCATATGAAAGGTGAACTATTCTATATTCTATTACTTGTCCCCTTGGGCCGTGCAGTCTTCCCCTGGAAAGCTGAACTTTAAATATGATAGTTATTAAGGCTTGTCCAGGCTTAAGATTTAGCTCATATAAATTCTGACAGGAACAAATGACTCTAAATTGTGACCAAAGCTGTCTTTCTTCCCATTCCTTTGCCCTTCCAGGTCTGCTGCTCAAAGAGGAAGCTGAATCAGAACAGTTCAGGAAGATAAGCAACTGTTTTAAAACAAAGTTATCTGGATCTCTTCCTAATGTAAAAATATACTGCAACGTGCTGGGCTGCAGCTGAAAGCAAGATGGTTGTGACAGATACTTTTCTATTTTAAATTGGCTTTTAGAGCAGGTTACAAGTGGAGGGCAGTGAAGCATGTCAAGCTGCATGCAGAGCTCAGGGGAGAAGAAGACATTGTGGAATTCAGTTTCCTGGGTCAAAGCTCTATCAGACGATACAAGAAAGTGTTGATGGAAAAGCAGGTAGACCAAGAAAAATCAGTGAAGCATGCTAGGAAGCAGCTGGATCTGGGAGTTAGGACACAAGGCATGAAGGACTCTGGGAAATTTCTGACTGTGCAGTTGAAGGGCAGAGCATTTCCCCACTTTGTCCCTGCTCTGCTCTACCTTTTTCTTTTTCCTGTTCATGTGGTAAGTGCCAAAGAGTGGTGACTGTGAGTACTGCAAAGCTGGGTTAATGTAAGGTCTGCCTTCAAATCAATGGATTGACTCAAACTCATGTCAGAGAGCTGTGACATGGTAACTGAAGAGCAAGGGCAGGGCTGGGAGCCCTGCTGCCGCTGATTTTCGGGGTAGGAGGGGTCACTAACTAACACCTCAGCCCATCTCAACTCTCCTGCTGTCAGGAAGCCTGGCAGATTTTGGCCAGTCTGCAGCTCAAGGCAACCAACTCCCTGCTCTGCCTCTACCTGGAGCTGCCCATGAGAGAGCACCGCTGGTAAAGGCAGCCTGCACAGCACATTTGTCAGCTCAATTACAGTAGCTTGGAAAGATCTCTCATGTTAAATAGATGCAGCTTTCCTGCATGTTCAAGGACTGTTTTCAAGGACTGTGTGTACAGCACGCAGCCTGCCAGGGCTCTGATCTCATTGGGGATCTTGAAACAGTAGCAGGAACTAACTAAACACAATTTTACCGAGGTTGAAACAACATGTCCTTTGACTTAAGATAATGGTGCTCTGCAAATCTGCCTGAGCCTGCTCCTAGCCAGTGGTCCCTGTAAAAATCCTCAGTGATGTTGCAGAGGGAGGGGGATAAAACCAAACTGTCCTGTGCCAAGTGATAAAACCTTTTGCATATGGTTACACTGCTATCATTTGCCCTTAGAATGCCTTTCACAGAAGGATCTTGAGACATTTTCCAGACATTAGTTAATTAATCTCCATAACATCCCTGTGAATTAGGTGACTTATCTACTATTTTACAGACGGGTGAACTGAGGCACGTGGAGGTTAAATGTCTTTCCTGAAGTTAAACAGTGAATTAGAGGGAAGTGCTGGGAGTAAAATGAAGGGCCCCAATTCTGTTTGGCATCCATGTTCTCTCCCTCACACTGTGGTTACCCAAGAAAACTGCCTCCCTCTACACCCTGTCCTGTTTGAAAGGAAAGTGGTTAAGTTCAAATATTTCTGTGGGTGTTTGCAAAACATTAGCTCATTAGTAAGTATTTTACTTGTAATTTGAATACATGACATGGATTCCTGGGTATTAAGTGGAAGATTGTACTGTGTAAAACAGTGATTTCTTATTTGAGGCCAATTAAATCCTTCTCACAGGGGAATGAAACTGAGTTTAAAGACACCAACTGCATGTGTATATTTTGCCATGAAAACATTAACACCTTAATCAGAAATGTATATTTTTGAAAGGCTTCCAGGTTTGGCACTATAGGCTCTCTTGTCCCTGAGAGAAATTGATTTTCTTCAAATGTTCAGCAGATTTTTTTTTTTTTTAATTATACTTTTTTTCCCCCATCAGAAAAAGGAATTACTGGTTTACTTCGTATCTAAGTAGACATTCTGGAAGTCTGAGAATACATGTTCTATATTTGCAACTTTTGACAACCTGGGAAAAGGAAATAGGTATTCAGTACCTGTCCCACACGGTGTTGCCTGTCCAAATCAATAAATACAACAGGAAGGGCAGCGGTCTTGTCGAGAATTGCAGTTATAGTCGCCACCTGTTTTTTGGCAAGTACTATATTTACTGGCATAAAGCCCATTCATCTTTGAAATGCTCCAGCTGCTGATGATCTATTCTACTTTAATAAGGTGTTTAAAAATCTCCAGCTGTTTGTGAAGAACCAGCTCAGAGGAGATGATCTATTTGACAGGCAGAACGTGAGCGGGGGCCTCGCAAACGCTCCGTTGTGACTTTGGTGATTAATATTGACACGTGGAATTTGGCAGCTCTTTCTGAAGCAATCTCCTGCCAGATGGTGGAAGAATGGAGGGAGCCTGGAAGGAAAGGCAGAGGGACTTTTCCACCTGCTGGTACCCAGTGAGTTGTCACAGGGAGGGATGGAGAGGAGGCTGGAGGGAAGGGCTGTTCCATGACGGGCTGGGTGGGACACACGTTCTGGTCCTGCATCCCGTCTTTTGGAGATGACAAACCTGGGATAGGTCATTAGGTCTTCTCCCACAAGGAAAACAAGCATCTATGGCCTCATTCCAACCCACAACAAATTACCTTTGTTCTTCCAATTAATTTAGCCTTCTGCTTAGTGTGCAGCAAATGCATAATTAGCTCCAGAAAGACAGAAATGTTATTTCAAAAAACTGTTTGAAATATCCCAAAGAGGCATTCCAGCAGGCTTTACCCACTGTTCCTTTATCTCCATTCCCACTTTAATTACCAATGAGCCTCCTTGTTTAATACTGCTTTATGGAGCTCTTCTTTTCTTCTCTGCTGCTATTAGAAAGTTGCTGATGTGGAAAAAAAGAGGAGAAGTGTCATGAGAAGAATCATGGCAGACTGAGCTCACTTTGAAAAATCTCTATTCAAAGCTGAAGTGGAGGCTTGCTTGCTTTCTTTCTTTTTTTTTTTCTTTTAGTCTGAAACACCAAAACATTGAGGGACAGGGATGAATTCTTAGTAGAAGAATGTTGAATCTGCCATTGTTTCCTCTCTTTGCTTGGAAAAATGGGAGTAGCATGATGGGTGGAACATCATCTCTCTTGAGCACATATTCTCTTCTGAGACTGGCAGAGTGCAGGTATAAAAGTACAACATAAATTTGACTTCCAGTGTAATCCGAACTTGTACTTATCCTGTGTTTGACAAGGTGAAGTTTGAAGTTCAAGTGAATATAGGAAGGGAGAAGGTTGTTATTTCCATCCAAAAGAGAAATAACAGTGTGATCTGTGGCTTTCTTCTGTAGATACCCTGCCTCACCATCCCAGGAATTATGGGATTTTAATATTCCAAACTGTCACCTGAGCTTGGGGGAGCAGGAAGATATCAGCACTGCACCCATCCATCCCACCTCATTCATGGTCCCAGCCCTCTGGAAAAAAAGATTTATTCCCTCACACCATTCTGATTCTGTCTCATTGAAGTGAGTTGTTTCTGATTTGTACTGGGATAATAAAATAGAATAAGAATATTTACTTTTTTACAGAGGAACACAAAGATGCTACAGATTCTTGTTTGCTTGGGAAGAAGTTTGAAATCTTCTTTGCCTATTTTTGTTGGATAAAGTGGGCCAGAAATGCTGCTTCCTGTTTGGTCACCAACACCATCTCAGTGCTAAGCGTCTGACTGATTTAATATTTCACTCATGGAACTTATGGTAAGTAAAACACCTTTTTATTTTTGTAAAGCTTGTGTTCAGTTCTGCAGCATCTTTCCACTCCCCTAAAATGCTGTGCATGTAAACCCACATGGTTTCATCCATGCAGCCCATGCACTGGGTTGGAGTGTTGCTGTAAAGGATCCCATTCTGCCCAGTTTTAGCACCGTGGGGAATTTGGCTGCAGTCTGACCCCACACCAGGGCACATTCACAGGGGTGCTGCCACTGGAATGTGTCTGTCTGACACATTTTTAGTCTGAGGTCAGAGAACAACTTCCCTCAGCAAAGAAAGAGCTGGAAAAACAGAAGCACACCATATCTTCGTTTGTTTAATTATGTAACTTGTAAGCTTATAAAGTGCATCCCTGAAGCCTAAGCAAATTATCTTTACTGTGTGAGATGTCTCTCCATCCCCATGGATTGTCATGTGTTATAGTTACACATCCAGAAATCCTCCAGCACAGCCTGGACTACAATTCTCTGCTGGGCTGGGAAGTGGCGCTGAAAGGACCAGGGAGTTTAGGGCAGGAAACGAATGATGCCATCATGCCCAATTTCCACTTCACAGGAATTTTGGGAGGCAGATTGTCAATACCCAATCCACAACTGGGTCCTCGGGCTGTCAAGCCCCGCGTTGAGGAGCACCCTGGATCCTGCCATCTGCTCAGGTCTCTCAGTGGCACTTTCTGCCACGGTATCCGAGCATCTAATGACTACAAGGACCTGATTCATCCAGAACCTGATTCCTCTCTCAGCGCTGTGCTGCCTTCATTGCAGAGGGGACAGTGCCATCTACAGCCATGAATCAGCCTGGCAGCGGGGTTTGCTGCCTGCCTCAAAAATGTGAGATGATTTGGTGCATTTATCTATTTGTCCTGGTGCTCTCTGCTGACAATTCATTAAAAACAGCACCCTCTGCTCCTCCAGTTCCCTCTGAGCCCTCCTGTGTGTTCTGTCTGGAGCTGAATGCTCTAACAATGAGTAATGGACAACAACACAATAGTCACAAAAGCAATTTTGAAATCACATTATTCCAACCACTCTCCTATGTGGTTTTGTGTAATTTTGGAGGCTATTTGACAGGTTTCATAGAAAATGTCTAATCTTTATCCAAATCACATATATTTCCATCAGGTTTTGGGCTCTTTTGCAGGTGCATATCTCTTGAACTTTTAGAATGATTATTGTAGATGTCACTTGAAAGCTTCCACTTCTACTGACAAACAGATGGTCTGAGAGAGGAAAGGAACCTGGAATCTACCTGTTGGGCCAAAACCCCACAGCAAATGGAGAGTGATTCTTAACTCAAACAAACATTGAGGTTTTCTGTAGTTAATTAATTAAATAGTACTGTCCTGGGAGTTTTTATAGCCTGCACCTGTCATATAAAGGGGAAAATGGATGGGATCTGCTCTGTTGTGTAACCTGGGAGGTTTGCTGTCCCACGGGCTCTGGCACTGATGGTTCTAAATGCTTTAGTGCTGCTTCACTTCTTCCCTTCAGGCAATAAATCTGTTCCTGCTCTTTGGAACGGGAAAAATCAAGGGATTGTTCTTGTTGTCATCAGGAGGCTCTGATTCCTGTGTAACAACTGCACGTTTGTTGAACTGTTTTGGTAAAGACTTTGGAGGTGGGGAAGTTTTGTTCTGAGCCTTGCCAGAATTGAGGGGTAGGTTGGGTCTGGCCTATGTCACCACTGGTGTGATCCCATTAGAAGCTAATCAGTTCCAGCAACTATCCCTGAAAAGTGGTGGAATCAAAGGAATGTCTAAAGGAGTAGATTGATGAGTTTTCCATGCAAACCAGCTTACAGGGACTCTCAGAAACCTGGACTAATTTCACTCTGAATCAAAACTTCAGCTGTAATAAGCTCCTGTAGAAATGTACCATCAGTCTGCTCAGGAAAAAAACTATATTTTTACTACTGAACCTACAGAAGTATCTCCTTTGGTAGCAAGATTTTTGCCACTCAGTTGTCAATTCTCTGACATTGAGAACTGTAGAGAATAGTGGAAATCTGATCAGATCACTTCCATACAAGCAGGATTTAACATTGTAATGAGTAAAATGGACTGATGTTTAAATAGCAGTAGATATTTGGGTGAAGATCAGAGGATATTTAGTTAAATGCCTTAGTTAAATAAAATTCCTAGTGACATTTTTGCAATAATTCTGAGGAATTATACTGTGTATATTTAGTTTGTGATAAAGCTTAACCTGTAGGATCTCCTACCAATACAAGAGCCTCATTTGTCATAAACTAGTTGACCTGCTTCACCTCTTCTCACTGTTTCTGGTCTTTGACCTTGGCATGCACCACCAAAGCCCAAAGAATTAAAGGCTAAGCATAATCCCTGAGTCTGATCTGAAGGGTGGTCAAGAGAGAGTGTTCCAGAATCACAAACCTCATTGAAAATTCTATCCCTGAATATCTGTAAGAACAGTTAAACTAAGTCTGCCTGACTTCATGGCACAGTTGTGTTTTGGAGCAGACTGAGAGAGAGCTGACTTCTCAAGGCATTTTCTGGGTTTTTCTATGACTCTAAAGGCAGAATCACAGAAGCACAAAATCACAGAAAAAGGAACCAGAAACCCTTGCTGTGGTGTATTATTGGTTAACAGTTCCAATTCCCCATGCGACAGAAACAGTTTTCAAGTAGACTTGCATTGTGTGGCCATAGCCTTCCCCATCTTTAAAGAAAATTTCCAGTAATTTTATATTTATGCAATGCTGTGAGTGCATGTTCACCCATCACCTTGGAGCTGGAGATACTGTTTGCACACCCTGAGGTGAAGCCTGCATCATCTTTGTCCTTGCAGAGAGGGCACATGCCCTCGACCCTTCCTCCCTCAGAGAGCTGAAACTCTCTGTTTATCTCCAAATAACAATTTTTCCACTCAGACTCAGTTAATACGTGCTAACCTTAGTGTAAACATTTTTTTTTTCCGTAGATAAACTCCCTCAGGAAAACTTTCTGCTTGATTTTTGTGGAGTTTCTTAGCTGTAATCAGGCAGAATTCTCTGGGTTTCAAGCTGTGTGCCCCCTGCAGAAGTGTTCTGCCTGCTAATGATAGGCACTCAAGCTGTTCTTTTTGTTTAGGCAAGGCCACTTGAAGGACAATTCACTACTTTTACCATCCCTTCCTATCTTGTACACAAGAAAACTGCAGAACTTTGCAAATTCCCTTTCCTTAGTAAACCTTCCTTGAAAAATACCTGCATGTCGCTATCAAGGATGTTTCTGTGGGTTTTAAGAGGTTGCTGTAGGGAGATATTTCCATCCTTTTCTGAGACAAACCGTAAAACAGTAAGAAAAAGACTAACTGATAGCAAAAATGAAAGCTTTCTGTCCCAAGAGTAAAGATTCTTTATATAAACACCAGGCAGATCTCTAAGAGTGAATTTGGAGTTCTCAGTGAAAGTAACTGTTCACTTAGTTCCTGGCAAAGCTGTTTCCAAGTTATCTGTAGCTTTTTATAGGAATCAGGCTTATAAAGCAGGGTTTTTGAGACAATCCTGCTGCAGACTTAGAAAAGGTTGTTGCAGTCTTTGTTGTGCCACTATGAAGCATTATATCAGACTTCTGCCTTCTCCAAGGCCAGGACCCACCAGCTCTGGTGCAAATCCCTCTTACCTGAAATGGGCACGGCCCGTCCTTGACTGGCACTGAATCCCACCTACATCTTCATTTGAAGGGGAAAAGACTTGCATCTAAGCCAGCTGGGTTTTGAGACATGGATATACCCGCTCCACTGCCCCCATCCCCCTGTGCCCTACGAGAAATATCCCTCCTTTTGGGGAAAGATTTGGGGAGGGTGTGAACAGTTGTCCACCGTGCCTTCTGCAAAGAGCACAAGTGTGTGTTCCATCCTTCTGTTGGACAAGTGGTTAGTCTGAGATGCTTGGGAATGCATATTCCAATAGTAGACTGTATTTATACACAATATGTCTTGAACAGGATCACTTTGTGGGCTCTACACGTGCCAGTAATGAAGCACCAATGACACAGGGGATGGTAGCCCCTGTGTTAACGCTGCCTGAGGGCTGAAATCCTACAAACAAGCTTCTCCTCAAATTTCCCTCCCTTCCTTGGCAATACTCAGAACACAAAATCATTTATCCTGCAGGAGTGATCCTGTGTCCGTGTCCATCCAGCACGTTGTGTGCTTTGGGGTGAATGGATGGGACTCAGGGAGTGCTGTAGGCCTCAAACCCTGCGCTGTGACCCAAACCCCCAATTCCTGCTCATCCCGGGGCTGTGCACAGCCAAACAAAGCCAGAACAAGGAACAGAGGAGACTTTGCAGGTAATGCAAAGGGGAAAATGAGCAAATATCTCTAGCAACTTCAAACTTGGCTGTCTGGATCCTGAGATTTCTGTGGCACGGAATGTGGTGACAGGCAGAGTGTTTGTAACAGCTCGGCTTGAAGAGATTTAATTGATGCCTGACAACTTTAGCATTCATAGCAGGAGTGGCTGCACCCACACACTCCCTCTACATTCATCTGTTCCTGATGTTAAACAACAATTCTTTCCAGTATAAAACATGGGCCTCCAGAGGGGAAAGCCAGCAGGAAAAGCCAGCGAGGTGAGTACATTTGGGGATTCAACATGGCTGAGAGAGATTTCAAATTCTAATCATGGCTTTTTCTGAAGTATTTGTTCTGCCCTATCAGCTAATACAGCAATGGTGCATGCATTAACATCCCCAAATTGAAATAGAGATCAAGGGTATAGGGGATAAATTGCTTTTGGAGCATAACATTAAATAATCAAACCATGCTGGAGCAGCCTCTGTGACAAAATGACTTACGTTTTCGGTGCTGCTTTTAAATGTGATTATGCATTTTAATTGTTTAACTTCAGTCTATGGAGTAATTTCAAAGATGTTTTAAAATAACTTACGGCATGAAAGCCCTCCTGATTTTTAAATACGCCTCAGGTTCAATAAATTTGTTTTTAATTTTGTGTGATGTGTGAAACACGGATTTTGTTCAGTGTGTTCAAGGGGGTGGAGCAGGATTTTCTAAAACACTCTGGATCGATGAGGCTACAAATATGTAAAGATCGTAGAAATTTCCATTCTGTTTGTTGTTTTGGAGCGCTGGAAGAACACAGAGCTCCTACAAATTTCTCAGTGTTTGGAGAAACAAGACTTTCCAAAGCCAGGTTGGACCGGGCTTGCAGCAGCCTGGTCTAGTGGAAGGTGTCCCTGCCCATGGCAGGGGGTGGAAATCAGATGATCTTTAAGGTTCCTTCCAACCCAAACCATTCTATGATTCTATGACTCTGTGGAATTTCTTCCAGTCTGAGCCCTGGTGGTTTCTCTTGTTCCACTCCTTCAGACGTTTATCTCATTGTCATCTCCGTGAAGTAGAACTCTGTCCCCAGCTCCAGGTGGCCCAACCAAATGCAGAACCTCAGGGAATGTCCACACCACATCCCCTCCCATGAACACAAGGCAGGAGCAGGTTAATCTGGAGACACATCTTAAAAGGTCAATAATGTGTGAAAACTGAGATTTAAACCTGCACTTTATTTATTTGTGTTCCTCACTGTTCAGAGGATAGTGAGAAGAAGAGAGCAGAAAATTGTATTTTATAGTGCCAGTTGTCAGAATTTATAACCAAATTCTTGTTTAAAACACTGGAAAGATGATTAAAAAAATAATAAATGGCAGATGGTGTCATTCTACTAGATATTGTTTGCTGTTGCCTGTTGCTTTAGAGGGGCTCAAAATGAAATTTAACAGTTATTGTGCAAGGACTTCAATTTACTGCCTTTCTTGCTAATGAGCAACACTAATTATCAAACTCATCAATCCCCTTGAATCCCAAAGAGTGTCTTCGGTGGGGATGCAGGGAGGAAGGCCTTGATCATGTCTGGGAACTCTGTGAAGCAATTCAAACTTCATGGTCATATTCACTCTCACGGTTGCTCAGTAGTCAAGTCTTAAACTCCTGCCTTGATTTTTATTTAAAAATGGTTCTGACCTGAAAGGAAAACAACATTAATGTGAAGGTCTTGTAAAAAAATGCAATTAAGAATGTTTGCAACCAGATTATCAAAGGTACCACAGTCATCTCCTCCAGTGCCACCTGCTACTCTCAAAGAAATGAAGAGCTCTTGCTGATGGATTCTGTATACTCTGAATATAGTTTTATTAAAATGGTCAGTTAAAAAGGTGAGAGCTGGGGCTACTCATAAAGAAGAACACAAATCTGTATCTTCTTATATGACTAATAAGTTGGAAAAAGACTTGGAAAGAATTCACAGAGCAATGAAGCCCGTTCAAGGATCTCTGGTTAATTGTGTTTTAAGATGTCCCCAGTTCTCAGCTGCATGGTCCATTTGCTGAATTTATTAAAATGACACATCTATTTGGAATCCTCTGATGAGAACCTAATTAAATTTTTTGCCTCACTTGTTGGTGATCCCAATGTTGTTCCTTCTAATAAGAGTTGATTCCATTTATCATTAATGTCAGCATTTACAGTTCCATCAATTTTTTAAGAACATTTGGTCCGATTTATAATGTGTTCTGTGCGCCAACAGCAGAAGGGCTGGTGTCGTTTTTGGGAGGTTGGTTTCTCCCTCCCTTATATCACATTAACATTCATTAACACTCACTTTCTCTGCTGTTGGAAGTAGGTATTTTTTAAAAGATAACAGCATGACTGAGGGCCTGTCCCTGTGTTTCTCAGCATGAATTTAGGCAAGCAAGCCCTCAGGTTGTTTTTTCTTGGATGACCAGTCATTTTCATTAAAAATGTACTGCTCTGTAGAGCCAGGAAGGAATTCACATTCTTTTTCCTGAAAGATCAGGTGATGAGCCTTGAAGAGTCTTTCTGGTTCTTCAGGAGCAAATAAAATCCTTGCAGAAATCAATCTGTTTGCAAAGAGCAATGACATTTGCACTTTTAGGCCTTTAACTATTGCAGTGCTCTCTGAGTTTTTCTAATTTTCTTCTGGCTCTACAGAACACTTTTTCAAGTGAACATGTTTTGAAGAGAGGATTTGACTGAGGTTCAGCCTCTTACAGTCGAACTGAAACAGGCACCTTCTGTATGACAAAAAACTTCTGGTTTAAAGCAGTTGGCAAACTAAAGGAATTGCTGTTCTGCTGTTGAGCAGCCTCTTGGGAAGCAAATGAATGGTCCTTGGTTATTGTCACTGGGATGTGTCACATCAGAGCTCAGACCACGGGGACACTTCAGCACACACGGGATTCACACGTGGGGTGTGGATGCCTGCAAACCAGCAGGAAGCCTCATATCTTTAAGTTAGGCTCTTTTTCCTCTGTCTTTTAATTTTCCAAAACTACAGTGTCTGTCCTGGATATCCTTGGCTTCCTGACTTCTTGAAGAGCGTGTGAAAATAATCAAACAAATAAAAGCTTTCCGGAAACCTTCCTGTTTCTACCCCAGTGGACAGAGAGCAGCTGAGTTCAGTGATTTTCTCCACTGTTGGGGTTAAAATACGTAAATCTTCCCTACTATGCTTTAAGGGCACAGGGATCTGGTCTTCAAAAGCAAACACTTCTGCAACAGAAATAAGCGAAATCAGAAACTTTTATTCATTGGGAAAATCCTGTTCTCAGAGAAGGAGATATTGGACTGAGGAGGAATGATATAAGCAAAAACAGATGTGTCCTGCAGGTGGATTATTATGAGCCCAAGCAGCTGGAGATGTCAGCTGGCAGGACACCAGACAGGTGTTTGTCACCAACCCACCTGAGCTGAGGATGCTCCTCATGCCACGGGAATTTGGCTGAGGAATTTGGACGATTTCTCCACTTGACACCCTCATGAAACAGAAAACTGTGCTGCAACTTGGGACACCCTCTGCTGAGCACAACCAGACTGTGCAGCACAAGGGTCTGTGATCTAAACTCTTCAGGGAATTCAGGTGGGAAGGATGAGATCCTTTGACACAAAAGGGTCACGGGTCTTCCAACCACACTTGTCATATGAACAGCTACAGTTCTGAGATTGGAGAAACACTGAACTCCATCACTTCCTCCAGCTGCAATTTCAAACAGGATTGAATCTCTTGGGCAAGGATTGTATATTGTACAGCTTTGTAAACTGCAGAAATTTTTATATCTGTAGCTAACTACAAGAACTCCATAAATAAAAATGTCAGATCCTTAGCAAAACAACACAAAAGAGCAGCTTCTGTTAATACATGCACATTTTTCAGACAGAAAATTCCTCTTTAAACTTTCTGATTTCAGAGTGTTTATAAGCAGTAAGGTTTCTGCTCCCATTCTTTATTTTCCTAATGACCTAATTTCATTAACTCTACATCAGAGTTGGAGAAAAAAATCTCAATGAGCTTTAGGTCTTTTCAAAACACAGTAAGGTTTAAAAGCTCAGGAAATGATTTGTGTATCCAATTAATTTTCTTAACTGTAAACAAAGCCTCAGTGTCTTGTGCAATAACCACATTTCCAGCAGCATGAGGCTCATTAGAGCCCTAACATCTGAACCCCTACATTAAAGGTCCCTGGATCATTAATCTGAGCAGTGCTGCTCCTCTCAGTCTGTGCCCACTAGAAGGCACCATCTGCTAGAAAGTTGTAATCGTGAGGAAAATGGAAGAGCTGCATTAAATAATTCCATGTGAACACCTCCAGGAAAACTGCAGACTCAGGTGCAGCATTAGAGAGGCTGGAGAGTGTCTCTGACTGTGGCTACAGGTGTTTCACACCCAAAGCATATGAAATCAACATTATTTTCCTTTGGAAGGCAGTGTGAAATATTTTTACAGTATGAAGGAGTGAATTTCATGAGCTCTCACATTTGGAGGAAGAGCCAGTGAGTGACTTCAGCACTCCCCCAGGGTTTGGGAGATAGGAGGGTTAAGTCTCTTACCTATTTCCATAGTTTTTTCTGGCAAACCAATTCCCTGTGGCTCAGCCAGCTAAGGAAGGAAAACAACAGTGCTTTACTGGGAGTGCTGAGAAAGTCTAGAAGAGAGGTAACACCATTTGCACAAATGTTCCCTGCCAAAAACAGTCTGCAAGAACTGCAGGATGGAGTCCAAGTGATTCCTCTGTCCCACAGCAGCAGCAGGCAGTGGTACCTGCCAGGATCACCTGGTTGGATTCGCTTTGGGCAGAGGAAGATTCCAGAACTCACTCCTGCAGACAGTGAGTGTCACAGCTCAGCGTGTCTCTGGCCTATAACCAGCTCATTTAGTGCCTGAACCAGATGCTGTGAGCTGGGAGCTGTGTGTGCAGTCTTATTTACTGTACATTGTCTTTAGTGCAGAGATTAAATGAAAAATCCTCTTTAGGATATCATAATTCTGGATCATTTATCAGTGGGTCTGTTTCAAAACATCCATTTATTATAACACCATTCCTCTGTACTGAAAGAGTATCATTCCTGCCATAAAGGCAGGAACTAAAACACCAGAAGAGATGAAAGAGCAGTTTCAAATTTATTGGTGTTGCCCAGTGTAAAATACACAGCCCACACATCTGTGATCTTCAACTTATTTCTGGGTTCTCTGGTCTTAATTCAAAAACAACACTGCTATTAAAGACTGGCTGTGAAATCTGTGGCTGAGACTTGCATGGTGTCCCTCTTAATTCCTGTCACAGAAAAACACTGATTTTATTTGCTGTTCCTAATGTAGAGCTCTTGTGAAAGAGCAGCTACACTTTGTAGTTACCTAAAGAGAGTTTTGAAACAATGGCTCTTTCCTCAGGAAGAGCTGAAATGGAGCTCTGGAGAGTCAGAGGGGAAGAGAAGCAGGGGTTGAAGAGGATGGTGGTGATGGAAATCCAGAGTAGGTAGAGGTGAGAGCAGTTAAAATCAGTGAAGTGTTAAATTTATGAGGGGAAAAAATCCCTACTGAAATACAATTAGAATCTTTCCAGTGACTGGGAGAACCCAGCTTCCTCCTAAAGCTGAAATAAGTTTCCAGTAAGTTATTCTGACACAGTAAACTCCAGGAAAGCAGAGCTACTGCTGCTGCATAGGGGAGAGTGCAGGCAAATTCAGGAATGACCATCTCTGCCCCAGGAGGAACATGGGCACATGAGAATTTATAGCTGTATAAACATCATACAAAATGGTCCCCCAATTTAATACACCTTTGGTCTGTGTTCTAATTACCTACTAACATCCAGGTCTGACAGGGCATGAATCATCACCCATTCATTACACAGAGCACACCTGTAATTCTAAACTATATTCTCTGAGCAGCAGCTGTGTCAGAGCCTTTCTATAACTTAGAACTAAATATAATCTCACATGGAACAATATACTTAAGCTAGATGATGCTTTAATATACATGACCTGACTACTGGTTACCACACAACAGTTTATTAGATTTTTCAATGACATTACAAAGAACCTAAGGCTGGTATTACAAGGTATATTGATACATTTCTTATGTTCACAAAATTTCCCTGTTATTATGACCTTTTATTACAATTTCCCCTCAGTTTGGAAAAATGACCTGTCATTTTGCCCTCACAGCACAGAGGTGCTAATTTGGTGGCATTAAAAGAGCAATTTAAGTGTGGCCCACATGCAACTGCTGACTGCCACCACTGCTTGACGAAATTTGGGGTTGAAGCTGGAGGAGCAATGCAATGATTGTCAGGAATGGCTGACATGGGTCATTTTTCTTCACAAGTGACACAGTACAGACTCCCCCAAATACACTTCTCATTGCCCAAACACTCTAATGTAACCCATTAAACTGCAGGCCCATAAATGTGGATACGATAGAAAAGCAAACACTTCTCCAAATCAAGTTTTTTGAAGAGAAGCAAGGCTTTAAAAATCTAACTGGATTCTCTCCTTTTTGTCCAATATATAACTGCTTTGCTACTGAACTGTTTTGTCCAAGGAGCCAGTGATTTAAACTGAAAGCCCACGTGCAGACACTCTAAAAACACTGTCCTGTTCTGTCCAGCATCACCATTTCGATCACAGTTACTGTTCAAAGGTGATGCCAAAGGGCACAGGGACAAAGTGGAGTGTTAAAAAACTTCAATCCCATAGTGAGATTGTTCATAGTTAAGAGTTCCTTGTCTGCCCAGATGTCCCAGATGTGAGTGGCAGTGGTTGCTCAGCTGTGCACAGATGGTAAATCCGTATTTCTGGTTTATGTTCCAGGAACACACAGCTCAGGTAATACCAGGAGTAGGAGAGATGATTTTGATGTTCAGTGGCTCGTGTTTCCAGAACCACCTTATTACAGGTATGAAAAACCAACACATAAACCCCAACTAGTGAGTGCTTGATGCTTAGAACTAAGACTTATGCTAAGTTTCAATCTTGTGCTTCACTCCACAAAGTCACACAGGACAAGGCAAGGTTCCCATTTCATGAGAGTCACTAAATGCTGAGCTATCAAACATGAAACATTTAGAAAAGTACAGGAAAGAGAAAAAAGTGACTTCACAAAAAAATGCACCCAGTAGTTGAGATCCATAAGATCTGTGTTTTAATAACACAACCAATTGATCCTCATAACAAGAATTCAAAAAGTGAAATTACAGTACACAAATCAAAATATAAACTACCCTACCCCAACTATACAATGTACATTAGGAATGCAAGCTCTGTAACAATATAAAAATGCTTTTACACACAGGAGTTGCAAAAAGCCATTCTGTAATTCCAAGGATTTGTAGAAAAAAGAAAAAGTCAACTTCCAAGATTCATCTTGAGGCATTGGCAACCTGTTGGGGAAAAATAATAAGAAAATAGATTACTGAGAATTAAAGAGAATCATGCTCATCAAAAGTTTTCATTTGGGGAGTTCAGGCCAAGGGAAATGACACTGAGGGCAATGAAGCCCGTAAGAATGTGAGGTTTTTGGTACTTTTGTCAAAGTAACACAAAAAATAAGTATCTTAATGAGCCAGAATACATCTGTTCCAAACACTATACAGACTGCAGAGAATGCAAGACATGACCTCAGAATCTCAAGCTTAAGAAAGGCTGAGACATGTCTGTCTTAGTCACCCTTTAACATGAAACATGTTTTATTTGCCAGTTGCCTTCCATGGATTGCAGAAATCAAGCTCTGAACAAACTGAAGTGAAATCTCAGTGCTCAGACACCATAGTTAAGCACACCTCCCCCTTGTTTATGCTGTAACAGTTCTGGTACCTGCACTGCCTCATCTCCTCAAATGCCTTCAGCAATTTTAAATGCTGTGTCTTGTGCTGCCTCGTCACCTGAACTTATCTACATGTTTTTGGACTGGATTTTGAGCTGCCAGGAGGATGAAACATCTACTTCTCCAATGTTTCTGTAATACAGGGGCAGGTTATCAATTAAGAAATTACATAATAATATATAATATCGCATTTTCCTTTCAGTAAGAAATTTCTTTCTCCAGGGAATGTTGCCCTAGGACCCATTTTGCCTCATCCCTGAGTGTTCTCTTGCACTGCCCCGTGTGAGTCACTACCCTCGGCAAGCTCCTCGCTTACACACAGGAGGAATTTACAGCCCCTGTGACTCCAACACCTCCCTGGGCAGCCCCTTCCAAAGCCTGACCACCTTTTCCATGAGGAAATTCCTCCTGATGTCCAATCTGAACTTCCCCTGGCACAGCTGGAGGCCGTTTCCTCTCATCCTGTCCCTTGTTCCCTGGGAGCAGAGCCCAAACCCCCCCCCACCCAGCTCCCCCCTCCTGTCAGGGAGCTGTACAGAGAAAGAAGGTCCCCCCTGAGCCTCCTTTTCTCCTTTTCCCCCATCTCCCTCAGCTGTTCTCCAGACACACCTTCAGCTCCACTGCCCCTCCCTGGACACTGTATTCACAATTCTCTAATTCTGCTCTGCACAAACCCCACCTCACAAACCAAAGGAAAAAGTTCCATCTGTCAAAGGCAGTAATTTCAAGGGTTTGTCTCAAGGCCAACCAGGGCCTGTCTCACTTTAGCTCTTGTTGGGGGCTGGGGTCTTGTTCTCCCCCTCCAGCTCCTCCACCCCAGCCTGTGTCATGAGGTCAGCGATGTTCTTCTCCAGGTCATCGATGCGACAGCTCATGTCATCGAGGGCACAGGGGTCAAGGAAACGACACCATTCCAGCCCTGCTCGGGCTTGTTTGCTTTTAGTAGCACAGCTCTGCTCAAATTTTTACGCTCACTTTAAATTTATCTCACGAATCCCACCAGCAAACAGACCCTATGATATTTACTGCATAGCACCCGAGTTCAAAAAAAGGATATTTCTTCCGATGATTTGGTCAGACATGGTCTGAAATTTGTCCTGCATTTGCTGCAGCAGTGTCTGCACCTGATAGAAAGGGAGAAAAGAAACGTTTTGCTTTCATTAGAGGCTGTTGCATTATCTAATCTCATGTAACGAGGTAACTACAATGTTCTTTCATTGCTGAGCACCAGCGTGCCCAAACTCTGCAGTGTAATTATATATATATGTAAAAATAGTACTTAAATATATATATATTTACATAAATATATATACATATATATATATACACACAGAGGACAACTGAGGCTTACAGTAAACATTAGAGTAAATTGGCTGAGCACTGAACAGGCTCCCCACGGCAGTGGTCACAGCACCAAGCCTGTGAGTTCGAGCAGCATTTGGACAACGCTCTGAGGCACAGATTCCTGGGGTGTCCAGTGCAGGGCCAGGAGTTGGACTCGATGATCCTTGTGGGTCCCTTCCAACTCTGAATATCCTATGATTTGTAAGACCTAAAAAAACGCCCGTGTTTCACAACCAGGGCTAAACCCACAACGGCTGTTTCCGCATCTTGTTAATCCCACAGAGGCCGGTTTTTTTTTCGGTACCACAGAACCCTGGAATGGCTTGGGACGAAGGGACCTTAAAGCCCAGCCCGTCCCAACCCCATGCCACGGCCAGGGGCACCTTCCCTAGATCAGGGTGCTCCCGTCCAACCTCCCCGTCCCGGACCACTGCTCTCCCCGGCGCCCCCGGCCGCTGTCCCGTCCCCCCGCGGCGCGGTCCCTCACCACGGCCGTCAGGTCCTGGACGCTCTTGGGGTCGGTCTCGGCCATGGTCGCTGCGCTCCGGCTGCGCCTCTTCCGGGCCGCGCCCGCCGCTTCCGCCGCCTCTCGCGAGAGCCGCGGCGCGCGGGGCACTCTGGGAGTTGTAGTTCCTCGCCCTCGGGTGTTCCACCGCTCCGGCACTACAAAGCTTTTCGGTCTTTGTACCTTTCAGCAGCGTTGGTGTTCATTGCCCACAAGTCACATGTTTCCCTCGTTAATTAGAATTCTATCTTCTATTGCTTAGTGGTTCTCTCTCCGCATGCTGATTGGTGCCATGCTCAGTCTTCCTCCTCTTTCTTGGGTTTCTTGGGTCTGTGGTCACGATCTCCCCCTCCCAGAATCACCTGTTGCCCAGTCGGAGCTGATTCAGCACAGTCACTCAATTATCTTTATTAGTTTTCTTCCTTATCTTGAGAGTTCTGCCAAATGTCCCTGTGGCCCCTTAAATTCTGCATCCTCTGTGCCCGCTATCAGTGTTACATCCTTGTCCCCAAACTCCCACTCCCTCCACCCCAGGTCTGAGGTCACTGGAGGATGTCCAGCCCTAAATATCAACATGTTCTGCCAACAAGTAATTTGTCTTTTTAACACCTGGACATCACTTAGTGCTTTTTAGATCTACCTGTTTCACGGATTAAATCTCCTTCCTTCTTGTTGGCTAGGCTTGAAAGCACACAAAGATCAGACATCAAAGAACATCCTTTCTTAAGAAAAATTTCACAGATTCCACATTTTGCAGCTCCGGACTCTGCTGGGCCCCTGGCCCCCCTGGGTGTTCACCCAGTCTGAGGGACAAACTAAGCCCTGTGTGGGGAGGGATGGCTTCAAAACAGCTCTTTTTACCCCAGAACATTGAGCCTACATGTAATTTCACGCTGAGAACAAAAGCTCCCCTCACACAGTGGTTCAACAGTCCTACTCGTGCTCCTAAACAATGACTTTGTGAGTTAGGGAATTACAGATGTGTTTGTACAGCCTGAGGATATGTATGGGTGTGTTTTCATAGACTGTCTGCTGAGCATTGCTCTGTGGTGGGTTAATTCGGAAGGAATGAGCAGCTCAGCCCGGCAGCACACACTGCAGGGGCTCCAGAGGGGCCCCCTGGGAATATATTATTGTGGCAAATACTGTGTCCTGTCCTGGGCTTCTCGGTTCAAGAAAGACAAGGAGCTACTGAAGAGGGTCCAGCAGAGGCCCCAAAGATGATGAGGGATCTGGAGCATCTCTCTCATGAGGAGAGACTGCAGGAGCTGAGCCTGGTTAGTCTGGAGAACAGAAGTCTGAGAGGGGATCTCAGCAATCTGCACAAATATTTCCAAGGCAGGTGCCAAGATGATGGTGCCAGACTCCTTTTGGTGTGTGCAGTGACAGGATGAGGAGCAATGGCCATAAACTAAAAGACAAGAAGTTCCACCTCAACACGAGGAAGAACTTGTTTGCATTGAAGGTTGCAGAGCACGGGGACAATTGCCCAGGCAGGGCATGGAGTCTCCCTCTCTGGAGACATTCCAAACCCACCTGGACACATTCCTGTGTCACCTGCTCCAGGGTGACACTGCCTTGGCAGGGTTGGACTGGGTGATCTCCAGAGGTCCCTTCCAACCCCTACTATTCTGTGATTCAGATTAAATCCATGCCCACCCCAGATTAGTGACATACTCATTAAGATACCATAAAGCTCCACAGGATGGATTTGGGGATGGACACAGGATTAGTGCTCCCTAAGTGTCATGTTATAGGGGTTTTAGACCCAAACTGCTCATTTGTAGATTTTGTTTGTGAAGTGAGCCCATGTTTGCACTCCTTGGTTATTGTGGACCCAGATAAGATCTGAAGTTAACAGCCACATTGAATATGAATCTGTAAATGGAGAATGTTTAACAACCACATTGAATACGAGCCTGTAAATGAGGAGTGTTTCCCCCTCACAGCAGGTGGTTCTCAAATGTCTCCTTTCCCCTGGAAGATGACACGATGTGCTGACACACTCTGCCTCATCCCACAGCCAGGAACAAACCTGAGCTGCAGGGTGTTTGCATTATTGATGTGCCTTTTGGAGCACTGTAGGAGTAATAAAAAAACCTATTTAGTGCCAGTTTGGGGGAATTTTGTTGTCTTTTTAAAAGTAAATATGGCTTCTGGTACTGAAAAATGCTGAGAAATTGTCTCCCATTCGTTTGGTTTATGTATTTAGGAAAGGTGGTTGTTTTCAGAACTGTTATTTGGAATCAGATAAACTTGTTGTGAAAAGTCCCTTTGAACAGACCCAGACCTGGTCCCTTGGTGCTAATGAGACATTAGTGATGTGACCTCACCCCTTCGTTCCAGACTGTCACCAGTCGTGGCAGGTTTGGATACATCTGGTCCCTCTTTTAGCTCAAACCTCCTAATTCCATGTTCCATTTTAGGGTCTGGACAAGCCCTAGATACTTTTGACATATAACTCAAAACAGGAGCCCACTAACCAGTCCTTGTTATGCAGGAGTCAGATCTGACTGATAAAATGATTCCTCAGGCCATTAAGGTTTTTAATAAGTGTTAAATGGCTTCACACTTGTTCTCATAACTACAAATCTTTTTTTGTGTTAAGATAAAATATTTTTGTTATTTGTTTGCTTTCTAGTGTGATATGGTTAAAAAATGAGTGACATTTTGCAGAGTTTTGTCTCCTTTTTGAGGCTGCACTGAAAGAAAATGCTATGCAAGGAGGACTGGTGGGATTAATGACCCTTTCACAGTTCTGTTTGGAGATTACTCAAATAAATGGAGCTGCAGAAGGCTGAATTCCCTTGCTGGCTTTTTACTGACAAAGTCTTAATTTAAAGTATACAGGGGACGAGGACTTGTACAATTTACAAAGAGCCTGTTGTTTTCCTTAAAATCAAGGGAAATGTAGGAAGATAAATTTAAAAACAGTTAATGAAACTCCTTTAAAATTCAGGGATATGCAGTCCCAATGCAGAACAGTTGGACCTCCTACAGCAGCGGGTTGTGTCAGGTTTTGGACAAAAGCAGCACATTTTCAGTATTCCAGAGAACTCAGAATGAACTTTGACTTTGAGAACCATGGTAGGGATTTCTGGTACTGGTGTCTTTAGTTCTAATCCAGTTCCTGTGTCCTTTGGTGAAGAAGGATTAGAGCTCAACAACTTGAAAAAAAAAAGACTATTAATTTAAGAGCTTACTTTTTGTGCCAGTTGATGCCCAAATCACTTTAAGTAGTTAATGCTGTAGAATTAATTCTACATTTGTTGTCAGGCCTTCTTTCCAGTAATCATGACCCAGGGATTGGGTGACATCCACTGAAATCTAAGTTCAAAAAGGCACAATAAAATTTCCCAAAGGTGGGTTTTGCAAAGACAATTTTTTTTTGCAAAGAGTCCATTTTTAGCAAAACCACTTCTGTTGATTCTGTACTGGCCTCAGAGATCTGTGGGCCTGTATTTATGTCTTTTTTTAATAGCAGTTCTACCAGAGGACTTTATTCCTGGTGGAATTCTAGTGCATTAGCTCACTAGTAACAGTTAGAAAAGATGAAATTATTATATCTGTGTACTGTGTGAGGCAATAAATAGCAACTATACTTTAATTGCTTTGACTATCAGATCTTATTTGTGCTCCCTGATGACTTTCAGATAATTGTGGTTGTTTTCATACAGAGATTGTTCTCTCAAACTGTTACAACTCCTCTGTTCCTTCATTTCAGAGTGCTGAGTTTATGGATCTTAAGACACTCAGCACATAAAATCACAGATTTTCTTTTATTCAAGTCAGAGATTTACAATGAAATCTTGAGATTAAATTTTAATATCTCAGTTACAACCCGAGTTCCTTGTGGCAGAAATTCTTGGGAAAATATAAAAATAGGACAAATAGAATTTATTTATTACTTCCAAAGCAATGACACTCCTTAGAGGCTGTTAAATATACATGAGGCCAGAACATATTAAACAAGGACTGTGCTTAGAAAACAACTGTCAAGAGGAAAGTAAATGTTCAGTATCATGATTTGTGGATATTTAACTGGATAAAACACAAATTATGGAAACAGCAAACCCAGGTCAGGAATAAACGTGAGGGTAATTTGTATTAAAGCAAAAACAGCAACTAAAACAAAGTGCTTTTGCATGCATACCTTCGTGCAGTGTGACCCATGCACCAAAATGAGATATTTTCTTCTCACATATAATTATAACAAATAGAAGAGCTGAGTGCTGGTTTTGCAGCCTTTGCATTTCCAGTCTAATCAATCAAGCCAAGGAATTACTTGAAGGTTCACAAGGGTTTAGTACAATGAAGTTATTTTATGGTTTAACTCACAGAGAGATAAGCCTGTCTTTACAGTTTTAACTTGTTAATTAGCCCTGTCTACTTCTTTCCCCAAAAAAGGAATGTGCACTAAGAGCCTGATCCTGCAAGCTGCTGATTATGTGGAATTGCAGGTGCTGAGCACCTCAGGGTTGAACCATGGTTGTTCTGCAGGCCTAGGTCACACAAAAGGGGACAAAAACACAGCCTGCCAAACTCCAGGCTTTTCCTTGAGGAAGACACTGAAGGTTAGAGAGTGTGTCAGGCACTAACTACCCAGTTTCTGGCTGAAATACAAAAAGTGCTCCCGGAGATGTTTGGGCTCCAAATGAGGTGATAATATTTAGTCTCAGCTGGGAAGTTGGAGGAGCAAAAAACAAATTTAATAGAAGGTTATAACAGCAACCTCAGTAAAGGGCATGAATTATGTGGGTTCACTCTTGTGTAAAAATCCTGGATGGGGAATGGGAAGAGAAGGGGTTTGGAGCTACAGACTGAAGTGGGCAGAGGGGGGAATTTCTGCACTGTAAACTGTATCCAAACAATGACTATAACAAAGCCACTCTAAGATTATTTAATCTTAACTAAGATTATTTCACATTTTTTCCCCCTGAAAAATTATTAATTTTGCTAATTGTAAGGGTTTTCTGAGAGACACCAATTCTGTTACTCTCCTCTTTCCTAACTCCACTCATCAGTAATTCTGTTTAAAGAGTTCTCTGCTCTAAGGATTATACATTTATGTTTGAATTACAGCTGTTGTCTCTGCTTGATATATCTTCATGTACAGCTTGTTTGCTGAAGCCTTCATTTCTTTCCACAAATATAAAATAATGATTTCCTTTTCTTTTTTTATGCACAATAATGAAATATTCCTTTATTTTATTTCTTGCCTTCTTGTGGATGAGCAGTTTAGGGATGTCTTACCTTTTGAATGCTAAAAGTCTACCAGAATTAGCTGAAAATTTAAAGGATGACATTTCCTTGGATATTTCTTATAGAATACATTGGCATTTGTGCTGCTTTGACTAGACAAAGCTGGATGATTTGATTATAAATACTTCATGTGTGGAGGAGAATAGGTAATTATTCTCAGTGTCTGCTCCGCTAAGATGTTTTTTTTCCCTCAGTTATTGTGTTAAAAGAAGTTTGGCAAATCAATCATGTATTTACAACTACATCTCTCAGATTGAAATTAAGGACAGCTGAAATTTTTCCTCATTGAAATTTGAAACGTTTCCGTCCAATTCCAACTCTATGAAACTGCAGCCAGCAGAAAAGGATCATTTATAAACAGACAGAGGTGCCACCTGGAAAACAAATGGAAAACACTGGAAGCCAGGGCAGAAAAGGGGGCAATTGCATGGCTGTGCAGCCACTCTGGATAATGGGGAATTCTAAAGGCTTTGCAGAATGTGTAAATTTGTAACACTGGAGCAATGACAGCCAATTCCTGCTCTGGCTGAAGCTGGTGTTAAATTCCCGTGGTCACAATTAGATCAATGCTGAGCTCTTCTTTTGCAAAATCCACCCACCGAGGAATGAATAAAACCAACATTTGTTTGCTCAGCACCATGATAGGGAAGGAAAGGTTTCCAACTGCAGCATCCAGGCTGAGATGGGTCTACATTTAGCTTCCCAAATTACTCATTAGAACGACTTCTTCATGTTCTGCCCAAACTGCTCTCCAGTGCTCTCAGCACAGGAAAATCTGCAGTTGTCTCATCTGTTGTGGATAGACTGTGATATTCCCTTATCTGCTTCAGTCTAGACTTCTTTAAATGTTAACAGCCTTAAAAGTGATGCTTGCAGTTCCCTGCAGTTTTCCACGTGCTTAAAGAGTTTTTGACGGTGGACAACAGAAAATTCCTCCCTGTTCATCACCCCTTCCCTGGTTTTGAGCCATGTTTTTAGCAATCCAGCATGATGCATAAGCAATAAATACTATTCTGTGCCTTGGATCTAGACAGCTGGTTCCCCAGATTTTGTGCAGAGCTGCTTTACAACCTGTTTGCTTGGCACAGAGCTGTTCCCTGCTACATTATTCCTATGATTTTTCCTGTGCCCAGCAGACTGGGTGCTTGTGATGTGTCAAGTGAAATCCGACCACTGTGTCCGATGTAAACAAACTCACAAGACTTGTCTCTCTGAGGAATAAAGCTTTTGATAATGTGATCATCTCCTCCCAGTCTGTCCCTGGCACTCCCAAGGGAGGCATTAATAGAGTGAAGATCCTCTTCATTTAGGGCACTCTTTACCCTTAGGGCACCTTGGGTCAGGTTGGGGTGAAAATAAGTAGAAACCAGAAAAGGAAAAAGTGTTTGCTCACGAGAGTCCACACCAGACACCACTGAAGTGAAAAGGGTCTCTCCATAACCCTGGTGGGATTTGGGGCTCACATGGATCCTTTTCCAACAGGCAGTAGGGCAGTAAGATATAGTGCATTTATTTCATGCTTTTTAGGGTGATCTCGTAGGTTCTGGAGTCTGACTTTTGATTTTTGCATCTCCAACCCACCCTAACCATGTCTATAACCACTTCATTTGCCTCAGTGGGAGAGACTGATCATTTTTGGCTCACAGTAAGGGGTTAAGGAATGGGGTGGAGTGTAAAAGCCTCCTGTTGTGTGCTCCTGTTCTACTCCTGTTGCCCTGTCCGGGAAGAGAAGACTGTGTGTGTAAAAAGTGGCAAAATGATAGTGTAAAATTTAAGCCTTGACATTTGGATCTCAAGTTGTTACCTTTCTGTGCCACCACACCTCACTATTCAGTTTTAATCTTAGTTTCACGTTGTGTCAGTGCTGCCTTTTCTCCATCCATCATCCAACAAGGTCTCCTCATGTGAATTTAACAGCAAATCAGTCCTAACATGGGAATGATGTTTGTGCTGAGATAAATAAGGCTCTCAGTGCAGGGAAATCAGCTAAGGAATGGCTGTGAAAAAATGTTCACTGATCCAAATTTCTAATGTTCCTGTTCCTAAGTAAGCATTTCCCATGGGAAGCTGTGTCTCCAGCTCCTCATGCTGGATTCAGTGTGTTGTTATATCTGGGACATATATGCTATATTGAATATTGCAAGGCTGTTCCCATTGCCAGATAAGATGGAGAACTGGTTTTATCAGCCTGATCTCTTTTCCCCTTGTATCAGTAACATGAGTGGCTACTATCAAAAAAACCTAGTTCTTTCTTTATGTTCTTATAAACTGTAAAAAGATGTTTAGAGCCTGTGATAAATGAGAGTTACACTTGTGTGCATGTGAGAGAACATAACTGTTCTTCGGTCTTAAAACACTGCCTGTTTTCAGACTGTACATGATTATTTTCAGGTTTTGGATGCCATACATTTCCATGTGTTTCCTTTGATATTCAGTGGGGAGTGCTTATTTATGCAGTAAAATGCACAACAATATACAATATCAAGCTATAAATGTAGCAGGACTCCTGCTACAGTCTCCTTGAATGAATATAATATTTTCTAACTCCATGCAAAAAGGTGAAGCCTGTGCCAAGCATGGTATTGAAAGGATCACAGAGTAATATCCCATTGGGATGAAACAACCAGCAAGTTTAAGAAGAAATGAAATTAAAGTATAACCCTAATTGCAAGGCAGTAAAATTCAACTCTCATTATTCTGGTTACACAGTCTTAGAAATGCTTTTACTGTATCTGAAGCTATAGAACAAATCCATTAGAGGTATAACCTGAAGGGGACATTGAGATCATCTTTCATTTCCCTGCTCTGAGGCTCCATGGGCTGAAAAATTTCAAGCAATGTATTGTTTTACAAACTGTATGTGCATGCATGAGTGCCAAGGGAAGAGTAAATGTTATATACTATAAGTTTCCTGCTTTCAGATGTCAAAACTCATAACTTGAGCAGGGTCAGTAACACAGCTGTAGAAGTCAGAGAATGATGGAAACTGAGAGGAGTCACATTTTGAAAATAAATTAGAACAGAAAACAATCCTCAAAACAATGTGATAAATACCTGTGAATCAATGTTTGTCAATGTGTTATTTGTGCACACTGAGATTTCATTATTCAGTCAGCCCTGAGTAAAACTCCATCTAAAGCTGCTGGTTATTTCCCTGCCCTTATGATCATAATCATAATCATAATCATGTTGAAATGAACCTCATGCAGAGTTAGTGGCCTGTGCATTTCTTATAATCCCAAACGTCCCCTGTGTTCAGTAATGTGATTTCTGGGGTCAATGAGACCCATTACTGGGCTATGAATGAGGCAGGTGCTGGAGGTTTGGCTGGATCTGGAAAGGAGAAGGAAAAGCATTTCTGTCATCCTTTGAATCAAAGCCGGTGGCAACCATTGATTTCAACAGGAAATTACTGCTCCTGTCAGGAGGAACTCTGAGGACATTCCTTCCCAAAAACTCCTTTGCTCTGGAAGCTTCAAGGAGTTACTTCATTTCACCAAGATTCTTGTGTTTGATTTTCTGCACTGCCTTCGTTTATTCAGGGTGGAGAACACTGACTGACTATCCCTGCTTTTCCATAGGGCAGTCCTGGAGCCTCCTTGGCTCACTAGGAACATGTGAGATCACTTGGGGTGTGACCTGTCCAGGGTAGAACTGAGGCAGGAGCTGTCCAGGTGGGTGCCAAAGCTGGATTCTGCTCATGGAGTCAGCAGAGAGTTCTAGCACTCAGTCAAACTGTCTGGCTGCATCACCTCACTGCTTGTTACAAAGTCATATCAGAGTGCTTAAAGATCACGATGCACTTGTTAATTTGATGCTTTGAATAGTTAGGAATGCTCACAAAACAATTTTACAAACAGAAAACCAATTTTACACCGTACCTGCAGCACACCGAATCAAGAGTGATCCATCAGGGTGTCACCACCACTATTCATGTCGCCTGAAATGGAGTTTGACTGGAAAGATGAAAGAGGAAATTAAGCATAACAGAGTGATAATAGAATGATCAATGCTGCAGACTTTGTGTGTGCATTGCAAAGGAAGATATTTTGTCAATGTTAGCCACAGATGTGTGAGTGAGGTGATAAGTCTTATCTGAAATACAAAGCTAAATGGAAATCATTAGTATGGTGGAGTTAACACTGGGGCTTTACTAAGCAAAGCAAGAAAACCAAGAAGGATGAGATGATGTCCCAAACTTTCTCTCTCAAGAAAGCATAGATAGTTCTTTGTCATGAAATTCCCTTTTCTCAATATTTGAATCATGATTCTGTTTTCTCTCGTGAGCATTGAGTGCAAAGAAGGAACTTGCAGAGAAGTCCTTTTCCTCTAGCACTTGGGTAGCCTGGGTTGTGAACCAGAAACCTGTTGTCATAAAAACTCTCACTTGTTACTAAAAGTCTGCTTTCCATGGAAATAAAATCATCGCTTTAGGGCAAAGATTTTCTTTTCAGTGGGATATTGGTAGAAGGAGCCTTCACTCAATTGAATAATCTGTGCTGGATATCAAGAGCCTCAGATTCATCTCCTGTGAAGCCTTTTGGTCACCAGAGTGTCCCTGAACACCGATCCAGGCAGGAATACCCTCGTGTCTCACTTTGGGAATCCTCCACAGTCAGCAGGACTGGTGCCTGTGGCAGACATGTTTGCAAAACTCTGTGTAATGCCATTTTCAATTTTTTATTATGTTAATACTTCCCATAAGGGAAAATGAGGCTTCTGAATGTCTGATTGCTTATAGGGTGTGGCATTTATTATTTATTCTACCTGCTTTTGTTGATGGTTGTTGCTAAAGAGATATCCTCACCCTCATGGGTTCCAGTGCTTTTACAGAACATCAAGTTCCCTGGATATCATTACAGGAATCGTTAGGGATCTCCACCTATTTCCCATCCTTCCATGCAAGTGAGAGTTTCAGAGTTCCCCAACTATGTTACATTCAGCATTTTGATTGGGATGGATTTCTGCTCTCTGGCCTGTTTTACACAGCTAACAAGGTCCTTATTGACAGCATCTGATCCACTCTTTTAAATGGTCTTAGCTACTTTCCTCAGTAATATCAGATTTTGAACCAGATAATGGGATTACCCTATCCCAGTGAGATGATTTAAAATATCTTGTGGGGTCAAAATTTCATTATTTTAATCTTCCATTGACCATTATATGAACTCTTGCAATTCACTGTGGTTTTTCTACAAAATTAAATTGCTTAGCAGTGGCTTGTATCAAATCTTTTTATAACATCCTTGAAGAGTCAGTAGCTTTCCAAGACAAGATTTTCTTCTAAAATTCCTTTTCCACACAGTAAACTTTTACTTTTTGGCATTACTGGCTATTCAAATTCCAAGTCATTTACCTTTGGTTTCCATTTACTGTTTAACCCATTAAAAGGGCAATCACCAGTTGGCTTTAAATCTGTGTTTAAATCAATCTGACCACCACCAGAGCAGTTCTGTTTATGGTTTAGATGATGGCAATCCCAACGTTGTTGGTGGTGCATTGAAATTGTCAGTTTTGGTCAAAACAGAAAGTTTTGAAGCAAACAGGAGAGAACTGAATGGATATTTGGGGAATCATTTGGATATGGAGACCAGTCACCAGTTTCAGAGATCATTAGAGTTTTAAAAGCCTTGGATGAGCAGGAATTTTTCAGAGTCACTACAGTGAATTAGGCATTGAGGGAGGAACTCAGCCTTGAGAAAGGGCTTTTTGCTAAGCTCTTTACCAATGTCCTTGTTAGATCCTGTTTTCAACCCACTGTGAATAGATTTCAGTCTCCCAATACATGACTGCCTGGTTCTTTGTAATTCATTGCATTCAAATTTAGTGTTCTTGGGGATTTTCTTCATTCTCCTTTACTTTTGTGGAAGGTTATTTGTAAGTATGTACATTCTCAGACTGGATGCAACCTAAGCCAAAACTCTGGAGTGTTTTCACCAGCAATCTTGATTTGATCCAGCACATTATTCCATATCTGCATTTAGATATTCATACAACAGATGTTAGACTTGAGCTTTAGGGTTTTGAGTACATTTGGATTCTATTTGTTTGGGAGCTCATGCTTTTGCTAAACTCTTGCCATCCTTCCAGGACATTTTGGTTGAGGCAGTGCCAGTGCTGAGCAAGGTCTGTTGTCATGATCAGCATGATCTTCTTGATCCTGCCCCACTAGTCTTCTGAGAAGTTCTAAGTGCAGCTGGAAATGAGATCCCTGCAGCAGAGGCAAGAGTTCACTTTCTCTCCCACAAGGCTCATGCCAATGTGTCACTGTCTGGCATCAAAGGAGATATTCAGTCCCTTTTGCTGGTGAAAGATGTGGGCTCTATACCCCTAATTTTTATCACACTCTCCCCTCTTGAAGCTCCAATGGTAGGTAATTATAATTTCACAGAACTGGTCTAACAATCCACATCTCTTGAAATGAGCTAGAAATAAAGTAGAGCAGGAATCACAGGTGGTAGATGATATGCTTTAACTGAGCTGAGTCTTTGAAGAATTAATATGGTGATTATGGGAAGTGCCTTTTTAAATCAGGTAATTTGAAATAAACTCTCTTTCCCATGTCTAGTTAGTCCATTGTTCAGAGTTTATGGCTCAGGTTGCTATTTGGTGTTTAAATCAGCATTTCCCAAGTGTCTCCTGAGGAGTTTAATGTAATTTGAGACCCTTTCATTCTTGAATGCTGCAATCGTAACGAGATTAGGAAGCAGATTAGTTAAAATTAATTTTTCCATTGCTAAAAAGAAAAATATCGGTCGATAATTCAGAACTTCTCAGAAGATAAAACAATTTAAAAGACTGGAAGGCTGAAAGTAATCCATCTTGAGAGTCTATCTGCTGTCCAGAGCAAGCGTGGGTTCCAGCCTCTTCAAGCTGCAGTTGCCTTTGCTTCCTGAGAACATGCCAGATGTGACAGGAATGTCTCCCAGATCGAGTGTTGCTGAATAAAAACACGTCAGAGAGAAGAAATGCAGCAAGAGCTTGTCCTGTTCTGCTCTGTGCAGCTCACCCAGGCAAACAGGCAGCACAGCCATTAGCAGTCAAACAGCAAAAGAGGTGTGATTTAGGTTTTTCAGGTCTCTGCCTTTTATAGTCTCATAATAGAAATCATTAGGGATCCACTGAGATATTCCATTTATACAGTAAATTTAGATGGCTGGTGGCATTAAGTGCTGTTCCAGGTCTGGGTCATGATTGCTGCCAGGCTGAGTGAGGATGTATTAACTCCACGAGGTGAATTACTATCCATCAAGGCTGGTGAATAAGGCCCAGATTTCCCAGCTATTGGGTGGGTGGCAACATGTCCAAGAGAAGTGTCTGCCTCTTGAATCTGAGGATGACTTCAGGATCAAGTCTTCATGCTTTTGCTTGGGTAAATCAAAAAATCTGAGCTCTTTCAGCCATTCCAAGTTGCACTTTTTTTCTTCTGCAGCTGCCTGAGGCCAACTTCTATTTGAGCACTGGAGGAGAGATATTCCCTATGTCCTAAGGAAAGAGAAGGGAGAAGGAGGCAAGTTTGGAGCTACACAGTGATAAGGTAACAAGGGAATTGCACTCCCCACTCCAAACACACAGCATTATCACACACCATTAAGTGTTTTTTCTCTTCTGTCTCACTGTTTATGTCCAACCTGTCATGACAATCTTGCTCTAGAGTTTGAGTGAATCTCAGCCTTTGACTTCCATCCTCTCCAGAGAGGTTTTAAGCTTGACAGACAAAAATCAGGTAGCTTACAACATAAATTCAGTGTCTTGAGTTCCAAACAGTGGCTTTACAAATTGCACTTTCATTATGTAAAATAAAGCAATTTATAACCACTGACAGCAGATAAAATGCTCCAGTGCACACTGTTGGGCTGGGTGTATTTGACAGCTTGAATCCAGCTGCCTCCCAAAGGAACAAGTGCTTGTCCTGCTCATGATCTTGTGTCTGTGAGCACCAGCCTGCTCATCCTCCAGAATGAAGTGGGTCAGGTTTAAATTCCGAGTTTGGCCATTTTAACCTGGAATGAAATGCATGGATAGAAGAATTAATTTGTTTGTCTTGCTCAGGCTTCTCTTATTATAAGACTCTTTATCAGAAATAATAAATCCGTGCACATTTTTTCTTCTGAAACACTGGCAAGGTATAATTATATTATGATTTATTTTACAAAATCAAGACCAGAACCTGAAATATTTACTGAGGCAAAATTAGAAACCAAGGAGAGTAATCAATCATTCACAACCAGAGAACTGTAATTCCTTCCATGTCCATTTAGTAGACTGAGTACAGAATAACCACATTATTGGGAACTCTGATAGATGCCAAAAATAAAATTCAGGCTTCTTGATTTCTAATGCCCTTTCAGTCCAAGCCTTATGAACGTTCCCAAGCAGTTGCTACAACTTTTGGTAAACAGAAAAACTTCTTATGAAGTATTTAATTACTTATGAAGTATTTAATTGTATGTAGAGAAAAAAGTGGACTACAAATCAGCAATGCCTTCAGGGTAAAAAACTGCCCACCAAGGAACTGTCAATGTATGGGGCAACAAGTTGATTTGAGAAAGAACAATTAATATGTCTATGAAAGAATTAGCCCTATTTTCAAACCTGAATTTTCAGGTAAATCAGTATGTAAAAATTTTTTTTCATGCCTAATTTATGTTCAGTAAAAAGAACATGAAATTCTCCATATTCTGCATTCTTTTAATTTCCAGCAGTCGCAGGAAGACTGAGTTGCCACTATAACTCCAACTCATGATGTGTGTTTAGTTAACAAAACACCTCATTACATCACTCCAGAAGTCTTGACATTAACAGTCAATTTTTCAGCTTCTTTATTCAAGTGAATGGTGAGCCCAGAACAATAAAATATGATGGAACTGGTGTTGACCATGAAAATTTAATAACTGAGCAGGTAGGTAACAACACCTGAATCACAGAATGAGGTCAGATGCTGAGATGTAAATTATTCCTGTTTAATAATTTCAATAGGTTCTCGTGGCTCATTTTGTAACCTGTCAAAACAGAGACAGGTCTGTGTCATTGTTCTTGCCCCTTAGAAATGAGCTGCACAGAGGAAATCTCAGAGAGCTCATTTCAGAAATTATTTGCTGAATCTGTAAGAAGTTGGTTTTGCTTATTCAATGGAGTGATGCTGGTTTACACCAGCTGAGGATATGATGGCTATTTCCTTGGATTTTCAACAAATTCCTGCAGATACAGGAATAAATGTGAATGTGAATAAAAATTGTGGGGTTTGAGATGTGTTGTGTGTGGAAGGACTCTAGGACCTGCCTACCAAATATATGCAGGTGCATTTGGGCCAAAACACCCTGGAAATGATGCTGGTCATGCCTTTGATTTCAAAGTAGAGGATTCACTGAAATTTTGCAAATTGAACAGATTTTCTACCTTCTGATTTGGGGTCTGTCAGCAAAGTTATTTTCCACTGGGAAAAAAACTCCAAACAAATCCATTTCTGCCATTTTATTCAGGCTACAGGAGCTCTTAATCTTCAAAATGGCTATTCATCTGGTAAATTCTTCCTCACAGCTTTTCTCAGCTGCCTGCACAGAACAAGGGTGTTTGATGTGCTCATCCCTCGCTCTTCTACAGATGCTGCTCTGGCAAGTGTCACTGCCACGATGGCCATCAAAAATGTCACTCAAGAGAAGCATTTTCCAGATTTCCCTGCCAACATGAGCTATGTCATCCCACTGGGGGTCAAATGTATTCCAGCCTTGCCTCTCTTTCCCTAAGAAATTCATTAGGGAGTCATAGCAGAGCTCATCATTAGCTGTGAGTGACTTGCAGCAGATGTTAAATATTGTAACACTGATAACAGTTTTTTGCTGTGAGATCTGGAACTCAAGAAACCTTATTCATTAATAAGGAATGGGTACTCTCATTTTAAGGGACTGGGTAGAGGGATTTAGGAGACCAGGACAAGTTAGCAAATGAATATATGAGCTGGTTGATAAAAATTCCATACCAGCCCTTAGCCTGGAATATCCTGAAGTTAAAGCTGGCTCACACTCTCACTTGTTTATGCAATGATGCCTCAACATGGACCTCACTGAAACTACAAATCAAAGAGGCCTCCCATGGGTTCACTGAACACTGATTTGATTCGTGTTTCTCAACAAGAGGTGCAAGGTAATGTAAAGTGAGGTACCATAAGTGGGATATGAGGGAGATGGAGAGCAAAGCAAAACAGAGATAAAAGGAACAAGGACTTTTAAGCTTGTTGCAATTTGCCTAATCCCGTTGAGGGGAAGGTTTCATGTGCTTTATTTTTGATAAGTAGTCTTAACATACTTCTCCTGCAGATTACCCCTCTCTAGGGCTTGTCAGTCTCTGCTGAGTTCCAGTCTCAAGAGATAGACAGTTGTGAGCTGAGAGACTGCCAAGGAATATTAAAATTAATCAGTTCAGGAAGTCAGAGTTGGTTCTTACATTTTCCTACACAGTCCAGCCACAGGGGATGTGCTGTGCAGACCTAAGAGCCCAGTCCTCCTGCTTCCATTGGTTAGGAGATCACTGCAACCATGGCAGAGCTTCCTGGAGGCAAAAAGCACCCACTACCAACTGCTGGGTCCAGACATTGCCATGGGAAAGGTCTGACCCAGAGCAGACTGAGCAGGAACTCCTCAGTGACCTTCCCAGCTGTCAGAGTCATTCCCACTGATGTGCCTTTGATCCCAATGAGGGGCTTGAACCGATGCATCCTGGATAAAATAACTAATTTTAGCAGCTACATCTGTTTAATTGAGACTCTCAGCAGAACACGACTGCAGAGGGAGCCTGGGGGAAAGTAAGAGATCACTCAGGTATGAATTGCAAATGTTTTAAAGCTTCACTCTCTCCTGGATAAATCCTCCCAGGAGCAGCAATACTTGTGCTACTGCCATTCCTGGCCAATCTCCTGCGTTTGGACAGGAAGTTCCTTCCTGTGCAGGAGAATTTTTAGTAGAAGTGTACAAGAGATCTACTTAATACTCTTTGTCCTACAGCATGATACTAAATATTTCTCAGAGCTACTGAAGATATTTATACATTTCAAAAGCTATTTCTGCGCAAGCTGAGTGCTAAACTCCTGGATTTTTTTGTTTGTCAGAAGTCCCTTAAATACTAAAATCTCTTTGCAATGTCCAAAAGCTAAGCCACCTTTAAAAATCTTTGTATTGTGTAGGAGTTCCTCTGTTTGTGTCCTACCAAGAATTGTATTTATTGTTGTTGCCTTCACCTGTTTATCAGTCCTGAATGCCATTGATATTCCAATAGAGAACCTGGTGAGAGGTGCTGCTGAAAATGTGATACTTAAAAGGAAAACCTGATGTAGACTCGTATTAGGAGCTTGGCTCTAAACTCACCACCTTCCTTATATATAAAAAAAAAATATTATTTAAATATCCTGCTAAATAAAAGTGTATCACTTCTCACAGTGGTTTGCTGATGCCTCTTCAAACTCCACAGCAATGTGCTGTGTCAGCATTTCCAGTTGTGTCAGGCTCTGACCACCAGTGCAACAGGTGAATTGCCTGATTTATAGAAAAATACATTATTATTAGTGCTAAGCCATCAAAAAAAAAACAACATTGGTGTTTCCTGGTCCCTAATATTCTGTACATACAGGTTTTGGAAAATGCATTGTTTTGGGAGAGGCAGATGTGAAAGTATTGCTGTTGAGAAAAAGTCCCCTTACCAAGGGGGGAAGCGAAGAGGAAGCAGCTTTTGAGGACCTGGGAATTGTTTTTCCTGAAAAAGAAACAAAGCATTTTGTCCTACTTTTCTAGAGATTAGCTTTTGTTTAATCTTCCAATCTTCTGGCATCCTGAATCACTGATTACTCTAATAACAACATACTAGTTAATCCTTATGAAACATGTACTGATAATTCAGCCTAAGAAACAATCTGTGTTTTACTTTTAGCTGCCAGCTAAGAGCTTGTGTTAAACTTTCTGCTTTTACAGAAAAAAAATGAAATATGGGGATTTTTCCTCATTTCACCTCCCCCCCCCCAGTGAATTCTCAAATCATGGTATTCCCAGTTATTTCAGGCATCTTCATCACAGATGGCCAGTTCTTCCTGGGTTTCATTTCATATTCTCTTAGAGAAGACCAAAGGTCCAACCTTCCACTCCACCAGTAAACAAATAGGAAAACTTCTTAATTACAAGTGGTGTTTATAGCTACAGTTTTGATCTGACTTCACATAAATCAACAGCTTTAGTTGTCTTGGGAAGAAAAAAATGGCTGTTTTGTAAAAGCAAAAAAAAATTTCTATAGATAGAAGTCTCAAAATCTCAATATTTTCTGTTGATAGGAGGAAATTTCTTTTAATTCAGGCAAAAAAACCATATCAACAATTTCTCATAAAGACATTTCAGCAGCTTTATGTTCATTTAAAAGGTTTGTATTCCCAATTCGCCATATTTTTCTCTTTTTGTGCATTAAAAAAACCCAAACAAACCCAAACCAACATCCTAGGACTCCAGGTTCCACAGCAGCAATCATAGAAGCTGGCAAAAAAATAACTTAAAGTTTCAAAGCTGCCAGGCCAACAGACTGAGGTTCAGGGTTTAAACTCCTCTTCATGGTTCTGCTGTGCTGGTTCACACTCAGTTTGTGACCCCGGAACAGCTGAGGGGCTTTTCCAGTCCATAGTTGTGTGAGGGGCAGAGAAATTGGGAGCTGGGTCAGGGTTGAGCTTTGTGACTCTAAGTCAGGTGTCAGCTTTGGTTTTCAGACAGAATTTAAGAAAATCTACTGTGGAATTTTTCCAGGAACTGAATCTTCACATGTTGTCAATAATGGAATTATTGATTTTGTACTGTTGTTGAAGTAGGGAACACCTGCTTGGTAAATGGTCCTGACAAACATTCTGCTTCCATTGTCACCCTTGCTGCATTTCCCTGGGGGGGATGTTCCCATTTGTGCTGTTGGGTGCAGGCCACACAAACTGCAGCTCGACAGCCCTGCACAGATGAGTCAGTGAGGATCAACGAGCCCTGGTGATGACAAGCTCTAGGACTGCAGTGAAAACCACATTTCAAAATGTGCTTTTATGGCATGAGAGAGGCATCTCCCACACAGTCCATGTTCCAGCCCAGTTCCCTGTGCAGGGACTTGCCTTCTTAACACTGTCTACTGTTCTTAAGTTTTCTCTTTTTAATTTGCCTCCTTCAGACCTTCCCACTGGCTCACCACAAGCACATCCTTCTGAGATGTTTTAAAAATAGAGGGCTGAGAATAAGAACATTAGATAAAAATGTGGGACCACTGAGGCACATGGAAAGTGTTCATAATAAATCATTCTTCCTTTTGCATTGACTGTGAACTCCTTTGAGCAGACATCCATTCTCCCTTCAGGGAATACACTCGGGGTGCAATTTGGTGGACCTACAGACAAATAGTGATGAGTAACCCTGTGCCAGATTCTGGTTCAGTCATTTCAGCAGCTTAATGTGAAGAAAAATCTATAGGTCAGACTGGGTAACCCAAATTATGTTCTCTCTCACATCACTGACTTTAGGTTTTGTGGTTAGATTTTTTAATTTGGTTTACTTGTGTTTGATTTCAACAGAGATTTATCTGCAGAGAAAAGGCTGAGGTTTGAAGATCAATTAATTTTGTTGTTTCTTCCCATCCACCTTGTCAGGTTTCAGAGGGATAGGGAGTCATTTGTTTGTTTTTCTGTAAACTTGCACACATTATATTTGCATTTGTAGGTGACAAAATACTCACCTGATTTTTCAAACTTCTGTAATTTGGTCCATTTGCTCTCAAACATTAAAAAAAGAAGTAATATGTTTCACCAGGAGTTCCCAGGAAGCTTTTGAGCCCTTAATTGGAGCTTCCATTCTGGAAAGGTGCACATCAGTAACCAAGTCTATTTGCTGCTTTCAGTGTGGATTTATTAGGAAGGAGGGCTGGTCCTGAGCTTCCTCTGTGATTGATGCCTCTGAACTGTGAAAGGAGGCAATATAAAGTGTCTGAAAAAAACTACTGACTTTTTTAATAGGGGCAAAAAAGCCCAAAAAGTGCATAACACAGCACCCTTTTGCTGCACTATGTCCTGGAAAGCTTACTGTGTCCTTTTTCCTCCCCGAGGATATTGTCTTCTACACAAAGATATATGTTTGGATGAGTGCCAGCTGGAGCTTTTCCCTTTCTCTTCTTCACTTTGTTTCCTTGCAAAGAGACACAGAGCCCCAACAAGTGGAAAAACACTTTTGGGTTAATTAATCAGGCTGGGGATGAGGGCCAGCTGGGATCATTATAAATTGTGAGGATCAGGAGCAGTCTGGGCCTCCTGGGGAATTCTGCCACCTGGGCTGAGTGGTCAGCATGCTAGCTGGCAGAAGAAAAAAACCCTTCTTTTCTGTAGAGAATCCAGACTGGAGGAAATGAGGTGAGTTTTACCTATTATTCTTTAAGTTAGAACTATTTCTCTTGCATTGTTTGTTGGTTGAAGGCTTCATATGCCCCTTCTGAGTGCTGGAGGAAAACACTGCATGCAAGTTATCTCTACCATGAGAAGCTGAGGGGTTTAATTAACTTAGAGCTTGAATGTTCTAAATCTAGAGGAAGAGCAAGCGTGAAGTGCAGTGTGCTGAGAGCTCCCCAATATCCTCATCTTTGGAGCTGACCATAACTCATGTTCCTTCAAGTTCTGTTTACAACTTTTGTTTCCAGCAGGAGCCCTGGGCTGAGTAATCTGCCTGATGGCACTCAGGCAGTAACTGGACTAGGTGTTGTATTCTGGGGTCAAATCATGCTTTGGGCAATGAGTTGTTCTCCTGAACTGTGTCAATCTTTGTACTGTGAATTAACCCCTACATGTACAGCTAAAGGTAAACATTGGAGGCAGATGGTTTTTTGTGAGCTGGTTGTAATATATGGAATATCCACACCTGGCTCTGAATACTTGTCCTGACTCTTTAAATCTTTGGAGTTTTTTTCAGGTTTTTTTTCTTCCCTTAACACTAGGATACACTCCTGCCCTCCGGGCAAACCTGAATAAAACTTAATGCTAATTTGCAATCTTCCTGCCTTCATGCTAAGCTACCCAAGATATTTCATTATTAATTTCACAGCTCTCAGAACCTCAGGGCAGTGCAGCACCTGGAGAGTCTCGAGCCCAGTGAAGGACGTCTGTAGTTAGGAATGGGTGCAGTGGTCTGCTGAGCTTAGAAATGTGCCCAGGTTTGTGTGGTTTCTGTTGCTTTGTCGTGCAAAGCAGCTCGGAGATGTGTTCTCTCATTGCCTCTGCTGGGGACGATGCAGAGCAAGGCTCAGGTGGGAGGAGATTACAGAGGGGATAAGCGAAGATAAAAGCACGGCAAAGATCTCTGGGTGACTCTAGTGTAAATCTGAGCGTTTAGATTACCAAAGGATCCAGCTGATGACTGAGGAAGAAACTAGAATAGCTCGAGTTGTATTTGTTACAGTGGGCAGGAAAGTGCTTTGAGTCAACTGGAAAGTGCTGTAGCAAGTTCAGTCTGCAGGAGGAGTCTGACAACCTTTAATCAAGTTGTACAAGGTGCTTTAGAGCAGGGGAGGGATGAGAGAAGTTTCCGAGGAGGAGAATGCAGCAGCTAAAGGCAGCCATAAGAATCACTGCCCTAGGTGCTTCCTAACGAAAAACTTCTGTCAAGACTTCTAGAGAGGCTGGAGTGGTATCACCTGTGTCTGTGACTGAACCACTTGCACACCTTGTGCATGTCCTGGAGCAATCATCCGTTGGGCAGCAGCACAGGTGCTCTCAGACGAGGTGAGAGGGTCAGATACTGTCAGACAGAAGGTGGTAGAACCTCTGGGAGAGCTTCCAGGGCAGAGCAGGATGCAATGCAGAGCCTTTACAGAGTGTTTTGGGGGTGGGATCTTAACTGTCAGAACAATTGGAGGGCTGGACACACTTAGTCTTGCTGAATTGCCTTTATATGATGCAAGTCATCGCTGTTAATTAGAAACAGATTCATGTTTGGGCTTAGAAAGCAACATGTAAGGATAGGACTGAGACAGGGTAGAGTTAAATGGGATATGAGGAATAAATTCTTTGCTATGAGTGGTGAAGCACTGGCACAGCCAGAGAAGCTGTGGCTTCTTCTTGAAGTGTCCAAGGCCAGGTTGGACAGAGCTTGAAGCAACCTGGTCTAGGGGAAAGTATTGCTGCCCATGGCAGGGTGGTGGAATGAGATGAGCTTTAACCTTCCAATCCAAACCTCCTGTGATTCAGAAGCAGTGTGCTTGTGGTCTGCTGTGGGGTTTCATAGGCTGGAAAAATCTTTGAGCCTCTGTTGTCAGGCTAAGTGAACTCTGGTTTGGTAGTTCAAGTGTTAACAAAATAGAGAGGATGTTAAAAAAGAAGGGGACCAGCACTGTGGAGGTCCTGTTTGGCCCCTAGTCTTGGGCTCAGGTCTGTCTGTAACAGAGCTGGAACACAGGCCCTGTAGAGTGAGCACATCATCTGTCTGTGTGTGCTTCACTTCCCTGATAGACTGGAAGAGTGGGAGAAAATCCTGAACACTGATGTCTTAATATTGGCTGAGCCCCAGAGCCGTGTTCCTGCAGATTCAGCTGCTCTCCCTTGGACATTTGGAGCATATGTTGATAAGATGCTTCTTCGGTAATTTCCTTCAGTCAGTAAAAGTCAGAGTGACTGTGCTGGAGGGAGGCCAATGCAAGGTTGCACAGACACACTTCACTCCTCAGAAGTGCAGCTGCAGGTCACAGCTGGGGAGATGCTCACTTAAAAACTGCCTGCTATGGCACAGTGGAAGTACTGATCCTTCTCCAGACAGTAAATAAAAAATGGATTGTCCCCATGCAGCACAACAGGCCTGAATGTAAAGAAAAAACAAGGAAATTATACCTGTGGCAACCTGTGAGCTGTAGAAATTGGAGTCATTTCTTATGGGCAAACCCACAGATTTCCTGAGGAAAAACCCCCAGTAGTACTTGTTCCTCTAGACCTGCTTCCCTGACATCTCATGAGACCCAGTCATGCAAATACAGTACCTTGGGACAATTCCCATGGCTGGATTTTGGCAGGGTTGAGCCCTGTGCAGAATGTTCAGTTTAGAAACCATTTGAATTACCCCCCACACCTTAGAAGAAGAAAACTTCCAAAACTAATACAAGCTTGATTATTCAGCAGAAAAGCAGTGATGACAAATGAGTGCTATATCTGCCTTGTTGTGCTCAGGGTGCTGCTCCAGGACTTCTTGGCTGGTTGTTCTTGCTCTCTGAATAAAGCAAGAGAATCACATAAATATTGGCAGTCCTTGGGTTTTTAGCCAGAGCTGAGCAAGCAAACAGCTCTGACTGTGCCAGCTTCTCTCTCAAATGTGCCCTTCAGGAGTAGGTTCAGCACCTCCTTGTAGTTATAATTGAAGTATATTCTGTCTCCTACACAAGACACAACTATTGTCTAAGAGTTTACACATTGGGATATTCCTTGCTGTTGGGGACCCCTTGGTGGACCCTTTTCTCTTTGTTGGAAACAGAATGAATCAAGAATTGAATCCTTTTTATTCCAGTTTCTTACCAGAGTCAGCCACCCTGGAAATCTCTAAAGACTTGATGAAACTCCCTTCCTTGTGGAAATGCAAGTGCTTGGGAGTGTTTGGTGTAGTCATTATAAATATGTAGTCAGCACAGATGTAAAAATACAGTGTGCAGTGGTAGGAATATAGATAAAAATGGAAATACAAAGGCTTGAGGTTGTGCCTGGGTTTGCAAATCTTGTCAGCAGGTTACAGGGCTTGCAGTCCAACAAAACTTGGGAAGCCTGAAGTGCTGATCTTGGTGGTAAAAGGAAGGTTGAGTTTTCTCTTCAGCTTCCTCATTTTACATTTGCTGAAGGAAGGGGATGACAGTGAACATGCTACAACAATGTCCAAGTGTTTACAGCCTCCCTCTTAGCTGTGGTAAATTGGATTAAGCCTATGGATTCTAACAGTGACACTGATTTATACCACACCTGGGCTGCTTTTCTTTCTGTCTTTGGTGTCCCAAGATGAGGTGTAGAATCAGGCAGTGTGAAATATCTGTCAGGATCTGTATTACTTCAATAAAATATAGTCAAGTATAAAATTTAGGTACCTTATAATATTTATCTGCACTTTTTTGGGTTTTCAGAGTACTGGGGGATTGAAACTCTTTAGACTTTCAAAAAGCTGGAAACACTTGGCACAGGAATTATACCAGAACCTGCAAAAATGGGCCCTTAATTTGCTGTTATTTCAATAAACAGTGATTAAAGACCAGCAGATCTATGGTATTACCATATTTTATTCTTTTGGTAGACAATTTGAAACTGATTTATCTTCTGTTCTGTGCAGTGTTCCCTCCAATATTCTTGCTCTTGAAATGCACTTCTGTGTATTTAGGTTGTTGTATTTTTTTGTTTGTTTTGATGCCACTCTTGTAACAACCCAGAGAAATAGACCCTTGGTTACAGATTTTTTCAGAAATATGTGATTCTGTAGACAAAATGGAGTTCTAAATTCTGTTGGAACATTTCACAATCTCTGAATCACTTATGGTATAAATCTATTTGACCTTCAATTTCCCTTAGATATCTTTGTATCAGTATGAAATTAGTTTAATTTATTTAAGCATGCATACTCACACCCTAATGAGCTGATAGTGTTATCTTGATCAGTCTGGAAATGAGAGTTCTAAATTCTGCAAGCACCAGTCTAGGTATGGACAAGGAATTACAGATGGAGATGGTTTCAGCCTGTGTGGTTTCACCTTCTCTTTCCTAAAAATATCCCGTGAAAAACAGTAATTGTGCTGTAGGAGTCTGTTCATGAATCTTTGCTGAACTGTGTAATGTTTTTTTCCTTTAATCATGAGCAGCTCACAGCTTTTTGTCTCTCCGAAGCTTTGAAATCTCCTCGAGTTTGTCTTTGAGCTGAGATGATTTTTGTGAAATACTCGTATAAAAGTCTCTCAGAGGTGGAAGAACTCTGGCTAATTTGGTGTGGAACTCAGCAGCTCAGAAAAGTTCAGGATAGGCAGGGAAAAGTAAAGCATCAGACTAATGAGAACTTACATCATTTGGAGAAGCAGATCCTCAAGGCATAAAGTCTTATGAGTGTTACCTGCTTTGTTGTCCTGGTGAAGATATTTCAAGAACAGTGATTTGCAAGTGAAATCTTAATTAGAAAATTTTAATGGATATTTTCTTGAAAGACTGTGTAAGACACTTAAAGGACAGTACAGGAGCTGTTGATTGAAGGACATAAAAGCACTTTCTTTGTTTTATTAGTATTCTCTATTCATGAGTGCAATCCAATTATCTTTAGTATTTCTCACACGGTACCTTTAAGGTTATGAATCTTAATAAGAAATGTCTTTAATGAGATGGCTTTTTGTACAGCAAAGGAACAATTCCTGACATGGGGTTCCCAGGCAGGCAGGTGAAAACAAAAGCCATGGAACTAGGACAGGACATGCTCTGTGTCCTGTCTGTCTGGGGAGTGAGGTGGGCCTGGATGTGGAGTTAAAGGCACATGGTGGAATATCAGCAAATGCTCCTGTTGTTTGTCTGAAATCAAGTGAAACATCCCTGGATCCTCACAGAGGCTTCACTGCCCTGCAAGGTCAATATAAATTGTACCTCATCTGCTTGGGCTTCAGGCAGAAGGAAAATTCTGTTTCACTCTGATTGTTCTTACTGAGAATAGTCACAGTTTCTTGAAATCTGATGAAAAGAAATTATTTTGAATAAGCTGAGACAAAACCTGTTGAGTTGTGGTTACTGTCTGACTGACTGATGTTTGGCTGAACGCTGGAAGTGGAAGGCAGGACATTTCAGAAGATATTATGACTTTATTACATGCATGCCTGAAGTTCTGTGCTAATACATTAAATCCTAAATGATTTTCTTTAAACAAAATTGTCAGGCCTGAAGCTTTTCATATAATATTCAAATATGGAGGTGTTGTTTCAGGATGATTATGTTTTATTACTTATTACTGATGACATAACAAGCTGTAACTTTGTGAAGAGAAACACCTGAAGGGCCTTTTACTGCCCTTTCTCTTTTAGATATGTGCTTGATTTTTACAACTGCTGTAGTTAGAGCAGGAATCAAGTATGGAAATAAGGAAATCCCGGTTGGATTTTTATCCCTCTTGCTGAATCTACTGCAATAATCTGCTCAGGTGCTCCTTAAGCACTTCTGCTTAGTGCTGATAATCTAGGCTTGGATTTTTTACACGGTACTTTTCTGTGGTACGTCTCTGAATGCAGATCTTTCTGAGAGTGCAGTAGGTTTGGGTTAGGGGTTTTTTCCCCTCTGTGAGTATTTCCACTGGCATAAGGGAACTACAGGAACACTAAACTTTGGGGAAAGTAAGGTTTTGAGAGCTATCTCCTGTCAGAAGGAAAATGGTAAAGACAGGAACACAAGGGGGGGAGGGAACACCTCAGTTCTTTCTCTTCATCTTTTTTTTTTTTTTTTGTGAGTATCAATTTAGTCATCCAGAAAAAAAAATAAAGTAACCCAGAGTATTAGGATTCATCCTAATGTTGAAAGTTAAGAACTGGAGCTTCCTAACCAAATTTTCAGCCTTTTTCTTAGGGCTTAACTGGGTATTTTTCCATGGCTGGGACCTGGGAGAGGTTAAAGCCCTGTATAGCTCAGCTCACCCATTGCCACAGAAAGAAACAATTCAGAAGGAGGAATTTAATTCTTTGAGTCAAATGTGCTGGAATATCTCACTTTTTACCATGCAGAAACCAGATTCCATTTAGGAAACATGACCTTTTTTTAGTTTTAACTTTAACATGTGGCACATAATTTATTACTTGTAGAAGTTTAAAACTTTCTAATGCTCCTTCAGGGAATGTGCTGTGCTTTTCCTTTCCCTGACCTTGTAGGTTTTCATCATTATTTATAGATTACTGCAATGTATTAAAATAATTTTCTGAACAAAAAAAAAAAAAAAAGAAAAAAAAGAGGGAGGAAAATCTTACATTGGGAATAAAACCAGAAGGGTCATGCTGAGTTTAACTTCTGTCAGCAGATGTGCTTAATTGATCAAAATAACTGCAGAATGTTTGGACGTGTTTGAAACAAAATTATTGACCAGTGCAAGTTTTAAATAGTTCTGCTATAATTAATGCCTAGAATGTGCAGTACACTTAGTGAATTCTTTTGCAATTTGCTCCTAAAATAATGTACTGTTCCCTCTAATGAATATATGTGACTTAAATAATAAAGTAGGTAATTTTATATTGTGAATGTTAGTGACTGGATGCAAACTTCAGATTGCCAAAGGCAGGTGAAAAGCAACTTTCAGGGGGTCTAACAGCAGGCTGGAATAATAAAATACTCAACTTATGAAACTAATGGGAGTTCATTACTGAAATAACAATATGTCCATCTTATGTAATGTTTCTCTGCCAGAGGAACCAATGAAAGTCAAAAAGGAGAAACAGCTGGAGAGGAGCTGGGAGGTATCAGGGCTGCAGAGAAACCTGAAACAATCTGCAGAATGCCTGAAGAAATGAGAGCTAGGTCAGAGCAAAGGTCTCCCCTCCACTGCAATTTCAAGATCATAGAAAATGTGCTTTTAGCCCGTGATCAAAACCCACTCACTGTGTTTTGGTTGCCAGTCAGAGCACTTGGAAGGCTCCTGTGCTGTGTTTGTTTCCAGGTGATTCTGCCACACTCCGGTGTCTGTATCTGGCTTGCAGAGCAGGGTGTCTATCAACTTCCAAAAAAGCAGCTTGGTGGGGATTTTTACAGTTCCCTACAGCAACAGGAGTCGTTGCTATGCCAGAGTAGCAATTAGAAGCTTAAAAAGAGACGTAATACATTGGTAAGGTCTGAACAACCTGCTTTCTCTTGGGTGATGGGTGCTGTTCCTCTGCTGGTTCTGGGATTTAGGTTCAGGGAAAAGGCTTTGAACTAAGAGAAGCTGGGTGCCAGGCACCTAAACTGCTCTTTTAATTAAATCTGGTTATGAAATGATATGATCTTGGCAACAACAATATCTGCTAATTGTAACAGCTTGTTCTGAATTTGTTACTCAGTTGAGTTACACGGGCACTAAATGTTCCTCTCGACATATTTTTTCCCTCCCCAGTAACACAATGAATCATGCAGGACGTTTTCTGTGAAAGCTGGTGCAGCCCAGACCCAGCTATAGGAGGAGATTAAGTTAGAATCAGGAACATGTGTGATGATCCTGGTTCTGCAGAAAATACAAACGCTCACCTCCCTGTCAGACATTGGTGATTTGCTTGTTTGTGTTACCTCTGTGTTTCAGCACATTCTTGGGTTGTGTTTTGGAAGAACTTACACAAGCTTAAACACTTGACCGAGTCAGGGTTTGGATTGCTGCGATTTTTAGAAGCATCTGATGTCCAGAGTCCCACCTACATTACAAGGACTTGAGCAGCAAAATCCCCAATATTTTTCCAGCTATCTACATGTTTAGAACAACAGGCTGGGCTGATTTTCTGTGGGACCATGTTGAACTAACTCCTGAGCTAACAAGGCAATTGTTAATTAGAAAAAACCAATCAGTTGTCCTACCTGATTGTATTTCCAAACTGTGTGTCAGTGGGGAGAAATGTCTGTCAAAAGGTGCAGCTATTCTGCATCAGGATATGTGTCCCAGCAGTCCCCAGTCAGCAGAAACAAGCACTGGTTTGGGTCTGCCAGACCAGAGGGGCAGAAGTGGGCTGGGTATTGTGGCAGTCTGCAGTTGGTTTGCCTCAGAAACTGGATTTAATTGTAAAGAAATGCAGACTCTCCAGAGAAATGCAGGTGCCATCACCATGAATAGGACCCTGCAGAGGTCTGGGTTGTGTCCAGATCAGGGTGGGATTTTGCCTGGTTTGCCATCTCAGTAGAGAATTCCTGGCAAAAAAATAAATGCTAATTGTGAAAAATAAAAATAATAAAAAAAAATCAGAGCAACCTAAGAATAAACCAGGAGAAATTCCACCCTTTGTGTGGCAAACATAAATGCCTGTTATCTAATGTCAACTTGTTCCACTTGTGTTGGAACATCCCATCTATAATCTGCTACAGTTCCTCTGGTTTGAATCATAAGGTCAATAGCAAGATAAACCCGTGAGATTAATCCCAGTCACGTCATCCCAATTGTGCCAACAACTGTGCTTTTCTGTACTTGAGCTGTGCAGCTCGGGGAGGAGAGTTTCTGAAAACCAAATGCCTGCAGGAAGGTGCAGAACTCTGCAAGTGCCTGTGTTTGTGTGTCCAGGTGGGAGAAGGGTCAGTGCTGGAAGTGCCTCCCGGGCTCCAGAGTGCCCCGTGCTGTGGGAACGGTGCCTGCCAAAAACTGCTTCCAGGGAACGGTCACTTCCCTGAGCTTTGCTCCGTCCCAAAGTCGTGGGGACCTTGGCGAGGTTTAAGAAATGGAATAATGAAAGCTGAAAATCTGATTAAAAACTAATTTAGGCCTTGATTAATCTCCATGCTTAAATACATGCCCAAAATTCGGCGTGTCAATGTCCTGGGGGTGTCAACAGCACTGTCTGTGTGCTGTGAGTGATGTGGGCCTGGACACCCAGGTGTCTGTGCACACCTGGCCTTTGAGACTTGGTTTTCACCAACTTTGTTCACGCCATCCAAAAGCTCAAATTGTACAAGACCATCCAGACTGTCCCATGAAGCAGCATTGACTCCTGCATATTCATATTGCTTCCTTCTGGCTATACTTGGACATCCCAAAAGGGACATCTTCATTACCATTAGGAAATCACTCCCACTGCCTCTCTAGCAATCATTTACCTCATTCTTTACTATTTATATCTTTGGATACTTCTGAGTTATCTCATTTTCAATAAGTCTATCTTTTAGCTTTCTTCTAGAGGAACTATCATCATCCAGTGAAAAAGATAACACCAACACTTTTTAATGTGATCAATAAGCCTGGGCTTTTTTATTCCTCATTATTATTTTAAATAAATATGTGAAAAAGAAATTTGAAGACTTTTGCTGTCTAGTATGATACTTTTACAGTCTGCAGACTGTGGTTGCATTTCAAGCAAATGCTCTTGCAAACACTGTTTTATACAATAGCAGTGCAGTTTGTTAGTTATAGATTGATCATCTGGCTACAGGCAAACTTTGAAAGCTGTCACATACAGTCATTTTATTTTAAGCATATTACTGGCTTTAGATACAGAATTGAGATTTTTATCTGTGTGCCTGGTGGATGAACTTTGTATAACAACACCAGCCCTCAAAGAATGCGTTCTAATGCTTGGCTCAAGATATTAATTGCAAGAACATTGGAAACTCGAAGGCAAATAAAATAACGAGTGTGTTTGTGCCAACAGAAGCTGGTTTGTTATTAGGTATTCAGCAAGATACATGATGGTAGAGACAAAGTTCATTCTTGTTAGTCACAGAGAAGGAGTATTTATTATTGAATAAACTGACTTTTGACCTTCTCCCAACCTCCAGCTCCGTGGGGATTTGCCGGAGCTGGCTGTGTTGGGCTGACTGCTGCTTATTACCTACGCCAGGAGAGATGACAGTGCTGTAACCTATGCTGATGCTTTGCTTTGTGTGTTTTGCTGATGTGTACCTGGGAGTGCTTTAGAGCCAGGCTCAGTTCCCTGTGTAGATGTATTTGATGGGAGATGCCTGCTCCTCCAGGATCAGGCTGTCTGTCTCGTTGAAGGTGTTGCTCTCGCCGGGGTGGTTGGCGTTCTTCGCTCTGTTCAGCTGCGACTGCAACCGTTCGTGTTCCTTCCTCAGCTCCGAGTAGGAGTGGGAGAATGTGTGGAATATTGATGTTGCAGGGAAGGACATGATGAGGATCCCGCTGAGGATGCTGCTGAGAGCCACCATCTGCCCCGGGACGCTCCGTGGGACCATGTCTCCGTAGCCCACGGTGGTCATGGAGATGATGGCCCACCAGTAAGAGGCGGGAATGCTGGTGAACTCCAGCACCCTCCCGGATTCGTTCTCAGCCAGGTAAACCAAAGGAGAGAACAGAGTGACAGCCACGCACAGGAAGAGTAAGAGCAGCCCGAATTCCCGCGTGCACTTCCGAACTGTGAGGCCCAAGGTCTGCAGGCCCAGGGAGTGCCGGGCAAGGCGCATGACGTACAAGATCCGCAAGGCACGTAGAACCCGTAGCACCAAACCAACCTTCTCCAGGTACGTGTTGCTGCTGCTGCTTGGCCTGTCGTCCTCCTCGTTGGAGTCGTCCTCCGAGAAGATGAGGGAAGCGTAGTAGGGGGAAATAGCCAAGAAGTCAATTATGTTCAGGGGTCCTTTGAAGAACTGACACTTGCTCCTTGCCTGGATGAAACGGAGGAGGAACTCCAGGGAAAACCAAGCCACGCAGACGGTCTCTATGACAAAGATGTAATAGCACTTCTGGGAACACTCACCCTGGCGCAAAACAAAGAGAGAGTTAAACAAAAGAACAGTCTGTGAACCAGCAACCAAAAACACCAAGGGAGAAGCAATATGGATCTGCTTGAGTCACTGGTATCAGAGATAAACAAATCCCAGCAGCAGGTAGTTGTATGAAAGCCATCTTTCAGCTGTGTGCAGAGAATAACTAGCATGTGAAATATTTAAATGAACGGACTTTTCTCCCAGCTTATTTTATTATTAGATGATTATTATTTTTATTAGACTACTTCTTCCAGGCTAAATGAATAAAACCCACCTCTGTATAAATTCCTGGCATGCATCCTGTAAGTCTCACTTTCTGATCTCAAACAGAAATCAATTTAAACTTGACTGATTTATAAGCCTGTGCAGATATATTCCTGTCCTTATACACAGAAATAAAATACTCAGGGTTAATAACCCTTGTCTTATAATAGGACTAATGATGGGGTTTTTAGTTTTTAAGTGTTGGGAATAAGTTTATTGAAAAATTCCACCTAACAGGTATTTCATGATATTCTCACAGTGGCATGCTGCTGTTCAAGTTCTTGCACCAGTGTAAACATTGGGATTGTAGCTCTAATCCAAAACCAGCTGAACTGGAGTCTTGCATGGACTTTGGCTGACTTTGAAGCAGCCTTGTGTGCTTTCCTTTGCAGAGCATGTAATCAAAATCCACTGTCTGGGGTTTGGATTTCTGGTGAAGATGAGAAATCTCAGCTGTAACTGGGAACCAGAGAAAGGGATTGACCAGTATCACAACCCTTTGAAATTCCAGGCTGGACTCACAATATGGGTGGTCATTGCATGTTCAAGGAAGCCCAAATGTAGGAGGTGCAAATTTCAGTTGAGATTTTGATGCTACTTGGATTTAGCACACGTCTCTTTTCAGCTGCAACTTTGATATGTGAAGGCTTAGCAAGGTTCAACAGTCTTCTCATGTTCTTGCAGAACAGGGACTTGCATCTCTGGCATGTTCACAACTGCAGAAGATCAAGCAGAACTGGGGACGATGAAGGAAGATCTGTGCAGAGAAAGAACCTCTTTGGGAGAGCAGAGTGGCCATGTGCTACTCAGGAATATCTGCAGACCCTTTGTTTTGTGAAAGGCGTTTTTGTAACCTCTGAAGAATGAAGTCAGGGCTTTTGTCTGCACTTTTCCTGATGGCCTGTGTCTGGAATTTAGCCATTTTCAGCCAAATTTCATGAGCAATATTGATTAAAAGCACTGCAGGAAACACATACCCCTACTACTAATCAAATACCAATTTAGTTCAGTTACTCTCTGCAGTGCAGTGTGATGGGCTTTAGAGTGTACCTCGTGTTAGAATTCCTGCTGCACTCAGGGGTAACAAGTCTTTTTGTTCAGGCAGTGGTTATGGCTTTGGCCACCTGAGGTTCCCCTGGTAAAGTGGCAACATTTCCCTTAGGGATATATTTACCCTGTCTAACCCTCAGAACAGTTTAGCTCTGTAGCACCATTTGGGGGATTTTCCTTTCTGCACAGTAAACTGTCAAGTTCACAATTTACCTCTAAAAGCAAACACCACAAGAGGTATTGAAGTCTTGGCCCTACCAGAGCCCCACTTGCAGGATCAGGTTCTGGCTCCATTTGCAGTCAGGGCTGTGGCAGTGTTGGAGTACCTTGATGTTTGCAGAGCTGCTGACTGGGCTGCAGGAGATTGCCTGCAATCAGCACTTGTGTTATGCAGTGCTCACTCTTTCTGAGCTCTAAATTATTTGTACAGTGCAGCCTGGACCCTGCACAGACCCGCCTGTGGTCACTCCAGTGATGTGGCCTGTGAATTATTCATTGTTCCCATCAAGATTTATTTTATTTTTTGTTAACTGGGCTGAATTTCCAGTGCATCTGTTATTTATTTCCCTTTATAAATTTACAGGTGACATTGCTCTCAGATCATCGTGTAGCTTTCACTGTTTCTTCCTTGAAAAATAGAAAAGAAATTTTGTTTGCTGGAAGTTCTAACCAATAAGATCCAGGGTGTTTTTTTAACTGTGTAGTTTCAAGGTGTAGCATTGCAAGAACTGGTTGGGAGATTTTTTTTTTTCCTTGCCATCCTCAGTTGCCTCGGTACTCTCCATGGAAAGTTACATATATTTAGAGAAAGCAATTTGTGCTGGCAGCTTCCTAAATGTGTATTTCCTTTTTTCAGATATAAGCATCCTTCAGATCAAACTTTTCAGGAATGTTGTTGTGCATTTTATTCTCCCTCTGAGCATAGTTGTGCATGTAAAGGATAGGGAGTTCTCCACTCTTAGCACACTTTGTCTTTTTTATGTACCTTGCAAAAGACATTTCAGAAATGTTTCTACATCACTCTATGAAACCACAGTCCCTTTTTCTGCTGCAGCAACAAAAAGAGTGAAAATATCACAGTGTCTGACTATGGTGTTTAATGAGAATGTGCTCGTTGACTTCACATTTGGGAGATAGATTTCATGCAATGAGTTTGTACGGGCAAGTTTAATATATTAGGAACATTTGTGTATATTATGTAATATTAATTATATGATTTGTATAGAATATCCCTCTCTAATATCAGTCTCTTTAAACTTTCTTGGTCCTTTCGAACATCCTGTTCAAAAGCAGCAAAATTTGGAATAAGAGGGGGGGGAAAGAGGAAATATTAATTACCAAGGCCAATTTCTGTTTCTCCCAGTATTTTTGAGGATTTTTAGAACTCAGTGGTTTATGTTCCACTTACGACTGTTGTCTGAAGAACAGGCAGAATAACATACAGACTTCAAATCTATGTTCTTATCAAAATACTGATGCCTCTGTGCCATGGGAGATGTCAAATTTGCTGTTGACACCATGTTCCCATTAGTTACTTTCAGTGAACTGTCAAATTATGGCCTAAATATTCTGATGCATGAAAGAGAGTTTTTTTGCCTACGTGGCCAATAAGGAAATTTCTCTGCCACAACAACTTCCATATATTTCTTTTTTCTGAACAAAACAAATCCACTTGGGAAATTTTAGTGTTCAGGGCCTGCCAACACAAAACACAGCAAACTCCTCACCATTAACTGGAGCAGAATTTTATTTTCATATCTTTCAGTCCAGTTTCTCACTGACCATTTTCTTTTCCTGCCTGCAGTTTTGAACATGAAGTACCATGAGTGTAGGGGAAGCTGTAAAAGCTCCAAGCCAGTATAGTGCTGACTGTGAACAAGGGGGGAAGGTGAGGTTTTATTTATAACTGACAACAGCATATTTTGGGTGGGTATTTTCAACATGTTTTACTCTATGGTAGCATCAATCAGTACTGAAACCTTCATGAGCTCTGATGGGAGAAGAGTTATCACAGAGCCAGTGGTGAGCAAGTATATAACTCTTTACTCATCCTGCAGATTTACTTTTCAACAATGCAAGAATTCATCAGGACTTATGGAACTTGCCTCTGGCAGAAATTCTGCCTCATGTGATATAAATGTCATAAAATGAGTGCCTGGTATTGATCTTACGTGTGAAATGAGCGTTTGGCTCAGCAGTGAAGGAAACAATATTTTGTATCTAAAAGATATATACTGAGCCTGATGCCTGAAATATTGAGTGGTTTCTTAAATTTATAAACCACCTCAAAGAAGCAAAGGAGTTGTTTCAAACTCCTGTACCACCAGAGATAATAAGCAATTCAAGCTTCCTCTTCATTATTGCTGTATAAGGCAATGGCTTATTTTCTGTGTTCTCTGATGAGCTGGAGCTCACAGTGTTAGACTGAGATTGTTCATTTTAGGATATTTTTGTTTACTTCTCTTCAGATATGAAAAAATAGGTTCACAGTAAAATATAAGAACAGCAGTGCTGAGTCCAGTTAGGCCAGTGCCAACAGCCTGAGGAAACAGGTGCCCAAGGCAAACCTCCTGGCTTCTATTTTCCACTCCAGAGCTTCATAGAATGTTTGGGTTGAAAGGAACCTTGGAATCTTGTTCCAGCTCCCTGCCATGGGCAGGGACACCTTCCACTAGCCCAGGTTGCTCCAAGCCCCGTCCAACCTGGCCTTGAACACTTCCAGGGATGGGGCAGCCACAGCTTCTCTGGGCAACCTGTGCCAGGGCCTCACAACCCTCACAGGGAAGAATTTTTTCCCACTATCTCATCTAAACCAACCCTCTTTCAGTTTAAAGCCATTCCCCCTTGATCTTCAGCTCCCTGAGCCAAAGGAGGTGTGTTCTATAATCAAGCTGAATTGCTCTTCTATGAAGTTTGGCCATGCAGTTTTAAAGTGTGGGTGAGCTGTAGGTTACAGAGTCAAATTTATATCCAGTTTGTGATAAAGAATTCCATCACTTTTTTTGTTTTTAGTGTGTACACTGTTCAAAAAAGTTTAAGCCACCTGGATCTGTGTAAGGACAATATGTATATTGTACATATGATGTAATATTTGTAACAGTGGGAAACTGTGTGACTCTGGTAAGTGTTACTGCAGCTTTCTTGGAGAACCTTTTCTGGAAAGGATTTGAGGTTCAGGAATTCAGCACCTCCAGAGTAATTTGTGACAGTTAAATCTCAGACCTCGATTGCATGGGTGAGTTTCCAAAATAGAAATTTATTCACCAATTGTGAATCCCAGCTAAATGGGCTTGAGCTATGTGCCACTCATATGCCTCATTTCCTGGCCAAGTACCCTCTTAGTTCACCAGAAAACATTAGTTAAAGTGTAATGACACTGAGGATAATAAACAAAATCAGATCTCAGAGCTATGCAGCACTAACCTAAACTAGAAGAGATATAAATCTCATCTAGTGAAAATAATATCTTTACATGCATCGATAATTTTGGTAATGCCCAGGGAGACTAAATTATACATTATATATATATTATATATTACCTGATCTGCCAAGGATTTACCTCAACAGTTTTTGCAATGTATGTTTACCCTTTTGTCCCTCTTAATTAGGGGTGAATTGCAGAAAGAAATCCTGTTATTCCCGTTATATTGGGACTGCAGTGCTGCAGCTGTATGAGGATAGAATTGGATAGGTACCAACTTTCTGCCCTTGTTGTGACTGACTCTAAGTGGAAGTTTATTGACAGCAATCTGAACCTGTTTTCTGTGGAGTGTAATTTGTGATTTCACACGGTCTATAAACAGGCTGGAGTCTGAGATGTCAAAGAGGGAAACCTACAGCATTTCTCACTATCTCCTTTCTGTGCTTGCCAGTGAATACTGCTCAGGATGGTGTAAGTGATACCAAGTGTTTCTTGTGTCAATCTATTTCTTAGTTAAGTGGCAAAAGCTCCTCCAATGCTCGTAGAACACTTTGCTAACAAGCCCTGCTTGATCAGTATATGGATTATTTCGGAATCATGTCATACATATAGTTTAATATTTTTAAGCTTTATATATTCAGAGCTCTAGAGTGGAAATCAACATGTGCATCAGCAATATGTAGATATGCTGCTTACACAGCACACTTAGGAGGAAGGCATCTCATGTTATTTATGAAGCCAAGTTGATAAAAGTCCTTGAACCCAGCCAGAAGCCATGATTGAACCACTGTATGCAAACACTGTTGTTCCCAGGGTATGTTTATGGAAACAAGCTGGCTCATCATCATAGCACAGATGAGCAATGGACTGAAAGGGTCTAAATCCTCTTCCCAGCCAGATCTGCCTGAGATGCAGCAGTGATTGCTTCGAGTAAAGGCTCTTCTGGTGCTCTGTCACCTGGGCTAAACAGCCCAAAACAAAGCAGGGAAGGAGCTCACAGAGTAATATGCTTGATGTTCTTGATTCTGACTCCTGTTGGAGTCCTAAAGACGTTTCCTTAAACACAGGACCTTCTTAACACTCTGCAGGCTGCCAGAACATCATCCTTCACACCAGAAACACGCCTGGCCCCGTGGTTTGTGCAAGGTCACGATTCACATCTGCTAAATTTACCCTGGCAGGTCCAGATTTTGTTTGGCACAGTCAAGTGCAGCCAGTTACTGCTCAGATCCTTCCTCTGATCCAGTGTTTTGTGGACAGAGGCCAGTGTCCACTGAAGTGGCAGCAGATGGGATCAGCCTGTATTGTGGCTCTCGACCTGCCTTCTGCCAGCTTGTGCTGTCCAGCACTTATCCCAGCAAGGCTGCTCTTCTTGCAGCCTGGCCCTTTGTCCAAAAACATTCAACCCTCTGTGTGGAGGATTTAGAAGCAAAACTAGCAGGAATTTCCCTCTCTAAGCTCAAGGTTGCCATTCCTGGGCAGGGGGCTGTTTTCCAGCCTTTTGCTCTTCTCAAGGTTATCCCTGGTCAGTGCATCCTGGTCTACAGCTTTTCCCCAAGCAGTTCCCTCTGTGGGAAAAATACAAACTAATGGCATAGTGAAAAACAAGCTTTGACTCTTACTCTTGCCTGCCCACAGCTCCAAGGTAATGGGGATAGAGGGCGAGGCTGTAAATTCTAGAGAGTGGTTAGGCAGGAGCAGAGGCAAACCAAGACCTCGATGTAAGGAACTGAGGTACCCAACCAGCTCCAGGCTGTTCTTATCCCAGCTGGCAGCAGGAAATGAACAGGCACAGGGGAGAAATCCCTTTTGGCTGTTAAGGGATGACTCTGTTAGGCAGTGTCATGCCAGGGTGTGTTCCCTGCATACCTGAACTGTGGGACCCAGCTGCAGTGCTGCAGGTACTGCTGAATCACTGCGGCCGCATTGCCGCTGTTATTGGAATAATTAAACCATGCTCTGCTGAATCAAATGAGGGTTAGGGAGAGCTTGAAAACCCTGTGTTATGGATCACTTCAGCACATGGATTTACAGTTTCAGACTGATGCAGTAAAAACAGGCGGTTACAGCCTGCTGAGAAAGAGACTGTAACCTGATTTAGAGGATGATGAGCCTGTTAAAGGAGTGCTGCGTATTCTGAGCACACAATGAGTTCCCACTCGTTCTGCTTTATGGGAAAGAAGCTTGGACTTATGGAAACAGTTACTACAACTAGAACATTTGAGGAAACTGAACTAATATTGGGATTGTATTAATGTGGACGTTAGAACATAGAAAGAAATTATTACCTCTGTGTCCAACACATAATTATGTCCTCTGGGGCAGAAGTGTAACTAAAATAAAATATTTCAATTAACTTTTGAGCTTGGGTCTTTATTCTGCAAATACTGCGAGAATCAATCTGAAGAATCTGAATTTGATTTAAACCAGTTGGTGACTCCAAAGTGTTTGTGTTAGGAGAAAGGTGTGGAAGAATGATCTTTTTCTTGTTTTTCTAGTAAGAAATTTCACAGACTTAATTTTGTAACTGTGAAGAGCAATATATTCAAAATGACAAGGTATTTATCTGGGACTTGAGAGGATGACCTTCAACTGACAGTTTTGCTGCTGGTCAAATCATTTGCCCTGTTACTGTTTCTTCTCTGCTTCTTTTCTCACTACACTGTAAGTTCTTTGGAGCAGAAACTCCTTCTTTTTGTATCTGTGTAGTACAGGCTTTACAAGAGGTCTCAAGTATGGTTGAATCTGTTATAAGGGAAAATACTAATGCTAACAGGAGGTGCTGACACTGTGGGAATGAACACAACGTATGCAGTTCAAAGCCCTGATGCTGCAATGGAATTCGCAATTAGATTTTATAACTAGAAATTAGGCCCTGGCACAGGTTGCCCAGAGAAGCTGTGGCTGCCCCATCCCTGGAAGTGTCCAAGGCCAGGTTGGACGGGGCTTGGAGCAACCTGGGATAGTGGAAGGTGTCCCTGCCCATGGTAGGGGGTGGAAATCAGATGATCTTTAAGGTCCCTTCCAACCCAAACCGTTCTATGATTTTTTTTGGCTCAGAATTCAAACACCAGACTGTGAATTTGACTGCAGCAGCAGACTGAAGAGTCCTCAAAGATTTTCATCATAGCCAAAGAGGCATTTCTACAGCACATATTATTTTTAATACTTGTGGCATTATTACTAGCAACTTGGAGGATGCATTGGTTTCAAATAGAGTTTTCCAGAGATACAGCACCTCCCTCAGAGGGAATACCCACCTTCCCAAAGAAGGGATTTACTAAATCATATATTGCCCAGCAGCTGGAACAGCTGGGAGTCCCCCCATCATGGCGTGCAAAGCTCGGAGACTTAGTGCTGTTGGGACACAGCCAAAACTGGATGAACATCAGGCAAACTAATAATGTCTAATTGTGCTTTCTGAACACTGGGCCTTGGACTGGCAGAGCCAGCTTTGGAAAGCTGTGTATTGCCCTTTTCCTCACCGGAGTCCCAAGTTTCTGAAGAAAATTGTTTTTTGGGACGCAGAAGGTCAGCAGTGGCCGCCCCTGCAGTGCCTTCTTTGGTTGTGGAGAGCAGGGCTTAAGTAATATGAGCTTTATCTATGTTGTACATAATAGATTTAATGCTGAAATATGCAATTCTCTTTGCAGATGCTTGGAAAATAGTTACTTGTAACGTGGAACTATGAAATCAGAGTGTTAATGTAAGAGTACAATCTCAAGGTCCAATCCTTTAGCATTACTGAGTGACATCCAAGCCTCAAAAAAAAAGGGTAGATCCCATTAAACAATAATTTATATATATATATTTCAAAGTCCTAGGCTTGAATACTCTGATCTAACGGCTTCTTATTTCATCTTTCTTCAGTCATTATTAATTTAACTCCTTCAGTCCATGAAGCAAATAAATTGGCTGGATTCTGCTGTGCAGAGTACACCTAGACCAGGAGGGTTTGGGGGCTTCAGTGAAGCACATTTTCCCACTTTAAAATGCTGCAATACTTTCTTTGCTGATCAAAATGCTTAGAAGAAATCAGAATTGTACTAGATGCCTAGATAATTTAGGAGAGGGAGTGTCCACAGAAGGTGACCTGATAAGAACACAGAATAATGTGCTTGAGCCAATGCAATAAACCCAAAGCACATCCAGCTTTATTTTGTTCCAAGTAATTTCAAGTCATATGTATATACCAGTATATTTATAGATGGGCATGTAGACATATTCTTTATAGTCTTACACTTGTAAATGAGCACTGGATTTTGTTTCTCTTCACAGTAAGGTAAATAAATTGGTTTTTCCCCTGTAAAGTAAAATTATTCCATTTTTAAAGAAAATGTGTTTCTTGGCAGTTTCCTCCAGTGTACAAGCCAAATATTCTGGCTTCAGTGTCATACAGACAACTTCAGCAATATCAAACATTGAAAAGCATAAGTCAGGGCCTCCAGAATAATGGTGCAGAATGAAAAAAAAAATTTAAAAGTGGCTCTATATGTTAAGTATTGGGTTCTTTACATGCGTTTATGCTTTCTGGGTTCTAAGTGCAACCACAGACCAAAAACTTACTCTTCAAAAAGGAATTAGATTTTCAAATAACGAAATTACTCCAGGAATGGAAGCTTTAAAAAAAAAAAAAAGAATATTCTGAGTTTAAAGATAAAATCTTCTCATGAGACAACAGTGGTTGCAGCTTCTGTGGTTTGTGTTTCATTAGGTTCCATGCAATACCTACAGCAATTGCAACCTTCTCAAGGTCAGTTAAGAGCAAATACAAAAATAGTCTTAACAAGGTCAGGGAAGGGAAATATCTGGGGTTTTTTATTCTTCTTCTTCCCCCTGACCTTCATTTCCTTGCCTTCCCAAAGCAAAGACCTCGCTGGGTCCTTTCTGCTGAGTCATTTCTCGAGAGGACGCCAATTTTAGGGACTCATTAAATGAAATATCTCAGCCTCAGGAAAATCCCAAGAGTGCTTCAAAGTGTTCTGCCCCTCCAGACTCTTCTGCAGTGGCTTAATTCCATAGTTCCCTGGTGTAAGGATATTTTTCCCTTTGGGTTGGATGTGCTGAGCAGTGACTATTGCAGTTACACCTCTTGGATCCTGGTTGTAACTCTTATGTGGGATTGGGGCTTTGGGGGGACTTTGATGGGATTTTTGCCTTGTCTCTAGTGGGATGATCTTAATTCCTTCATTTAAGGGCAATACTGGTGTATTTTGTCCCTTCATCTTTATTATCCTCTATGTGTGTGGTCTCTGATTCAGATTTTTAGTTTTCTCAGGCTGCCCATTCAGATCAGTAAGAGTTTATCTCCAAATATGCCTTTTTTCTACCTTTACATACACATGTGCCTTGATTGCTGTATTTTAGTGATATTATATTTGCTTCTTTACCAAAGACTGTTTGATCTCCACAAAGAATAAATGCAAATATCATGGACAAGGATGTATAACTCTTGGAAAACGTGACATTTTGGTTGTTTTGATGACTCCTCTTTCCTTAGCCTTTTGTATATTTATTTCACAGTCAAACTTAAAATTGACATCACTAGAGCTAATTATTTGCTGCCCTACAGTTTTCCTGAACTCTTGGCTTCCTTCTGCTGGGACTGCTCACTCTGGGTTGGGATTCATGGCAGGTGCACATGTGATACTCACTTACAGAACTGCTTGCCCAAATCCATATTTTTCTTTCATATCTCTAACGAGGAGGTTCCTAAATGGCATTTGACATATTCTGAAGTGTGTGCATGGTATCAGTTATAGCAACTCCTTCTTTATTTTACTTTCAGCTGTTTTCCTGCCTTTAAGCAAACCCTCCCCTCCCTTCCCTGCTGCCCATGGAGATGGATCCTTCCCTCCCCTCTGGTTGCCAGGGTGACTGGGCTTCCCTGATGCAGATGCTCTTTCCTTGGCTCCTTGCCATCCCTCTCCCAGAGACTGGAGTTTTCACTTTCCCTCGGATAGTGAGGACTCCTGTCTGCTCTTCTGCCTGCCCAGGCAGCTTTTCTCCCTCCTGAGCAGACCTGGTTTAGCAGCTGCTGAAAGGACAAGGGATTTGATGTGTCTGCAGGGTGGGATCAGCAGCCTCTGAGCAAAGTGAGTGAAGTGGAAGTCACCTTGTATTATTTTTCTTTTTTTTTTTTGTTTTTGATTCTAATCCTTCTCCTTGAGCCAGTTCTCACTCTTTAACGTGTCTGTGATGAGGAGAAACAGGACCCTAGAGTGGTACATGTGCATCAGAGGTAAATCTTTTTTTGTTTGTATTTCAGGATGGATAAATTCAATTTCCAGCGTTAGTGACATTGGAAAATAGATCCTTGCAGTACTTGTAAGCACATTTGCCACTGAGGTCTTGCCAAGCTTCAACTCAGAAATTAATAAACCTCAGGATAGAATTCAGATGTGAAATCACAGGTGGTTCAGAAACTTTGGGAAGGAATTTGACTGTTTTCTGTCACTGAGCAAGCAGATATTGAGTCACCACTGTGTTCAGCCCAAAAAGCCAAAATTTCAGATTCTGAATGCCTGTCCTTGGTTGCTGGTAAACGTGTTCTCATCTTGGAATCACTTTCTGAGATCAGTGAACAGTTTTGAGTTACAAATCAACCTGGAGTTACAATTTGCCTAAGTATGACTCAGCTGCAGCCAAGTACTATTTTTAGTCAATTAAATTCATGGAGTTATTTGTCCAGTTATAGCCAAAATTCTCTTTTGAGATCCCAGTAAGAAAATCTCAGGTGTTGAAAGGTAAGAATTTAGGGATGGAATAGTAAGGATGAAAAAACCTGCTCTTTAGTAGTTCAGATTCTCTGCTTTCCACAAGCCCATGAGTATTTTGTCTTGTATATTCCCCTATGTTTTCTATGGCATAATTTCACATGATTCAAGTAATAGGACTTTTAATACTCTGTTCTGTGCTTCTGGGACTCAGTGACAAAGTGCATTAGGCTGGTGCTGTTAAGTGTAAACTATGGGATGCTTCCAAATATTTGGACAAATGTGGTCCTTTGCTCAAGTTCATCCTTTATCCTCTCCCCTGCACTTTAAACATTCCATCTTTTGAGGCTGTTTCATGCCAGTTTGCTTGTTTTTAAAGTAGTGACATATATGCAAATCTCTAAGTAGTAATGTCATCCATGTTTTATAGGAAATCCAGGAACAGCAGCTCCACTGCAGCTACCAGATACACTTGTAACCCTCAGCGAGCTTCCCTTTCTAACTTACACTTAATTATCTTTAAAACACGCAACATGTTACTTCTGGCTGAGCTCTGAAACATCATGTACTTGTTCTTCTGCATGGGAAGTATTTATAAAAGCTTTTTCTGCAGTGGTTGGGAAATTAGGATAAAAAGCATTGGGCTACTTCCATTAACAAAGTTAGTAGGAAGCACTTGCTGGAGCAGAGTTTGTAATGTTTGTACATCTCTAAGAAGGATGTTCTATATTTAAAGTACTTCCTCGGAAGAATTATTGGAACAGTGATAACAGCTTTTCCTGCCAAAAAGTAATAGCTGTGCAAGGCTGCAAGAGCATCAGGCTTATTCCTTATAGTCTCCCTATGCAAGTGTAAGTTAATATTCAAGGGGTTAAAATGGAAATGATCTTAGATTTCAGCCTCCTGTGCAGTCCTTAGTTTTATTCAAAGACATCAAATATCATGACACATCTTCACCATGATGTGCTGCTTCGACTCATGGCTTGGGCAGTAAAACATACACAGATTTTTGTATTGTGCACACTCTGCTGTGCTATAAATGTAAAAATGACTTTATTCATCGATATATGATACTCTGAGGGGCGTCTTATCTTACAGCAGTGGTTGGGGCAGGGAGTTTATTTCACATGGATTTCCTCAGCACTTTTGAAAGGGCAGTTTGCAAATGAAGCACAGGATTCATTACAGGGATTAGTCAAGGTTATTTGATGAATGTGGACATTACCACATCTGCAATAACTTTGTATTGTTACTTTCCTCTGTTTTATCGTTAGAAAAATAAATCTTTTAAATGCTGAAATATTCACAGCAATGTTATAGAGATCTTTAATGTATGATACAGGCTTGATTTATTTGCCCTGAATTAATGTGGATAACTTATTTGAGGAGGGTTTAAATGCAGTTAGCACTTCAGCTAGTGTTTGGCATTACTCCTAAAATATGTACATATATATGTGGGCACATACAGAATTCAGTTAGCATGGAATTATGATTTTTGGAGGCACAGCTTTTAAATATCAGTATCTGCAAATACACTTAATCTGTCTCTCATCCTTTAATCTTTATGCAGCTATTGGAATGTAACATTGTAACAATAAAAGTTAATGAATATTTCTTCCTCTTTAAAGATTTGACTGTCTAATCACAAAGGAAGATACCCAGCTGTTTTAAAAGTAAGGATGTCAGAGGAAAATATTTCTGTAGCTGATGTGTCCAAATGAGACATTTCGTGTAACTAGAGAATAAAGCATCTTGAAAACTCCACAATTTCAGTTAGAGAGTCTCAGTGCTAACAACTTAATCTTATACTGGCAACTGCTTCCTAAGAAGGAAAAAAGTGGTTTTTTGGAGAGCTGAAATATCTGTTCTGTCCAGAAGCTTTCTTGTATTTTAGTTAAAAGATTAGTACAATATTTGTTCACATTATTCCCAATATCACTTCGAAAAAGATAGAACCCATTTAAGCCATTATTGTGTTTTCTGGTACAGACTTTCATTAGTTCTGTAGTTAGACCAGTTAAAAAGGACTGACTTACCCTGTCTTCTTCAGCTCTTAAGTCCGGCATTGTGCTGACACAAAGGCTTACAGCTGTGGTGGCCACAAAGAGGATGGAGAGACAAGCAAAGACTTTGCCTGGGAGTCCTGACTGGGGATTTTCTACCATATCTCTGAGTCTGTTCATAAACTGTCCAAATCTGGTTTTCTCATCCAAGACACACGTAGCCTCTTTGCTCCTCCGAAGTTCCTCTTCTTTGCGGATCTCGGCCAACTCCTGCAGTTTCTGGAACAGTTTCCGAAAGCAGCAGTTCTCCAGGTTGGATTCCTCAATCCCCCAGTATCTCAGCTCCTCCTGAAAAGACAAGGCACACATGTCTCTTAAGAGCATCAGCTTCCCTGCTGCTAGGAAGCTGACAATCATCCCAAAAGCATTGGGGTTCCTGTCAAAGAAGAACTCGTGGGTGTCTTCGTCGTAATCATCGCACAGCTGAATTATCTCTTCGTAGCTGCTGCAAAGCTTTAGTTTGCTCAGTCTGGTCAGAGGGAAGTCATCTAAAGTACTCCAAGGCAGCAGGTACTTCATGCCTCCAACATTTATCATGATCTCTGTCTTTAGATCGGCCGCAGAGACTTGGTCAGGGTGGTAAATCCTCCTGGCTCTCTGGTAATGGACCCCTTTGACAGAAGGGGTTTCCACACAGATAGGGATGAAGTGGCTCAAGGAATTACAGGAGTTGTAGCTAATGTTACTATAGTCTTGGTCACTGCCTCTGGAGAGAATAGGCATCTCTAAGAGTTCTCACCGGGACATCCGAAATGGCATCAGAGCAGGGGTATCTGTCAGCCAGAAGATACAGGAAGGAGGAGAAAACATAGCAGAGGTTATTGCAAGACAAAAGGTGTTTCCAGCTACTTTCCTAAATCACAAAATTAATGAGTGCCTGTTTTGTAAGTAAAAGTCACCTCTGTGCTTCTTCCTGAAACCTGCAGCCTGTGAATGAGCTTTGCTTTGCAGCCTCATTGGTTGTCTGGCAACACAGGCACAGAGGAGCTACAGCCTCATTCATAATTATCACAGAGGGTCGGGTGCCTGCAGATCCAGCCGGGAACAGATCGGGCTCTTCCCGGAGCAGATCTCAGGCATCGTTAGATCGTTGTTTTCCTGTAGTTGCCGCTTTGCTTTGTTATTTCCATAAACCCTCAAACACGCTCTAACTCAACTAAGCTGCTTAATAGTTATTAGGGATGGAGTGGTCAATTACCTGCCATCAGCTGGATGCAAAGTTCCTAATTGCTTTAACTTGACTGCTCGGACTGTGATTCCTCTTTCCTTCCCTGCACGCCGGCTCTGCCTCTCGGGGGTATGGCAGGGATTAGCTACTAGAGGTTTATAAAATTCCTTAAGTGGAAAAGTGCTGCGTAAATGATGACTATTCTTATCAACCCGACCTCGTGTCACTGCAAATTACCGAGAAGACAGAGGGACCGCGGAGAAAACTTTGCCACACAGGCAGAAAGTGTTTTATCAGCTTGGAGGGAGGAAGCAGTTGAAACACTCACCCCTTCCTTAACTTCCCTCCTTTCAGGAACAAATCCCTGCTTTTGTTCATCAGCTCTAAAGATTAAAAGGCATTTCTTATTCTTATCCCAAAGTGCAAGAATTGCAAGGAAAGTTCCGCGAAGTTCCTTACCAGCGCTCCGGGTGCTGCTGCCGGGTGCCCGCCTGCCCCGCAGGTGAAGAGCACATCCCGCCCACCGCTCGGCTGCTCCGGCACAAACACCTGGGGATGTTTTACAGTATTGTTTGCGTGTAAAAAAAATCACCAGAGCACTCCGGAGATGGCAGTCTCTCTGCTCTTCGTCTTGTTTTCCTGCTTTCCTGGACGGGGAGAACAGCCGCGTGTGTTCATGTAACATATGTTGTACTGACAGATCCTCTGCAAGGGAGGCGGTGTCCCGAGGGGCAGCTCCTCTCCTGGGGCTTCCTGGTGAAATGTGCTGAGTGAGAGCTGGTGGATCCTGCCCTCTCCCTGTCTCTCCTCTGTTTCCCCCGGGACTGCCAATGTGGCCCTGGAAGAGGAGGGGAGAGGGAAGGGGGAAGGGCTTAGAAATAATCTCTGCAGCATCCCTCCATCTATCCAGCAGGCAGCAGGCAGCAACTGGGTAAGAACATGGAGTACAAGTCCCCGACTAATGAGGTTTAATAATCAGTAAATTCTGGCAAATCTACTTGATAAAACAATTCCAGTGTCTATTAACTCCTTCCGTCATAGACATGCTACTGTTGCTTGGGCTGGAGACACCAGTCAAATTCCTCAGAGGCAGTTTCCATGACCTTCATCTCCCATGAAACTGGGCTTTGCTCTCTAATATCCCTAGAAAGAAAGGGAAGTTTGTTGGGTGCATGGATACTGTGCCTCAGCATTCCTTTGGCTACCAAGGAAATGCTTTCCTCCTGTAAAAGAAAGGGTCTCTGGCTTGTAAAGCACAGGTGCTGAGCAGTCTCTTTTCCAGATCTGCAGTGTTTTCCAACAGCCAAGTACTTTCCCCTTTCCTCTTTACAGATGATGGGAAATCAGACATTATCCTTTTCTCACTTTACTCATGCATGGCTGTAGGGGGTTGAGATTGCTGTAATGCTTTTGGGTCCTGTAGTGCCAGAGGGTCTTGAGCTGCCTTGGTCTGTAATTGGGATGATACGGATTTTACCCATATCCTGCTTGCTTGGCCTCAGTCAGAGGGTTCAGTAAACCTGGGCTGAGGTTCTATTGACAAGCACCCTCTGTGGTGCTCCCAAATGCCTCAGCTTGTGTCTATACCCAGCAGGGCTGAAAGCACTGAGGTGAATCCTATTCCTAGAGAAGTGTGTGAATCCGTGGGATTTTTGTGTCCCGCAGTGAGTGTGAAGGTTGTGTGGAGAAGTGTGATGAGCTGGGATCACTGAGCTGGTTTTCAGCAGTGTGGGGACAAGGTGCAGGTGTGGTGTGGTGTGTGTGGGGTTTGTGCACCACCACACTCACCTTGGCAGCAGGTGCTGAGGCTGTTTGTCAGTGCTGAGCAAGGTTATGGGACGGGAAGCCTTTGCTAATTGGACTTTTTGGCACATCTCTCTTGGCCCACGTGGTGTCCAGAAGATTAACTTCTTATCAGGCTTCACCACTGGGGTTTTCACTCAAGTCCTAATTATGCCATCCAAGAGAAAGACCAGATAGATGCCTGAAGGCACCTGAGTTCTGGGAGCGTAGCTCAAAATCACTTAAATCCTACCACCTCTGGCAGTTTGCTCTGCCTATCAGTCTTTCTTATGGATTGTTTTTGCAAAGAAAAAGCAAACCTATTCTAATTAACTTTGGATGGATTGTTTCACAAAAGGATAAAAGCAATTAACATTTCCTTCTTACCTTGTGAAGTCCTTGCGTGGTGTTGTTAAAGGTTATATTTCTGAAACCAGTTCACAGGAAGGTGAATAAATAAAATAAAAAGAGAAATTATTGTATGCAATTGAGTGATTTGAGTGCTATACCTATTTATCAAGAAATACGTGGATTTTAGTTTTTAAGACTTCAATACTGGGTATTCTAACAGTTGCTTTATCGGGATCTGCAGCTGTGTCTGTAGCTAGATCAGGACCTCACTGTTGACTGGAATTGTACAAATATCTGTCAGACAGTCCTTAAGAGTCTTCTGTCTTCATAAATGAGACAAGAATGCTTTTATCTGGATTGTATTAATAGGAGATGAAGGCACACAAAAGAGAAATCCTTAATTTAGTGTCTGAGGAAGTCAAACCCTTAACCCAGATCTGAAGGTCTTAAACATGTAACTCACCCCAAAACTGTCCTTCCACCCTGGCCAGTCTCTGCTTCTGCTCCCCTAGAGCTGCTGCCATGTCTGTGGGAGATCCCCCTCAGCAGTGGAGCATCTAGAACTATAAATGCTGACACCACAAAATCGATATCTCCCCCCAGATGGGAAAGGCATATTCCTGTCTCAGTTCTAACCTCTGCTGATGTATTTTTTCACTTTTTTTTTTTTTTTAATTTTCATAGCTACTGCCGTAGTTTTCCTGTTAAATTCCCTTTGTTCTTTTCAAGATGAAGTTCATAATCCTTAATCTTTTTCTCTGTTCTCTAGTTCCCTCACAGTTTCTGGAATTGCTCTCTCCTTGCTCCTTAGCCATCTGCTCATATCAACTCCTTACATACCTTTTATGCATTAAATGCAGTTTCCATATGCTTCATCTCTTTGTTGACATGAATGACAAGCCTGTTTCCCTCCTTTGGTTGTTTTGCCATTCTACTGTAATTTGGTTTAGACCTGCCTCTCATTCCCATTGCACAAGGACGAGGCGCTGCTGAGAGGAAAGCTGAGCAGAAGGAGGTGGTGCTTCCCCAGCTGTCTTGAAAACCAGTGGGTGTGATGGTGCAGTTAAAATCCTCTCCCTGGGACACACACAGGAGAATCTGGTGCAGGCATCCATTGAAGTGAGCAGATTTTTCTTCCATAGTTCAGTAATTATAGCATTTGCAGGACTGGTATTTGGGTATTGATAATAGTTAATGCTGTAGGAGATGGGAAACAGAAGGGATGTTCGCTGTCACTTGCTCACCTGTGATTTCTTCTCCTTTATTTTATTCTCTGCAATTATACCAGAATCCTGTATCAGGCAGCAGATAAATACAGAATATAGAGATACTTTGTTTGTGTTGTTGTTGTTTTTCACACAGCACTTACTAAAACTGCAGAATTTCTGGGCACATGGAGTTGTGATGGCCCAAAGTGTAAAGTACTCAGATAAAGGACTGAGAAATTTAAGCCAGGAAAGTCCACCAGGGACATCCAATGTCTGGCACAGAAACACATTTCTGGGCAGCAGGGAGATATTTTAGCACAATGTATGTGCTTTTCCTGGTCTGTTTTTCCCAAGATTTTTGATAGATGATGTGGCAGCTACTGGTGTGACTCTGTGGAGATGCTCTTATGCTGAGGAACCTTGGGCTCTACTAGGTTGGGTTGATCATGCACTACTTACTTGACAATATTTCTCTGTTACAACAGCAAAAAAAGAGCTGAATTATCTGATTATATCTGTGTGTGCATGTATATATATATATATTCCAGACCAATGATCTCTGTATATAATGGGCAATCTCACAGAGGGGGAGGCTGCACACTCAGAGATGCTTCATGTAATTTAATAAAGACCCTGTTGTCAATCTTCCTTCCTTCCCAACTGGGCTTTTTGTAACCCTTAAGTATAATACAAAGATAATTGTTTTGCCTGGAATCTATAACACAAGGTGCATTTCAGGCTTTTAAAATCAGAGAGAAAACAAAAATGTAAATAAAAATCATTATTTAAGGAAACATGAATGCACCGAAAAGGGGACCAAAAAAAAAATAAGGAAAAGAAATTAATTTTAAAACCCTGCACTGTCTTCATTCATTGGCTTAGAAAATAGCCCAGTGCTGAATCGTCAGTCTGTGCAATTTCATCACAAAATCATTGGATGTTGTTTCTTTTATCAGTTGAGTGCACAGCCCGTTGTCTGCCTGCTGTCTGTCTAATTCTTCTCTAAACCTCAGCCAATGTATAGGCCTGGCTTTTCCCAGGTTCTTTATGTTTGTGCCATGTAAAAGCTTAAAATAAATAAAAAAATTTTTCATTTCTTTGAAAAATAAATTCGTAGGATTGAAAAGAGCATTTTAACACTCAAAAATTCATTTAAATGCTTCCATTGTGTTCACAGGTGGTTGGCATTTCTGGAATTAATTGGATTCAGATAGCCTTTTTACATGGAAATTCAGCATCTTTTCAGATCCCTCTGTTACTCATTGGGCATAAAGAATAGCTCAGCCTTGTTTTCTTCATTTAATTATGATATTACACATGGCAATGTAAACTTTAAGGATTTATTCCAACATTTTATTCAGTCCAACAATGTTTGTTTCATGTTCCTGTTTTTTCCTCATAATTTATCTTTATGGAGCAATAGAAACACCCTTTCTTGCCAAATGCCTAGTTTGTATGAATAATTAAATTGACAGTAAAGGACTCGATTCACCTCTTCATTATTCAAGTCTTACCAAGTTGCAGCATTATTGATTCCAGTAGAATAATGCTGCAATCCTCAGGAATATGTGTTAAATCAGGCCATGGGTACCCTTGATTTGTTAAGCACTTTCATAATATATTTCTAGTTCATCTCTGCCCTTGGAAACCCCAGTAGTGATCCATGGTCCTGATGTGCCACAAATTGTCCTGGAAAACTGAGTCACATATCACTGGCAGTGTTTTATTCCTTATTTTCATCCTGGTCTTTGTAAAAGTTTCTTTTTTTTATTTCTGTCAAGTTTGATGGAAACTAAAAGGGGCCATTTCTTGTTAGGTGAGTTACCACTAAAGCAAATGAACCATTCAGAGGATTTCTTTGCTATGTAGATGTAAAATAAGGTCCATGATATGTAACACACTATTTCTGTGCCCTTTCACTCCTCTCCATGCATGAAGACTGAACTTGAATCATTTTGGGATAAGTGCCCTGAAGTTCTCTGTGCTCATTTCCTTTGGACTGTCTAGAAAATTATACTTGTTAATGGACAGTACCTAAGGAAAGGAATCTCAAGTGGATAATCATTCCTATGTCTATCCCAATGAATTTTGCATAAGGGCTGAATCACTGAGGTTTTAAAGGTTTCAGGGCATTAAAATGTGTGGCATGGAAACAGCTGAGTGCCATGACTTAGAGCTGAGCTGGTGCCTCTCCACATGGCAAGAGATGGATTAGGAGAGACGTGCCCAGGGAATGTGGGAGTCCTGCTTTAGAGGAAGGCAACCTCCAGTCTTTCATGGCCAGACCTGGAGAACAAATCTCTCCTGATTCCCGTTCTGGGGATCAGTCTCACCCTCAGCCCCCCCCACACAAGCTGAGCATTTGAGGAAGAAGTTTTTCTGCCACCTCTGAGCATTAGGAGGTGACAACACTTTTTATGGGAAGCAGAGACAACCTTCCCTTCCTGGACTCCAAACCAGAGGGCACATCTGTTTAATTGTGTGGACATGAGGAAATAAGCTGGGTTGGCATCTTTGACCTCACTGAGAATTTAGCAACCAAAGGCTTGAAAGAGAGGCCCTGGTGATAATCAGGCTCTTGCTGATAAATGAAGTTCTCTTCAAAAGTACAAACCTCCATTTTCTCTCATACCCTGCAGGCACATTTGGACTGTGCATTTTGATGTTTCTATCAGAGCTGAAAACATCTTGACAGTGCAAATCTTTCGGTGAGATAAAAATCGGAAACTATATAAATGTTTTTTTTGCCAAGTGCTTTTTATTTCAATTCCAAAGCATTTATGAATCACACCACTTTCATGACTGATATTAAAAGAGTCATTTCAGTGATCCACCTCAGGATCATTGGAATACCACAAATATCCAATGTATGGTACAGGATACAACCATACAGATAATAACTTCTACTATTCCCTATAAAGGGATATTTGACTGAGTGAGTGCCAAGATTGGTGGGGGTTTTACCATTTTCATGCATTTCTATGTCAGCAACAGCAGACATGATTAAGAGAAAGCTTTGCTTCAGAGAGAAGCTCTGAGGAGTATCTGCACAGGGACAGGTAACAGGGAGATTGTATCTGTGCCACCACTAGTTAGGAAAAAATAACACCCACTTCAGAATTTGAAGAGGAAAACGTGCAGAAGAAGGTGTTGTTAATTTTCTAGGAAGAAAAGTTGAAGAAACATTCAAACAGATGTTTCAAGTATACTGTCATTACATGCTGAGGACGTGTAAGTCTCTAAGTACTGCTGTTTTTCCAGCTCACAGGGTTGTGGGTGTCTACCTGCACACACAGACAAAAATCCTTTCTTTGTCATCCCAGACATATCATTTAGTATCTCTGTGCCTCTGTTTCTTAGTCATAAATCAAATAAATATAACTACAGTGGTCTTGTAGGAACAGTGCTCGTAATACTGGGGTGTGACAACGAGCTCCCATGTGGGGAGAAGGACAGGAGGTACTGAAAAGTTGATCCTCAACTAACCATGCTGGAAAAGAGAGTTTTTTAGCAGGTGGGTGAGTCATTAGAAAGACTGATTATTTAAAGTTGTGTAGCTGAAGAATAAAATGCAGCAGCGTTTTCAGTTTTCAAATAGAAAGAGAAACAGTGTTAAAATTCCATTAGCTGCCGTGACAAACTCCCAGATTAAAACATGAATTGCTAAGTCGGTGAGGTGGGTTTGAATGCTGAATGTTGTTGGGGGTTTTTTTTCCCCTTCTGCTGTTATGATTTATTTCTCAAATCATTTAAAACTAGTGAAGGAAGGTCTGAGAATTTTGTTTTGTTTGTTACGGGTGAGATTGATTTCTTCATCTTGTTTTTCTTAATACCATACTGTTCAAACAAATTACCCCTACAAATCCAGTTCTCCATTTATGATGCATTAAATATAAAAGAAAAAAAATCATTCCAATTAGATTTCTTTCCAAGCCTTGTGACCTTGTCTTAAAAGCAATATGTATAAAAGACATTGTTATGCTGTTGTACCACCCACTTCTTAAAAAGTACCCTTGAACTCTTCTTAATAACTTAGCTGGTTTCTCCTTGAGATCTGTATCTGTTTTAATCCGTGAAATACTAGCCTTGTTCAGACTAAAATACAAAGATATTATGATTTGATCATGTTATTTAAGGAATTAGTAGAGAGACCATGTCCTTGTGTTGTAGTCTCTGGAAACCTGTGAGAGATCCCCACGCACTGACCTCTGAAGAACTGTTCTACTTTTCCCTCTGAGAGGCAAGGGGAGAACTTTTACTCCTTGTGTGTGTTCTGGGAGTTGCACCATCTGCTTTGGGGGTGACTTTATTAGGCTGACACTAAACATCCTTTAAAAGCCCATCATCAAGTGAGAAACCAAGTTCTTCTCTCCACCTCTTCACCAGACCCATCTTTCAATCCCTCTGACAGCACCTGCTCTTTGCAGGTTCATATTTCAAAAAGTGAATTAAGAGCTGCAGAGCCGCTCTCCAAAGCAAGCCCTTGGTTTGCTCTTTCCTCCCTACAACCTGTTTCCCTGTTTATTTGGAAAGTCCCATCAGCCCCCAGGGACAGACCCCTCACAGGTTCAGGGCTGTCAGGCTTCAGCGGTGAAAAGCTCCGGTGCTGCTAAAGGGTTGCTGGAGTTCCTGTCCTGCTGTCAACAGGGAAGTGTTTTCCACTTTTCCTGATCTCTGGCTGCTTCACCAGCCCTTCATGTAGAGAAACTTTTGGGTTGCTCAAAGGCTCTCTAGAGAGCTGGCTTGGCATGCAATGGCACAGGGATTAGGGAGGGACAAGTGCTGCTCATGAGCTTCCCTGCCCAAAGCTGACATTCTGGGCCATTACCTTCTACAAGCTGGTCACTCTGCTCTCCACCTGTGCTCCCTGCATCCTCCTATCCTACAAACTCAGGAGGACTTATGGCTGTGACTGCTGAAAGGCCAGCAAGTGTTCCCTTCACTATAATCTAAATATTATCAGCACTCTGAGTCAGCAAAGGTGTGACTTGGGGGGGAGGGAGGGGGGCAAGGAATGGATCTGTGAGTCACGTTTACAACTCAGCCTTTGTTGTAAACACTACAAAGATGTATTAATTAAAGATAAAATCAAGGGAAATGTCTGGCAGGGTAGATAGAGAGACAGAGAGGAGCTGAAGAGATTAGAGGAAATGGTAGGCATCCATAAAATCAGGCTGAACCTGAGGAAATGACTCTGTGTCCACTATGAGGGATTAATCTAAAACAAACCAGCCATAAAATAGGAAGAGAGATGAGTGAAATGAAAAGCAAGAGTCTGGAAAGCAGAAATGCTGTTTGGTTTTATAATATGATGGAGTAGAAGAAAGGAAAATGTAAAATTACTCCATTCCTGTAGTCCGTCCACCAAACTAATCAAAAGATGCCTGTAGAGATTTTTAAAGAGAAGATGCAATGGATCATGGATTAAATGGAGGTAGTGTTACATTTTCAGTTCCTGTGGCTTTGGATTTCACTGTTTGAAAAGGATTTGTAGAATTGGAGAGGAGTAAAGTTGACAAAGCAATTTATAGACATGAAAGTTTTGTCTTATGAAGAAAAGGCAAAAAAAAGATGATCACTGACATGACCACCACCCTCAGCTGTCAAATGGGTGTTACCATGAAGAGAAGGGAGATGCTGCTTTGAATGATTTAGGAAAGACATAAAATTTCAGGCTGAATGCCTGGACTAGACGATAAAAAATATCTTAAATAAAATGTCACATAGGCTCTGGAAGGAACAGGAGCTTTTTCAGCAGTTTTGTCCTGCCAGGTGTTAGCAGCCAGTGGCTGGTCTGGATGAGTGTGAGCCCTTGGCGTAAGCAGGAGAGGATGGTGTTTGAGAGAAGGGTTTTTACCCTTGGCTCAAGGCAGGGCACGACACACTGCTGCAGACTATAAAAGTAACACCCCCTACTCTCTATTAAGCAGCACAAACACCACTCAGAGCATTCTCACATTCACTGCTCTCATTTGTGCTTTAAAACCTCTTACCCAGAGCTTAAATGACAGATACTCCTGTTTCTGCAGCTCTTTCTTCCTAGTCCCTTTCAATAATTCATATCCATCTACACCTCATTCCCATGCTCCTTTTCATTGCTCCTTTGGTAAACAACAGGACATGAAAGGTACAGGAGATGCTGAGATATTACCATGGCTCCAAATACACCTGATGCTTGAGTGAAATAACTTAATTACCACTTGGTCTCTTATTGCTCGCTTGGGAAATATCCAGGCAGCTGCATTACATATAAATGTATGGCAGCAAGCAAAGGAGAAAAGTGAATTGGAAGGCTCATTGTGGCTGTAATATTTCTTCACAGAAGTTAGAACTTCTGTAGTTCATTTTAACCATTTCACATGGAATAAAACACAATAAACATGTCTCCATGCGCCCCTTTGCTCGAGGTAAGCAGAAATTATCATCCTCTTTAGCTGAAGTGCTTTAAACCACAGCAATAGTTCCTTGCCTTAGACATGGGCTGCAGAAACCCCAAGTCCCTGGTAATTTAACATTAGTGCTTACATTTTGATCACAGTCTGTGCCCAGAACAAATTCTGCCTCCAAGATGTCACTGTTTAGAACTTTCCTTTTTAACAGTGATGTAGAAGGACTTCAGTAAATGGCAGCACTTGGCGCAGCTCCATCTCACTGAACGAAGGAGGCTAATTTGAATTTTATTCATTGCAGACGATTTATTTCGATAGCAGAGAACAAGAAACTACTTAGAGGGTGATAGAGATCTCCAAAAGGCTGATTTTCTCCTGTTGCTTGTCCTTCCCTACCGGGTATAGAGCTGGCCAAGAGGGCCTGTCTTTCAACCTTAATGACCTCCAGGAGACAACTACACTCAACAGCCGAGCCCAGACTTTCTGTGTGGGTGTTGATTTTCCTTCTAGCAATATTTAATCTGCTGAAGGGATTAGAAATAGGAAAAGATTTTGATTAGAATTAAATGACCCAAATTGTCATAAACTCCTCAAGTGACACAGGCAGCAGAAGTATCAGTGAGCTTTCCCTGATATCGTTCTTGGTGGAGTCCTTCAAGAAACCCTGGTTGCTGATCATACATTGAATGAGTTTCCACGACCCTCCACACTCTGATTGCTGCTGGGGTTTGTTCATGCTGCCATTTTGTACTATTTCTGCAGTAACTGGCCTTTCCAGAGGAACTCTGGCCAGCCTGTTTCCTTCTCAGGAGTAACCTCAGGGTACCAGACCATGGGGGTGGAACCAGGCAATACAGTGCATCCTTTCATTCATTAGGTGACAGTGCAGTGTGTTACTGCTGGTACTCTCCTCTATGTCTGCAAAACCCTGTAAAATCAATGCAGATGCTTACTTCTCTCACCTGTAAGTGCATCAGCAGATAAAAACAGGGAGAGCACTTGAGGTGATGTGATCTAAACACAAGATTATCAGAGGGCATCACTTGAACACAGAGTCTACTCTGAACAATGACTAAGGAAAAAATTGTACTTTGCTGCTTTACTCAGCACTTCCAACTCCCTGCTTGAACTAAGAGGCAGGTACTGAGGATGCTGCTCTCCTCCAGCTTTGGGGAAGCAATCCTGCTAGCAGAAAAGCAGCTAAATCATCTTCCCATTTCTGCCTTGTCAACAGAATTGATCACAAAGTTCAGGCAGAGTTCAGTGATGAACGAGAGCTGAGAGGGACTCAAGGGCATGGAGGGCATAGCTTGGACTATAAATTCTTCATTACTGATGGAAGAAGAAGGAAAGAACTAAAGCTGATTAGAAAAACAAGAAGTGGCATAATGTTTTCCTGGTTTTAGGATGAGATCTTAATTTTAAGGCACAGCTTTATGAAGCTTTGTACTCCAACATATTTTTGCTGGCTGCAGGGCTTTGGAAGGACTAGTACATTCCAGATTCACATTCTGGTAGTGCTCTTAATTATTATACTGTTACAGAAGCGTTATTGTTTTCATGTAAAGTGATATTAGCTCATAATTTATATTCCAACTCAGATGAAGTGTTTCAGGGAATTGGGATACAACCACCTCTGTAATACATCTCCCTTGCCATGGACTTTCCATGATGTTTTTGCTGTGTTATGGCTCTATGATTTCCAGCAAAACCCAATATTTTCTTACATGAGTATTCTCTAGAAATCAATGCTGACTCCATGGTGTCTGAGACAAGATTGTTTTTTCTATTACTTGGTCATTAGTGGTGTTGCAGCAGAGCTGAAGAGTCCAAGGAATAGGCTTGAACACCCTCTTGTTTAGTACAAACACAGGACAAACAGATGGCTGTTGTTTCAGAAAGCTCACCCTTGAAATACATGCAACAGACTAAGTCAGCTCTGTGGGTTTGTATCATATGAAAATATTTCCCATTTTCAAGGCAAAATTGGGTCTTCAGTTTCACCGAGAGACTCTCAAGTGAATTCCCATAATTGTCATTAATTGACCAAGTGCCTGATACATATAATTGCAGGGCCAAATCCTGTTTGCCTCCATCCCAGGATTGTTCTGTTCATTTCAATTCTACTGGATTCTGTCCTGTAACTGTGAGCAGAAAATGTTCATATGGACATGACAAGCCAAATCTGTCAGCAGTTGTTAGAGAAAAGGAAGGACCATCTGTTTCCAGGCCAAGGCCAAAGCAAATGGTTTCAGACTCTGGTGAAGTAATGCTGAGCTGTAGATGGTGTGCAGAGCAGTCTGTAAGAGCAAGTGTTACTATCAGTCATATCTTCACTTTGAATTCGCTTCAGGCAGTAAAAGTCTTTGGCTGATATTAACCCACCTTAACTAATGAGTCCTTTAAATTGCAATTCCTTCCAGAAGCTATTTACAATGGATTTAGCTGGCTAATGGTGATGTGTTTGAACTTCATCCTTTCATAATAAATTCCACTGGTAATTCCTTGCTTTTCTGAAGCTTTGTCCTGCTAGATTCCCACCACGTCTCTCTCCTGGGGTGTCTTTAGAGTAAGAGTAGACTGCTGATTTGTAGTCAGAAGCTACACGACTTTATAAAATATTCAAAATACCTCTTTTGAAAAAGATTTTAATTTCGTTACATTTACAGCTCTAATAAAAATTACCTGCAACAGTTACTGTTTGTTCAGTAAGTGATTTAATTTTATGTGCCAGTATATGGAACCTGGAGTGAATTTTTTTATAAGGGGCAAACTCTCCTGACTGGAGATGCAGTCTGGTCACACAAACACTCCCATATCCTGGTATTTCTATTAAATTCTAATTTTAAAAAACTGGTTTTTAGTTACTGATCCCAAGCACACAGAATTCTGAGTTCCTAATGGCCCTTTCAGTGCCGTGGCACAGTAAATTCCTTGTGACCATCTCACCCACCCCACTGCCCTGCATGGTCCTGAACCCAAGGTTGTCCTTCACTGTGCCCCTCACAGGACGAGGATGTGGTGATTGTGTCACAACATCAGCAAATGTTTTCCTTCTTTTCTCCAAATATACTTCACTACAGTTCAGTTTGTTTAGGCTGACTTACAAACAAAAATAGAACCTTTCATCCTTTTTCTTTTACTAAGAGTTATATCATCTTTTAGTGTGAATGTAGATTCTTCAAAAACACAGTCTCATGACTGACTCATTTAAGATGCTGTATTCATGAGAAGGCCTCAAAATGTGCCAGTTGGCTTATTATTAACATTTTCTTTTTATAGTTTTGATCATTTTTATGCAGAAAAAATAATCTCAGTTAGTTGCCTCACAGTTTAATACATAATTGACAGGAAAGTGATTTTATCATTATTCTTCATAGCATTTGTTTCAGATAAAGACAAGGGGGGGGGGGGGAAAGCCAAATTCATTTGTGGATAAATTCACTTGGAGAATACATGAGACTATTCCCATAGCTCCATCTTTTTAAGGCAGCTCTGTGCTATGCTGTTCATTTGTCCTGTTGGGTGGGTTCAAGGAAACCTAATTTTAAGCCTTCTGTGTTTAACCTGTGAATGAACTTCCAGTGCTTTTGATATCCTGGCATTTAGAATTTAGTTTTTTAAGGGACATTAATGTTTTACAACCTGAATAAGTAAGGAATAAGTCCACTTGTGTATTTGAAGGTGCAGAGTCTGGAATGTCTGGTCCCCACTGGAGGTAAAATGACGACACATATTCAAAAATACTCAGCCTTCAAAGAGTTTTTGTTTGAATATTTCTGGGTTTTAGATATTAGTTTCTTGGTCACATCTATCTAGGAGCATTTCAGGTGATGTTGTTTAATACTGATTAACTTAATTTTTGTCTATTCATTTGTCTTCTTACCCAGACAAAAATACAGACACATGAATTCTCCCACCTTGACATATTGCACAGGGGAGTAAGTTATTTTGTGACTTTTTGGAATCATTTCCAGTTGTAATTTCTTTTCTGCATCTGATTTTATCCCCTAAAGAACAAAGCTATTATATTGCATGGGATTACACAAGCAAAGAGAGATTTAAGTGAGTAGAAAATCAGGCCAGGGATTTTGAAATGCTTTTACTGCATTGACACATCTTGACTTAAATGTAAATTTAGTGTTCTTTTTTTTAAACCGCTCACTTGTGCAAAATAATGTTATTACAACACAAATGGAACCATCACATTTGTGAATGAAAGAGGATAGTTTTGTCAATCTTAATATTTTTCACCACTTCATCATTTTCAGTCTGGTTCCACTGCTGCTAATCTTGTTGGGTTTAAGTTGTTTCTTATTTATCTGTTATTAAGGTTGATTCTGGGTCATTTTGATCCATGACAGATGCCCCACTCTTTCAGAGGAGGAAAACTGGGCTCCTAAAATGACCTAATCCAGTGAGTTATCCCACAAGAACCAAGCGGGAACGTTTCCAAAGTGTTTGGGAAGCAATCAGCCACTGAGCCACAGCAGTTACCCCCACCTGGGTTGTGCCTTGGATGGGATCTCCTCTGGCAGGAGAGAGCCCTCCTTCCTTTGGCAAACTGCTGGAGAAGGGGCCAGAAAGGTGAGGTCCCCTCAAACCCTTGTTAAAACATCCTATTCTGTGCATTTGCCATTTCTGTTTGGAATCAGCAGAGCTGGAGTGACAGGGGGAGTTTTCTCCACTGGCAAGTCTTGGTTTTGCTCAGTTTTTGGAACTTTTCTCGTCTGACATTTGATGAATGAAAACACCTCTCTTCCCAAAGGCTGTTTGCCCTCCCTTTCATACACAGTTCTGCTGCTGTCAGATATCTCATGAGTGGTTTAATCAGGCAGCAGTGGTTTGGTTAAGGCCTTCTCTTGGATCACAAGCAGCAAGAGACCATCATTAAAACCAACGACTGAGTCATGGAAAGAGACATCCCAGGAGAGGAGGTTTAGGAGTCTGTCATCAAAGAGCCCCTGTCTTCAGCGGTGTTGTGTTTGGTTTGGAATCACCTGGCTGGTGTTGTTTGCCCAGCAGATGATCCTGCTCTTTGCCTCACCCTCACATCCCTCCTGCCTGTCTTTGTGCCCCCTGACAACGCTGAAACCCGAGGATGGGGCTTCCTTCACCCCGTCAGGGCATCGCCGGGTGTCGGATCACGGCCGCTCGCTCTGCAGGAGAGCAGCTCAATAGCTGGCACAAAACACAGCCCAAGGACACGTGGAAATAAGCATTTTGTGAGGAATTAAAGTATTTTTCCCGCACTGGCAAAGATTAGTTTTTAACTGAGTGAGGAATTTGACAAAAACTCGTATTTATGTCATTTCAGAAGCATTTTATTTTCAGGCAGTGCCTATGCAGGAGATGATATATAAAGAACATTTCCTCGCTACCATTTTTGTATAGATCCCTTTCAGGCATCTTTTATATGAATTTTTGTTTACCTCTACTATATAACTTCATTTTCTTAATTCCTATTACTTGTATTAAACATATTTGTGCGTGTAAATAAATATATATATATATATATATGCACACCTACTATAGGATATAGTGTGTCACAAATGATGAATAATCCATCACACCTGATTTTGAGAAATGCAGGAGGCAAAATCACTGCTCTAGTTTCTTGTAGAAATTTTTGCACTTTCACTAGGCAGGAATGGGAACTTTTCTCTTTAACATTTCTACAGGACTGATTTGCAAACTTCAAGGAACCATTTTCTGTAGAACATTTTGGTGTTAGAATTTCCTCAAAAGAGATTTAACATGCCCCACATTATTTTCTATTTTGATGCAATTATTTTGAGAGAATTAATGCTCTTCTATTAACTACAGAAATCAGGGGGAAGCTCTTTAACTGGCTGATGGATTATTTACAGCAGTTTGTCTGAGGTAAACAGCCCAAAGGATTGTAATGGTTGTGGACTTGGAGCTCACAAGGAGCAAATTTCAGGCTCAGTCCTAATTCTGTCCTTCCAACTTCCATGTCCAACGAAGATTTCAAAGTTCTGTGCAAACTGGTGTGGGAACTTGACCAGTTGAGAGGTGTTAGCAAAGCCCCAGCCACTGTGATTATGGCTCATATTGGTGCCTCTTTCAGTAATTATCTTATGAAACAGGCAGATTAAGCCCTCATATGGCCACACAGATGCAGAGCTCTGTCATGTGGGTGACATTGGCAGATTGTGCTCATATTAAGCATTTTGTCAAGGGACACGTGAGGAAAGGGGGTTGTGTAACATGGCTTCTCCCCCCCTTTTGCTCTCCATATATCATGTCCATATAAAATACTGGAAAACGAAATTATCTCAGCAATTTCAGAACTTGGGGCAATTTGCTCCCAGGGATTTCAGATTCTAAGAACCCCATTTGGGAGTCATTCTGGAAATTAGTTTGCTCTTGATTGGTTTTTCCCTACAAGCTCTGAGTTATTGTTGCTGATCACAGCATAATGAGTGACCATATAAATTTTTGGTATTGCAGTAGTGACCTGGTGCTGTGGTTGCAATTGTATCAAGGTGAATAAAGCCTTGAAGAACTAAAGGATTAAAGTACCTTGTATACCCCAGAATTGTAGAAAAGAGAATGCAAGAAAGAAGTAAGGAACAAAAACTTGTATTTAAAAGCCTAATATTGGAGCAAAGTACCTTAAATATGACCTACATATAAATTCAGCATCACTCACATGGCTGGAAATGAAAGAAATGCTCCATTTGTTTTGAATTTAAATTTTACATTTAAAAGTAAAATTGCCAAGGTTCAACAAGCCTTTTATTTGTTTGAGGGGTTTTTTTGTGTCTTTATGTTTGTAGAGTTGGATAAACTTTATGACTGTAGTTTTAATAACATATCTGGAAGATGTTTGGTCATGTGTTTTCCATATTCAGCATACCAGTGTCAACATTTTTTTGTGGATTTGTGGATAATTCTGGCTCATGTGTTTCTGGGAAACATGAAGGCTGACAAGTAAACTCCAGTGTGAGAGGGGATCTGGGTGACTCAGTCAATAACTATTTAGAGTAAAGAGGTGATTTTGGACTCAATACAGTGGTTCTTAAAATGTATTTCATGATGTGCTCCTTGTTAAAAGGTCAGCCCAGAAAGACTTGAGAATGTCCTTCTTTGTTGAGAGAGGGGCAGTTCCCTCCATAAGCAGGTCCTCCCTCACCTGAAACCCTCCAAGTTATTGGGATTCTGGTTTGAAGCTGCTGCTGGGACATGGAGATGGCCAGTCCCTGGCCTGGAAATGTGCATCAAGGAGAGTTTTCTACATCTGGGTTCTCCAGCAGTAACAGTTTTTAAAGCTTTGTCTCTCCCCTTTCCTTCCCCTCTCTAGTTTCTGTGAATAAGTTGTTTAAAACAAAAAAGGAAAACCACCTTCCCGAAGATCTGTACCTTTCTGCTTCCCATAAGTCTGCCCATTAGTTAAACCCCGCTGGGTTTGGCCCATTGCCCATCCATGAGTTTAACTAATGCCTTCCATCCCCACATTGGGATAATCCAAGAAAGAAAAGTGTTGTTAATAAAACACAGCAGGCCCCAGCATCTGACTGTAAGACCCTGAAGGTTGAAAAACCCTAGAATCAAATCTGGATATAAATTTTACATCTGACCCTTGAGGTCTTCAAACTGAGCAGAGCCTGATCCTTAGTTCTCTGTGTGCCACTATGGTGAGAAAGGGAATTTCTTATTGTTATACCTTTGTAATAATACTCATCTCTGTTTCATTGGGAATCTATTTTCAACGTTCAGCTAAAACTGTTATTTCCCAAACCTTGTGTTTGTGAACATATATTTTTTTCTGTTTCCCTCTATTTCTGTTTTCAGTTTGTTAGAACTCTCTTTTTTTCTTTCTTTTTTTTTGGGGGGGAGGTGAATGTAGAAGTATCCAGGCAGGCAGGATGGAAGGATTTTAATATTTAGTATCATGAATATTTCAATATCTTCAGGATTACATTTGTGTCTGAAAAGAAAGAAAAGGAACACGTAGTTCTGCCCATCTCTCAGACTGTCAGGAGCCTAAGCCCAGCAGCTACTGACTTGCTTAGCAAAATAGTCACATTTTAGAGATTATACTATTAGGTGATGTTTGTTTAACTGTAAGCAGTTTTTGTCATGCAAACCTTAGTGTCTAAGATTATGTGACAAAGTCTGTGTCACATTTGTGAATGTGTATATGTGGTTTTTATTTTGTAAAGAGTACACCTGGTAACAACAGTGGGAACCTGTTACTGACTTCAAGCCCACTGGGAAACTGGAGGTGGTTTTATGGTGCTTCTTGGATGGGTTTTCTTGGCCAGGCAAAGCCTCACTTTGAACTTGTGTTCTTGCCCTTTTTCACCTTTGCTCAAAGTGTGTGGGAGACCATTCAGTCCCTCCACAGTCAGCAGCAAAGGGCTTTAATAAGTTAAAGAGAGGCTTTTTGGTGTGCTTCTTTTACTCCATCCCTGTCAGACATCTCTGTGAGGATACTCTGAGCACCTTGTGGTCACAGGAGGTGTGAGCCAGCACCTCCAGGACCCTGAATTACTCAGCACTGAACAAAACAAAAAACATTTTGAGGAATTTCAGAGGATTCTCAGTGGGTTTTATTACGTAGCTTTCGTTGCTGTCTCTCTTTAAGACTCAGGAGAAATTGGTCACAGGTTTTAAATTTCCAATAAATTCAATAACTTCTTTATTTAATAATAAATTTTTAAAAAGGTCATCTGGCATATTATCATTTTAAAGGCGAGAAGCAAGTTAATTGCTGTGTAGACCACTAAAAAAATCTCTGTTTACCTAAAGCTGTAATTCAACTCAAGAAGAACTACGATAATGAGACACTTCGGGGACAGGCTGGTGTTACAAGGGGGGATAATAGTGAAGCTGCCAGCCTTTTAAGTGGGGTTTTCCAGGTGTTCAAAGAAGAAACAAACTTTATTGGTGCATTTATTTTGATTTGTAGTGCTCAGAGATCTCTGATGCTGCTCAGGGACAGCAGAATCATAGCATCATGGAATTGTTAAGGTTGGAAAAGACCTCCAAGATCAAGTCCAATCATTAACCCAGAACCAACACCTTGTTCACTATTAAACCATGTCCTCAGGTGCCATATCCATGTTTTTTGAACTATTCCAGGGATTTTGACTCCATCACTGCTCTGGGCAACCTCTTCCAATGCTTGACAACCCTTTTTGTGAAGAAATGTTTCCTAATATCAAATCTAAACCTTCCCTGGCTCAACTTAAGGCCATTTCCTCTAGTCCTGCCTCTTGTTCCTCGGGAGGATAGTGAGCAGAAATGAATTAATTAAATTATTCTCTCTGACAAATTCAGCAAACTGGCACCACTCTCATCTCCCCTTTACAGCAGGTGTCACAATGAAACCCATTTTCTGCTCTGAATCCAGAGTTCTGAGCAGTGCTGCAGTACACATATGTGGTAGCTGTAATACTGAGCCTGTGCAATAACTTAAGGATGTTTTATTCCTTAGTGTTAATTTTTGCTTGAAACTGGAGGAAGGGTTCATATTTTTGACCACTATTGTCTGCTTAATAAAACACCTGTAAAGGAAAAAAGAAAAGCACGTGTACAAGCAAACTCTAGCTATGTAAGTAGTGAACAAGACATCCAGTGAGTGCAGTTAAGTACTAAAGCTGCCCAGTTGCAGCCTGTTTTCAGGGCAGGGAGCTGTCCTCGGGTTACTTGCTGACTTCTGCTGACCCATATTGTGTGTGCAGCTGACCTCCAGCTTGGTTTCCTGTACATCTGACACTGACAACAGAGAGCTCATTAAGCAAAAAGAAACTCCTCCTTACCTTTCCCTTGTCCGACACGTTCCTCTGACAGTTCCCTGCCAGAGTTAAACAGCAGAGCATTTGTTCCTGTGAGGAGGAATAAGAAGGGTGCCCAGGAACTCCTTTGCAGTTCAGTGTATCCACAGGCAACACTTGCTGTGGGTTTTGGATGAAGGATTTAGCCAGCACTTCTCCTCTCAGCACACAGTATTCTTACAGTATGCTAGAATTTAGGTGCTTAGAGTAGAGAGTGTCTCCCAGCTTTGGGACTACTCCAAGCATCCATTTTGCTGTCTTTATTAACTCTCTGTTCTGAAAGATCAGCTGAGAAACTCCAGCTTGTTCTGTTAACACAATTGTGACACATCTTCTCTATCCCTCAGTGTGTACATAAACACCAGAAAGTGTTTTATAGCCTGAGGGGTTTATAGCATCTGTTCTGATCTGTGTAACAAGGTCACAAACCTGATCCCACTGGTCTTGTGTCAACAGCTTGTGGCCACCCAAAGAATTCCCTCCTCTCACAGAGAGTTTGCTCAGTGATTAGTTTTCTAAATCTCCCATTGGATTTTGTTGTGTCTTTTCATATATTGTATCAAGATTAAGTAATGAAATAGGAAATAGAAAAAACCATCCGGTAGATCAGAAGTACGTTTTCTGCTCCAGAGATGTGTTCCAAATTAAAAAAAAATAATAGTTTCTTTTTTTCCCCCTCCTTCTTTGGATGTCTTTCTAAAATAAATACCATAAGAGATTATCATTTCAGCCTAATGTGGGTACCTCAGAGGGACAGAACAAGGGGAATGGGATAAATTTTGAAATGCCAGCAGTCTGGCAAGTGCCCAGATCATAAGCTACACACTGGCAAAAACACACATACTGGGAAACATGTGCACGTGTTATAGTTGTTTTCTTTAGGATGGAGGACAGTGTGACTGTTGGGGTTTATAAACATCAGTGGGACTGAAAATTATTTTTGGGTTCGAGTAAGTAGGAGATAAGTTTAATTGTAAAGCATTTTGGTTTTAGACTGTCCCATAGACCTCTGAGTACCTGACAGTTTATCACAACCATTTTGGTTAAGAAACCAAGGGAGGAGGTACTTAAAGCTGCACTTCACATTAATTGTTTCCTTGAGGAACATGGGAAGAGTTAACACAACTCATATATCCCCTGTTGCTGGGTGAGACTCTCCTTGGGAGAAATATTATTGCCTTTGAGCAGTCACAGAGTCACCTGTGCCCAGAGGGACTGCAGAAATCTTCCAGCTGTACTTGAGACAGAGTAATAAAAAATAGGGATGGAAATAATTTCTAGAGGCCACATACACCTGATCCCAAAGCAGGATTAAACTACTTTTATCCCATTTCTGACAGGTACTTGTCTAAGTTGATCCCTTTGATGTTCATTCCCTCTCTTGTCATAATGGGTTATTGAGAAAGTCCCCTGTCCACAAATTGATCCATTCCTGGTCTGCCAGTGCTGAACTCTCTTTAGCAAGAGAGTAACAAGCAATTGTTGCATTTTTCCACTTTTCAAACTCCCTCTTGCCGTTCAAGCCTTGCCCAGTGGATCTGGAGAACTGCAAAGAGCAGAGCAGTCAGGAAAATCATCCCATATAGTTTAGGGCTTTATAACTTCTTCTAGTGCCTGGAATAAACACTCCCAGTTTCATCCTTTCCTTGTAAGTAATGTTTTCCAGCTCTCCAGTCACCTTTATTGCTCTCTGCTTGTTTCAAGAGACACTCTATAATACTCTTTATGCCCCTGGGCTACAGGTACCAAAATGGTTTGGATGGTAAAGATGGGAACTCGTGGTGTTGTGCAGCCCCTCCATAGTAGTCAGACTGGGAGCCCTCAGACACAAGATTAGAGCTTTATCCTGCACTGTCAGGAATAGTGGAAATTCTAGTACCATCTGAGGAAAGGATCAAACCCTCAAGGAATTTGCACAGTGTTTACAGCAGTTCAGGCAACCCAGAAATCTGCTGAGGCTGCAAAGGAGGGACTGCCTTGCTTAATGTGTTCTTGTGGTCTGCAAGAGAGGGAATGGTTTCTGAACACAGGAAAAGTGCCTGGATTGTAAATGATCTTTATAAAATTAAGTGACCCTGGTCCTGTTGAGAATGTGTGTTGTGACTGTAACTTGAAGCACTCTCAGGGGTGCTCTTACCTCTCACTTTCCCAACCTCAGGGAAATGAACCTGCACATTGCTGCCAAATATCATGTGTGGGAGACAACATAAAGCAATATTCATTCATTCATGTGTTAACACAACTTTAGTGCAGCACTGTAGGAAGATTTAAAGTCCTCCTGTCTGGAGTTATAGCAGAGGAACTTAATTTCTAAAGCTTTCCATTTAAAGTATACAGTTTTTAGAGTGAATATTAGTTAAAACAAGAGAAGACTTCAGAAATTAGGAAGCGGAGTTTGTGCAAAGAACTTGTGTAGGTGTCACTCTGCACCAAGGTGAATTAATACCCGTTTTGCTTCTGTTATATTATTTAAGGAAATTGGACTGACATGCCAGATTGGAATGTTTAGGATATGCAAATTATCCAGATGTGTGTGCTTTGAGTAATATATCAAAGAATTTAGAACTCTCTTGGAAATAGAGACATTTCTGAACAGTCGTGGAATAGACCAGCACAGCCACAATTTCAGGTTTTCTTTCTGCGGAGATGTTGGAAGGTTTTGTGAAAAACCTGCTACGGGTCAGAGCTGCTAAATCACAAAACTAAGGCAGGGCTGAATTTATTTTTCTGTCATTTTTATTTCAACGATATGAAAGTTAGGAGAAAATTTAGCTCTAGGCCTGTATTTAATGAGAGGAGCCAAGGCACTGAAATCTTGACAACTCTTTGCCTGTCTAGATTTTATTTCTTTATATGTATATCTATCTATGGCTTTTTACCTATACACTGAGATGCAAGAAGACCATAATATCTCTTTATATATTTGCTATCATTCCTTTCTACTTGTATAATCCCACTTCTTTTTACAGAATTGGTATAATAACTGGTTATTTTGTTATGGAGCAGAGTGTGTCCACTCATTGCCAGTGATGATAGACATGTCCTTCAGTATTAAATTAGAAATATGGGATTCTGTCATAATCTGTCTAGACCAGAGACTTTCATCCTCTTGTCTGCTGCATCATGACAGCTTTCACGTCTTTCCACAACTTCATCTCCAATTTCGGTGTGAGCAGCAGCACACCTGGCAGCCAGAAATAGCCTGGCTTCCAGCAAAATGTCAGTCACCTGATAAAACCAATAAAAAGCCCAACACCTTCTTTTTCCTGCACTGCAGTTTCCATCTCACACGTCAGGAGAATGTACATCCAAGGCTGTGGGACTGGCCATCTGTTCTGCTTGCACAGAGCTGGTACTTGGGAGTGCTGAATTACTCAGATGCTCTAATTTTTTGAGACATCTGGAACTGGTGGCCATCTATTCAAAAAATTAAATGTACAGTGTAGAAAAAAATTAAGTTGTGCTGAGATCATGAGAAGTTGCAGGACCAGCATTCACAGAATCACAGCATGGTTTGGGTTGGAAGGGACCTTAAAGCCCATCTCATTCCCCCCTCTGCCATGGGCAGGGACACCTTCCACTAGCCCAGGGTGCTCCAAGCCCTATCCAACCTGGCCTTGGACACTTCCAGGGATGGGGCAGCCACAGCTTCTCTGGGCAACCTGTGCCAGGGCCTCACCACTCTCACAGGGAAGGATTCTTCTCAGTATCCAATCTAAACCTACTCTCTGTCAGTTTGAAGCTATCCTCCTTTGTCCTGTCACTCCAGGCCTTTGTCCAAAGTCCCTTTCCATCTTTTTTATGGGCTCCCTTCAGGTACTGGAAAGCCATAATCAGGTCACCTGAGAGCCTTCTCTTCTCCAGGCCGAACAATCCCATTTCTCCCAGCCTTTCCTCACAGCAGAGCTGCTCCATCCCTCTGTTCATCTTGGTGCCTCCTCTGGACTCGCTCCTACAGCTCCATGTCCTTCCAGTGCTGGGGACTCCAGAGCTGGGAGCAGCACTGCAGGTGGGGTCTCACCAGAGCAGAGCAGAGGGGCAAAGAGCAGAGCAGAGCATTACCTGTGTCATGTGCCTGTGTGGTGATATGATAAACACACAGCACAGTCACCAAGGGTTTTTTTTTTTATAACAAAGAAAACTCATGACCCATAACATGCCTCAAGGGATCTTCTCAACATTTCAGAGAAATTAGACATTATTTTTAGTTCTAGGGAAATGAAACAAAGCAGAGGGGACAACATCAGTTAGTAGGTCTTACTAGTTTGTTTTCCTAATGACACCATAAAGTACATGGGGAAGTAACAGAAGACAGTCAAGAGACTGATGTGGTGTGCAGAAAGTTAGTAAAATCAAACTGGGTTATGTAGAGACAAGGGATCATAGTGTGAAAGTCTTTATAATGGAAACACTATAAACATTTTTTATCATTACATTGTTAACTTGTACAGTGGGATCCCAAAGATGTTCTGATGTATAAGACAGTTCTGTATTTCGTGTGGGTTTATCAGAGAGCCAAGGGGACTTTGGCCCATCCCAGGAGCTAAAAGAAGATTGCATGACACGATGACACAGCTGCCAACCCTCCCCTGCACAAGTCCCCTGGGATCAGCTGCTCCTTGGCTGCAACACACATGGATGTTTGCAAACATGGAAATATCTGCTCGCAGTGAAGAGGAGAAGTTCTTCCTTGGTGAGGAGAGAAGAAGCAGCAGCTGTGAGGACTCACTGCAAAACACAGCCCTCAACAGCCACTGAGGGCTTCATCTGGAGGCAGAGCAGAGAGAGGGCCCTTGATGAGCTGCAAAGTCAGATGGCAGGAGTGGGCAGAGCGGGGAGATGACTAATAACTCCCCATTAATTGCAGCCTCAATAAACACAGTGTGTTGCAGGAGCACACACAGGCACTCAGGCAATGAGCCATCAGCACAGTCCCTTGTCCCACCTCGGCTTCCTGGGGAACGGAGCATCTGCCACGGGCACTTATGGGCAAAATTGTTATCCCTGGCATGTCTTGTGCTCTCCCAAGGCATTTACCCTGCACAACCCTTGATTTTAAAAGTGGAATGAACGCTCTAACAACATAAAGAACGTCTTTTTCAGTATTGAAACTATTGGAAGTTGCTTGCAATTCCCTCTTCAGTGCTTGAAATCATCAAAATCATCTACAAGTGTTTTTCTTTCTGATGCAGCATTTGTTTCATTTTGACCATGTAAGCAAACAGAGCAGGGAATTTTGTTGGAGAAGTTTGGAGATCAATTACCTTCAAGTTCAGTCTTGCTGGGAAATTTCCTGCCAGCAGCTCTTGTGTAGGAACATGGTTGTTCATGTGCTTAAATTCAAGTGAGCAAGTCAAAGAAACCAACAGAGTTTCATATGGATGGAGCAGGTGCTTAACAACAGCATTGCCAACACCAGCCACTAAATCACAAATTAATCTTTGTAAATTATTACTTGTTTACAAAAAAATGAAGATATTCTCTTACTTGTACCTCCTCCTTGGTTCTGAAAGTTATATTTAGATCGCATTTTTAATCTTTTCATTACAACCATGAAGTCTTAGTGTTGAATTTATTTTTTTAGTAGTATTTTTTATTTAATGTGGGCTAAAACTCTTAGAACCACCAACTTGCTGGACCTGAAATTTAATGAAAGAGGAAAAAGCACCAAAGAGTAGAAAATTAAATTGAAAAGACTTGGCTTCTTGCTTTAATCTGCTGTGAAACCTGTACAAAGAAAATGCTACTCACAGGCTGGGCAGGTAGTTCATTTCTGCTTTTTTCTGGTGATTTCTGCTTTTCCTTTATTTCGCAGCATGACTTTAGCTGAAACATTTTCACACACACAAAGCTACCTCCCGTGGAAAAAACTTGAACACTTGGATAGTAAGTTGTGAGATCTCAAGAAGTGGGATTTTATGTGTCAGAACTGATATTTCTTCAACCACATTTCTGTGCAGAGCTTGTGAACCTCAGAAACACGAAATCACCTTTTAGGAGAAACATAGCTTGTGGGGAGCTGCTAGAATAGTCAGGTTAGAAATTCACTTCCAATCTTTTCTCTGAATTACCATAATTTTATTGCTTCAGGTTTAAATATTAGCTGTTGTAAAGTAACATAAACTGTGTGTATCTGCTGCAGGACATTATTCCTAACAGTGCAAATTGGAAGTCACTCATCACTTAAGGACATGCTTGTTCCTATGTATCAAATTCATATATATATTAAATGTTCAATTGGATTTTCTGCCTTTATTGTAGCAAAGTAGTTAAATACAGGCTTAGTGTTCATTATATGAGTTGTTCCTTGGGCTTTGCTGCTGATACCAACCCCTCACTCACTCACATGCTTTGCTGGATCTGGGTGAAGGTGCTCAGTGACTTTGGAGACTGGATCTTTGGAGACTGTGAGCAAGACAGAGATGGCAGTTTGTGCCAGCATCCCTGGGTTTATTACTGAACATCTCAGATGGCTATTTAATTTGTTATCACTCTTGGCTGCAGAACTGGCTGTTAATGTAATCAAACGCCTGCTTTCTGTCAGGCCCCAGGCATTTATTTTCATTACTGGGGTTGTCTCAAAAAAACCAGAGGACTGGTGCTGGAATGAACTTCTGTGGAGATCTGTGTGTCCATCTGGCACGTCAGTTTGGAATAATTCCTTTTAGAACGAGGGCCTGATGCATCTTCAGGAGGTGTGAGAGCAGGATGCTTAATAACAAGTCAGTGTGAACGTTGCCTGTCTGAGGATCACAAAGATTCAACTCAATTTGAAAGGACCTAAGGGAGTGAGGAATCCAGAAGGCATGGAAATGAAATGGAACTTTTCACCCTCAGCCCCCTGGTTGTAATTTTTAGCTTTGTTTCCAGTTCCACTCACAGTGTGTTTCTCAGGGCTCCTGTCCTTCACAGATTGCCCACCTCTGGCTCCTGGTTTCCCTCTTGCTTCCCAGCACAAGACTGCAGGATTCCCATCCCTCCTGCTTGTTTCTTGGCTGCAGATGGATTTGAAAAGCAAAAGCAGCTGGGGGTATTTCAGGGCACCTACAGCTCAAGACAAAGGAGATAAAGAAGACAGGAAATCAAAAGAAACAGAATAAAATGAGGAGGAGGAAAAACAAATCACATGGAAAAGTTAGTTCTGTGTCATTGTGCTAAATAAACCAATTTAAAATTATTAAAAAATTATTAGAAAAGAGGGATAGAAACAAAGGAGAGATCTATCCGGGGGGAACTGTCTCTAGTTTATGTGGACAAATGGAACAGCCTTCAACTTGGAAAACAGTGAACTGGGGTGAGTTTTGGCTTCATTAAGCTCTTGAGAGCTTTGTTACCTCTTTTAGCAAAGCTGAGACTTCACAGTCTTGGAGCTCATCATGGATCAGCTGAGATCAGCTTCAATTCTCCTCTTGTGGCATGACTGGGAGGAGAGGCAGCCTCTCTGGGGGTGGCTCCTGCCTTCTGAGAAGGAGATTGAACTTCCTTTTACTGTATTTAATCACCTACATAAGACAGATGCCTTCCACAGGGTTTGAGAGCCCATGCTAATTAACATAGGGAGGATTTCTGATTTGAAATATATAAACCTTGTGGTCTGGCTTTCACTGTAAACAAGAGAAAAGTACATAGCAGGGAGCAGAGTCCCATTTTCAGGACTTCCACAGTGGGAAGGAAGAGTGAGTTTGGTACCAAGATGCTGCAGCAGCTTTTCCCCCTGGTCCTGCTGGCCTTGCCTGTGCTATGGATGTGCTACCATGAGTGCCTGAGGCCAGAGAGCTGTGACACACTTAAACAGACTTTATTTTAGAAAAGAATCAGCCTCTGAAAAACTAGAAAGGAAAAAGTCTTCCTTCCACTACTGATCCCACTTAACTACCAAAGAAACACACAGTGAGAGACGAAATAGAGATGAAACACATCTCTGTTACCTCAAAATTTTTTCTGCAAGGCTTGTGCCAGCTTTGCATTTCCTTCCTGCCTGGCCACAAAGCTGAAAGATTAGAGCTGAGCTGGGCAAGCCAAGCCCTGTGTTAGAACAGGGATCAGGCCATGCTGGGCCATAGTTCACCACATTATTGCTATTTGTTGACATGTTCTCTGTAATTTAAGAAACCGTCTGGTTTCTCTGGCAGTAAAGTCATATGGGTGTCTGGGATTTTCTGTCCTGTACTTGATTATTTCTTCTGTCTACACAGTAAGAGCCCAATCTGTCACTGGATTAAGTACATTTACTTAGCAGAGAGATTTTAAGGCTGAAACAACTGTGAGAACCGGCTGCTGAAATCCCAAGGCCCTGAGCTCTGTGAGAGAGAAATATTGCTGGGGGGGTTGAATAATATTTTGCAAAACACAGCCAATACATGAAAAGCCAAACAGTGAAGGCAAGAGACTCATTCCTTTCTCTCTATTTCTATCTTGCATGTGTTTGATCTTTAACTCAGTGTGTAGGTAACAGGGTGTTTCTAGAAGACAATTTGCCGAGGATTTTCTCTGAGTTGTTTTTCTTTTTTACAGTTTAATGCCCCTGTTTACTTTTTGAGGTCTGTTATTGACAAAAGTTGATAGAAAATGAAAATACCGGGATCCAGAAGGAATGTTTGAGGCTGAACTAAAACACAGGGGAAATCTTTGGCTGGTTAGGAAAAAGGGTCTTCCATAACCCTCAGACTGGTCTGTGTTGCTGCCTGGGAGGTGCACTGGGTTGGAACCTAACTGGTAGGGTTGGGAAATATTATATGTTCTCCAAATCCATTATATTTTTAACAGTATAGATGGAAGCAGCCAGAAAAAGCTGTTTATGGATCTCATAGTTTGTCTTTCACTGTAGAAAAATAAGCCAGATGACACAAACATATTGATACATGGAGAACTGAGGTTGGTTTTATTCCTATTTCATAGTACATGTTCTCAGTCAGTGTTCTCTCATCCCCCTGTTTGTTCAGGTGACTCAATTACCTTCCTCCAGATATACCCCATGTCCTCATGGTACTTTGGAGGAGGGAGTGTGGCAAATAGCACAGATATTTGTGGGATGGCACCACAACCAGAGCTTCTCCAAGTACACTCATTTATTTGTGTGGGAGTTTGTGGGTAGCTGTGAGTGACTCCTGGATGTTCTGACCTACCGTGTAACAACTTCCACTGAGCTCTGGTCTCAGTCCTGCTCTACCTCTGAGTCATTCTCTGGATTTTCTTGCTCTTTGAAGGTGTTAGTAGAGGCACAGAAGATGGAAAGGGCAGGACCTCAGCAGCACATGGCGGCTCCTTCACTGCAATACACCCAGGAGTTCAGTAAAGCCAAACTGGATGGTGATGGAGCAGATGTTTATGGCTATTTCTCATTTTAAATCAAGATTACAACAATGTAGTGATTCAGCCCATTAGGGATTGTGCTAAAGTAACAAGGATCTTGTGTGTGATAGCTGGTTCACACAGCACCATAACAAGGTGTGGTGTTTGCTTCCACCTCTCCCCAAGACAGCCTGGCTAAGCAGGCACTGCTTGCACACCATCCCCTCTTGCTGCATCTCTGAATTTTTGTTCAAGCCTTTGATCAAATGACATGAAGTGCAAAGCTTGACCTTTCAGAATTAACCGATTTTTTTTTCAAAAAGCACAAGTTAAAGAGCTCTCCAGCTCTGTCATGGAGGCACAGCCAAGGACACAGAACAGTCTCACTGGATTTAGCTCTGTGGTACCTGGTGCCTCCAGGTCGTAGGTTTGATATCCCTTTACAGCCTTAAAAACATGATAATGGCAAAATCTGAACCTTCAAACAAAACCATGGAATTTATATATAAAAAAATATTTAAATTAATCAACTTTGGTCTGGAAGGCCAAGAGAACAAAAGTCCATCTCCAGTCCTGTATTTTTACCCAAGTCCTATGAACTACCTGTGATGTAGTTTTAAAAATGTGGATAAAAGTAAAATGAGGGGTTTTTCCTACTCAAGGAGTCAAAATTTTAAAAAATCATCATTAAGACCAAGTTAAATCTAGAGGAAGTTGTTAAATCACTGAATTAAATATTTTCATCCAGCGAGACTGGTTTTTTTTTGGGTTTTTTCTGGTTTCCTTGGAAACCAGTTTGTGCAGCCCCCTGTCTGTCTGTGTGTCCTGGCTGCTGAGGGAACCCACCAGCCGAGTTCTAAACCTTTCACAGCAACTCTGGCTGGGCAGGACAGTGTCAGGCTCCCTGTGGCTGGTGTGCAGGGCACTGCAGGGACACTTGGAGGGACAGAGTGGGAAGGAATATGTGACAGGAAGGAATGTGTGATGGGAAGGAATGTGTGATGGGAAGATGTAGTACAGGTGTAGTCAAGAAATCACAGAAATGCTTCTGTTTTCCATTACAAAAGTCAAACCCAGACACATATATTTCATTAGTGCTCTTGTTTGAGATCCCTTGGTTCTTACACCTCTGACTACATTCAGTGGCTGTTTAAAAAAAATACTTCCTTTTAAAATAATTGCAAAGCAAAAATCCCACTTTGTTTTTACATTGAGATCTTAGAGAGTAACAGGTAAAGCCAAAAACATTACAGTCAAAATGAAGATAATTTTTGTTTCTCTAAATTTCCAATTTACATAAAATAAAATCATGTAGCAAGATTTTCCTGAATTAAACCATGAGGAATATTTAATATTTGCAGGATTCCTGGGTGGAAACACATGAGTGCTTCAGTAACCAGATAGCAGAGCCAGCTGCCCTCCACTGCTCCCTGTGCTCCCCTGGGTACTGCCCTGGTAACACAATGCCAAGGTGTAGGAATTCTCTCTGGCTCCTGTTCAAATGGATCATTTTAATTAAGACATTATAGCCCAGGTAACTGAGTCCACAAACCTGCTGATTCTTAAAGAAATAGTCATCCTGAGAAATTCTTTCCTGAAATTAATTGGATTTTGCCTTTGGAAAACGACAAAATTTTAAAGGAATTTCTTAGTTTTTAACAATTTTTAAAATCATTAGCAAAATAAGAAGGTTTTAGAAGGTAATAATCTCTCCTTTAAATATTTTAGATATCTCAAAAATGTAATGCTTCAAATGGGAACAAAATGTTACCAGATTATAGGGAAGAAACTTTTCAGCTGCACAGAACTTATGACAAGAAATCTGAATTTCTCTTCCTGGAGAATTTGGAAAGTGTTGACGGATTGTCCTGATGCACAACATGAAACATTTCCAAAATCTTACAGTTCTTCAGGGAACAGGAAAAATCTTCCCACTCAGTTCTTGTCACAACGGAGGTATTTCATATTGGACTTTAAAAACACTGACAGATTTCTTCCTTCAGCCAAAGGAAGGCAGTGAGAGTTTATGTGTTTCAGAGAAAATTGATATGCTGGCAGACAACATCAATGTCTATGTGTGTGTCTTTCAAAATGCAATTGTAGTATGAATCATATCCTGAAGAGTTATATAAGGTTTGGGCTAGGAGTAAAATCTGTTGGTTTTTTTTCCCCAAGGAAAATTTGAATATAGTGAAAAAAAAAATATTATTGGAGATTTAATTGTAACAATTTCTGAAAAGCTGAAAATTAGGAACCTAGTTGTCTGAGTTCAGTATATTGCATTTATAAATGGATAAATATCAGTGTACAGCAGGGCTGTTTAGAGAACAGCTTCTCTGGCCTGAATTTAGAAACCACTCGATTCTGATGATAAATAAGAAAGGTCCCCTTGGTTATGTAAAAAGAAGAGGGAATCTCACTGAATAATCCCGAGGGATTATGCAGTCCCAGTGAAAGTCAAGTATTAGCCAGCAGCCAATGGCTTCACATCTGGAATCGGGAGCCCAGAGTCAGTAAGGGGGTGGCACTCATTAAAAATAGATCTGCTGAAGAGTTAAGATGATTATTGGTCCTGATTCGCAGGATTAGACACGGGGAGCAGTCTGTCAGGCTATTTCTTCACTTGCCCACACAAAAGCCTCCTCCGGGGCTCGGGCAAACCTCGATTGATGGCCAGGGAGGGGAGAGGGCAGTGTTTGGGAGGAGGAAAGACACTTTCCCTGTGCCCGTGTGACACTGGGCTCCCCTGCACGGGGTGTCCGGAGCCGGGGCCGGGCACAAAATCAGAGATTTGTGTGGCTTAAACGCTGGAGATGCAAATTATTAACACGATGCTGTGAAATCTTTGCAGCTGGATTTATATTGAGTTCATTGAATTTGCAGGGTAACAGGGAGTTTGAAGGTTCATTTCTTTGACAGTGAGGATGCTGGAGGCGAAAAACCAGTCTGGATACGTGGGATGGACTGAGAGTAGTGGGTGCAATTCAGAGTTTGAAATTAAACATGTCAGCAGGACTCTCAGTGTTGTGGGTAACTGAACAGAAATAAAAGTGTGCAATGGTCTGGCTGGGAACCCCTTCTTTTGCTTGTCACTGTTCCTTCTTTATGCTTATTTGCAGAAGTGTTCTGTTTTGCAAGAAAACACAAATATGTCAGGGGAAGAATAGATTTCATGATAGAAAATCATACCCTTTTGTGACTAAACATGCAGATTCAATGACCTCAGATATTTATTTCCTGACAATCCATTTCCCTTCATTTGCTGAGACAATGATAGAGCAAACAATTTAAAATAATAAGCACATTCAGAAAAATTACAACATGTGCTCTCTGCCAAGGGGGGAAAGTTCATTCATCAAATAAGTCATTACAGTCAGCTTGCCCAGATCCTGCTAATTCCAAAGAGGTACAAAGGATTTCTCATAACTCCTGGTTTATGTGTTTGCTGATGGAAAATGGAATATTCTGTTGAATCATTTGAGCACTGAGCTTTCATCTGGCCATTAAGTTAACTGCTGGGCAATCAGAGCTGGACCTCAGAAATGCAGATTCAGGGGGGTTATTTGGTAATTCTTTAATCAACAGCTCCTGCTGAATTACCACATGAATTTTGTTTTGCCTGGGGCTTTGTCATCCATAGTTACAGTTCAGATTAACCTGTCAGCTCAAATAAATGTACTTTTCTAATTAGGTTTTTGATGTTTCCATCTGTTGCTTGGACAAAATCTTTAAAGATCCTTTTCCACTTTGGATGAGAAACTCTCTCCTGAGAGGTGAGTGTTGCTCAGAAAAGCCTTCCCATCTCCAACAGACAATTCCCCCTTTGCAGAAGTGGGTGGATTCAACGAGGATCCACATCTTGGCAGCACAGATAATAAAAGAGAAGCCCATAAACCCAGTTATTGAAGCCCTGACAGGCAGCAGCAGTTCCTAAGCCTAATGGCTGCACACAGTGTGTTCTTTGGAGACAATCTCACTCAGTGCTTTCCCTGTAAATAATAATAAGATACAATGGATCTGTGGGAATTAAGTTCTTAGGAGGTGGTGATGTCATGTCCACAGATTCAGGGCACTATTCACTTGCTTTTGGGAAACATTTTATAGTTACATAATATTCCTCAATCCATGTTCTGGATCAGCTTTGTTCCATCAGGCTTTTCCCATTTAATAACTTCCGTCCCCAGCTTCACAAGTTTTTTTGAAATATGCAACCATATTTCAAAAGAAAAACAAAAAAAAGAACCCAAACCAAAAAAAAGCCAGAGAATTCAGCATCCCCTAAATCATGGTTGTTGCTCACATGGATATAAATAATAGGGGATGTTTAACTGAGGGCAGCTTATTTCTTATCTGAGGAAATATTAATGCCCCCCCTGTTATCTAATTCAGCGTAATGTAAGGGGATTTAGTGGAGATTAAGAGAGAAAGTGGGAGAAGGATTTATACTCTTTTGGGCCACGTTGGTGCTCCCAGGAGTTTTGGCATCACTTCCATTAGAAGAGGTGATTGCTCTCCGAGGAGTTAAAATAATTGGAAGGCGAGGCAAGCTCTTACACTGCAGTGAAAAAGTCCCCAGGAAAAAAAGATGCAATTGTTCAAGTTTTAGACTCCCTGCTCTGCTGCTGGAGGGAAACATCTTTGTTCTCAGACCTGGAGCCTGAGAAAAGACCGGCAGCACTTAATCCTTAACTGCTCTGCTCCTCTGCTTGGAAGAGAAATAGGCTCTGCAGAGATTCTCTCCCTCGGGATGACACAGCCTGGCCAGACAGTGACAGAGCACAATTCTACAATGTAATATTGTCAAACCAGTAAAGTTATATGTGCAGCTCCTTGGGATGCACCAGGCTCTTGATTGTAACACGGGTGATATATTTAACATTCCCCCAATGAATGCATTGAGGTTTATGAATATGTATTGGGTTTATACATGAACAAACTTTTATTTATATATGGGGAGCTATCTCAGAAGTCTGTTTCTGTTTGCCCTGAAGGATTTGAGGTGATTTGTGGTGTATCTAAGAATCAAGTCCCCAGATTTACCACTGCAGTTGAGAATTCCAGGAAAGCTGTGTACCAGAGTTCCTCTTTCTAGAAACAACATGAAATATTGGAATAACTGTTGCTCATGAGTCTTGGAGCCTAAAGTATCACCTGGTTTTCTGAAGGTCACGTATTTCCAGAAGCATTTTGGAGAAGTGAGTTTTTTCCTTGCAAACTGGCTCCTGATAAGCACTTCCAAGGCACAGAAAGGCTTAAGGAAGGTCAACAACTTTTCTGTGGTTTTATGAGATTCCAGCTGATGCCAGTAACAGACTCATGTAAATTGTGTGGGAACCTGGTTGTGTTAAGTGGCCAACAGTACCAGAATTTCTCTTTAGCATCTGGGATTGTGTGTAAAGTGCAAGGTTGACTTTTTTTTCCTGTGGATGTGACATTGGTGGATATGCACAATTATACATTGATGAGGATGAAAATGTGATCCCTCCAGGGCAGGCTATTTATGACATTTGAGCTGAGAGTTATGCTGAATGTAATTGCTCATTTTGGTGTTAACTGAGCAAAGGCAGGTTAGAAACTCAACACCTCTGGGCTGTGTAGTGAAACAAATACCATGTTTCCACACCCCCCAAGTATAGCAAAGGATGTTTGAAGGGCAAGAAAAATCTAAAATGTGAATTTTAACTGAGGAGAACCACCCATACAGTCATCCTTCTTCATCCTGTGAGTGTGGAATTCTGTGTCTGTTGTTCCTGTGACTGCAGCAGACTTCTGGCCATGGCCTGTCATCACTGTGACCACGGATCATGTTTGAAGCAGGTTGGGGTAAATCCATCCAGATCACTGGGTTTTACAGCCCGCTCATTTTTATTGCTTATTATTCCAAGCAAATGGAGTAATCCTCTGGGAAGTGAAAGAGAAAATAAAGACCTGGATATAATAATGTAGCTGTAACTATGGTGTCCAGTCATTTGCATTCACAAGTGGAAACTATTGTGCTTTGTGAAAGTGAAGGTTGTGGCCATTCTCTGGCCAGCTTAATCCAGACAGTGATCCCATAATCCATGCTACATTTACTGCCTTCCCCTCCTAATCGGTTTGGAGTTGGCATGATTTCTTCCAAATGTTAATGAAAACCAGGGAGCACTTACTCAGGAAAGTAAATGGAAATAAAATCCATATTTCCAGCCATTATTACAGCTCGTGCCTGACTTTGGGTTTATGCCACATCATTATGTTGAGCTCAGCTTCCAGTCTTTGTTTTTTATTGACCCTGTGGAATATTAGAAGAGCTTCATATGACCAAGAAAATGTTTGCTTAGGAAATCAAAGGAACAGCTTCCTACAGAATTCTCAAATACAAACAAACTTGTTTTGTTTAGGTTTGTTTTCCCAAGAACCATCAAACTTACATGCTGGATCTCTGAACTTCCTCCTTCATCACCCCATTTTCCATCTACTTTGAATGTGTGCAGCCTTTTTGTTGAGCTTATCCCATGGCCATCTTTTGTACCAGCCGTGCCACCCCACTCTGCTCTTATTTATTCCTCCTCAATTCTTGGACCTCTGAGTGGATTGTCACCAGAATCCCTTTTGTGGAACAGCCCCTGCTGTAGCTCCAATGTAACAGCTCCTTCTGGGTGTGTATTTGTACATTTTCATCTCAGCTGGGTGTCAGAAGGTAAGCTGGGTGCTGTCCTCTCTTCAGTTTGTAATCCCTGGAGGTCCTCAGACGAGAGGTCTGGCAGACCCAGCAAACCAAATGGGAACTCAGTGGTCTGATAAATGAATATAAAGCTCAACTTTCTACCAGGGCTCAGCCAGGCCATGACTTGGTCTGAGAGGCAGTGGTGTGACATGGCACTGCAGAGTGTGTGTCACCACCATGGTGCTCTCTGTGGGTCCTGCCTTCAGACCAGAGATGCTTTTCTGATGCACTCACAGCTGAGCTTTTCTGAGCACAGCCTCATTTGATTCAGCTGAGGACACTCTTGGCAAGAAAAATGGTCTGTGTTCATTAACCTGATGGAAGAGGTAGTTTACTTTTTGACTAATTTCCTCTTGATTTATTTTCCATCTGAAGCCATGTTCTTGGGTGACTCGTGGTTAATTTGTACTCCTCTATGCAGGACCACATGTGAATTAATCAGACTTCCCTCCAATCTGAAATGAGACCCCTAAATCAGGCCTCCATGTCAGGAGTCTGCAGCAGGTTTCTTCACCACCACCTTATTTCAGTCATTCCTGACTCAATTATGTGTGGAAACGCTGAGTTTAATTGTGTTATTCCTGGCAAAGAAGGAGAAAAAAAGCAGAGGAAAACTAGTTCTAACAATCCTATTTGTGAATTATAACTGTACACTCTAATCTAATCATGTTTCTCTTTCCCCAGATGCGGAGAATTTTAAGAGTGCCTCATTACTGACCACTAATTAAATCTAATGTGAAAGAAAGGTTGGGTGAAATCCTGCCAGCTTGAAGTTTCTGGCAAAACTCCCATTGACTTCAGTGGCACTCAAGTGTTACTTTTTGGGTTTTGGTCTATGTAGAAGATGATGATAGTAATTATTTATTATCTGGTATCATCTGGGGTCTTCAGTTAGAGCTCAGGCTTTGTGGCACTGGGCAAGAGGTTATTTGGGTTTTAGGTCATTCATCGTGGGTAAAATGCTGAGAAGTGCCTGTGTATAACCAAGTGATTTTTTTCCTGGGGCCCCACAGTCAGAGTCTTTTAAGAATGTGTATTTGGGTCTAGAAGAATTACCAGTCCCAAATCAGAAGGACAGCCAGACACCCAGGGCAATCCTGTCTGTTCCATGTGTAGGTGTTGTCCACACATACAGATGTGAGGGCTCATGCAGGAGGGATCTATAATAATATCCATAACACACAAGAGAAAGGAGTAAAGCATGTGGGGTCTGGCTTGAGGGGGATGATCTGCACAGGCATCTGTAAGAGCTGCTACCAGCAGTGAAAATCCACCCTGTCATTGTACTCCGATCAGTGATATTTACAGCTGTGTCCCGGCTTGATTGTGACTTTCCTAATTCCTCCCTAAAACTCATTTAAATTCCTTGCTGCTTTGTTTTTCTCTTCCCTCTGGCACTCCTTGATCTATGTAGTTCAATTAAAAGGCAGCATGAGGGCAGTGTCTACAAGAAGTTGTTTATTTCCACACTGTCTCGAACAGAAGTGCTTTAAATGCTCAGCTTCTACAGCAACAAATTTTTCACTTCTTTTTATTTCTCCCTCCCCTAATCTGCTAAAACTTTGCTTTGAATCTGTGGTGTGAGTTAACAAGTGTGTGCCCAGATGCCTGTCTGTTGGTATAAACTGGATTTTGCATTTGTGACAGCTCAGTGATGTGGCAGGCTAACAGGGCACACAGAAAGGGTCTCAGATTTGGTTTCTTGATTTTCCTCTTTGCTCACAGTAGCTCTGCTATGAAGGAGACTTTTCTAGCTTTGTCTTTCAGCAGCACTTTTGTACTTGATACCTTCTTGTTTCACCTGTAAGGTTAATTGTGGATGGAAAAGGATGTAATTAGATCTCTGTCATGGCACCACAGCGTGTCTGCTGCCTTTGGGGTTTGGTGTGCTGGTTTCAATGTGTCCCTATGAGCTGCTCTCATGTTGTGTTCTGAGATGAAGGTCTCAGGCAGAGTCTCCTTGCTGGCTGTGTAGGACAGTGAAGGAACCTGGGAGAAACAGAGGAGAATTAGTCTGAAGAGCAGATGTGCTGGGCTAGGACTAACTCACAAAATATTCTTTGAAAGTCCCCATCATCTCCAAGGAGACTGTAAGAGGTTATTTCCTTGGTAATGCTGCAAGTCAGACATCTCCCACCAGCAGGTTCCCCTAAGACCAAGTAAATATTTTGTTTCATACAACCTCTTTCTGGAGTGCTTTTCCTGTGTTTAATGTACATCATGATTTTTTCTGAGTATGCTTTAAATCTAATTGAGTCCTAACATCATCATTTGAAGGAATATGTGTACCTTTAACCTGTAATGCTTGGTTTGGCTAATTACAAGCCTGTTCAATAATTCCTTTTCATTTGAACTGACTCTATATCCCCAAAGAAAGATTGCTTAACATGACGAAATTTGAAACACTCAGTTTTGGACCATCACTGAACAGTCATGGGAAGAACAGTCCTTTTATTTCTCCTGTGGTGTGACTGCTCCTGGGGAAGGGTAATGGCTGTTGTGGAAATTTCTCCTAAGTAGTTTTTAATGATATTGTGTTAATGCAGTAGCTGCACTGCTTCAGGTTACCTTTGAAATATGGAGAGATGCTTCTTTTAGCATAGGGGAGGCCATCCAGGTTTATGGGAGAAATTCATGTATCCAGCTGATGTTAACAGGTCTCCTAAAGTCCTTGTAGTGTCTTCTGTTCTCAGATGGATATTCAGAGACAAAAATGGCTGTACATCAATATCAGGTTCTACATGTAGAAGAACCAGTATGTGATAAAAAGTAATAAAACAGACCTTTGCCTTCCACCTGTCCCATTTTCTGCTGTGGAAGGTGCAGTTTATGTCCGTGGAGACAAATCTGAGCCAGGGGTTGTCAGTGGGATGGGAAAGGCAGTGCAAAGCTCTCAGCTGGCATTAATCAGTGCTGTCACAGGTAACTCACAGTGGCTACACCAACAAGTATTGCAGGAAAACAGGGGCCACCCTGGAGAGCTGAGTTGTGGTTACAGACCCGGCTTCCACATCATGACACTTTATTATCAACTGCCCTTTCAAAGCAGAGGTTCTCAGCTCCCTGATCACAGCTTGCACATCCAAATGTTTGACAAATCACTGCATGGATGAGTGTATTTAATCAGCAAAGACTTTACATCTTCTTCCTCCTGTCAAGAGAGCATCATATGCATGAACATTGCAGTACTTTGGGCATTGCAGTGTCTTTGTTTAAAAACCCATGTAATCTGATTGGGACAGTTGCATTCTTAAAAAGGGACAGAGGACACTCTTAAATGTCTCAGCAAAGGCATCTCCCAGTCTAATTCCCAGTTTGAACCCCCAGGCCAGCTCCAGCTTGCAGTGCACTGCTATGCTTTCAGAAGGTGGAGGATCCTTGTTATTCTAGAGCCAGGCTGTTTCTGTTGTGACATTTTCAGCACAATAAAAACACTCATCCTCTCAAGTTAAATCAACAGTTGTGGCAAAATGGCGAACAGGATTGCAGTCAGATCCTCAATTGCCTTTAAAAGAAGAGAAAATGCTGTGTGACATTTGAGGATGACACTAACAGCATCACTAAAATAAATTAAATGAATGTTATTTCTTTTTCTGAGTAGGTTTTAGAGTCTTCAAAATGCTTTTCAGATTGTAACTGCTGAGTAGCATTAACAAAGTACCAAACATCTATTTCCTTGTAATTCATCTTTTGCAATATTTGATAGTCCTGAAGTAATGGAAGAGTCAGTCGTAACTGGAAATGGAAGAAATGAAGCATCAGAAAATATAGGATGCTATCAAAACAGAAAGCAAACAAGATCCTGAAATTAGAAAATGTGAGTTTTCAGCCTTCAGTACCTTCTCAAACAGAAGTTATAATGCTGTGTGGGGTTACAGGAGATTTACCCAGAGCTGTTAAGCTGCAAAGAGCTTGTGTAAATAGATTTAATTTCCAAACAAAATCAGACCTCACTCAAAATGAGCACTTCTGTCTAGATCCATCCTCAAATGGTAAATTTCTCGAGAAAGTCTGAGCCCTGACTTCTAGGCCCCCACTGTAGAAGTTTGTGGTTTAAGCCAGGCACGAAGCAAGCCTGGTTCTGAGTTTAAAGTGAGAATGACAGAGCAGGTGGGTTCCAGGGAGTGAACTTTGTGTGACTGCTTAGGGTCTCCAAAAAAAAAGAGCAAGCTATGTGTTTTGATTTATGGAGAGGATTAAAAGCTAGAGATGACATAAATCACAGATAATTGTTTTGAGGAGGAGTTTGATTCTCCAGATGTGCTGTTCTCAGTCCGCAGAGGCAGAGTTAAAGAATTTCAGGGATCACCTTTGACTAAAAGGTTCACAAGCCCTTGCCCTTGGTCATTTGTCAGATCATGACACCATGAGGGTGCTCCAGCACCCTCCACCACCCTGGGATGGTGCAGACCATGTTTGTGCCTGTCTGGATGTGCCTTTCATGTGTTCAACAGCAATACAAGCAGGAGTTCAAGGACAGGTGCTAAAATCCTGTCTCAGCTCACTAATCCAAACTGCAATGATTATTTTTGCCCCATTTTATATATATATTATAAAAACAGTACTTCTCAGCTTTTGATGAGGTCTCAGAAGTCTCTAAATAAAGTCCCAGTGAAGGACCAGTTTCACCCAAGGCAAAAGAGTCCCCCAAAAGAGCCTGTTTGCAGAATCACTGCGTTACAATTAGCTCAGCACAATCCTTCCATGAGGAATTACAGGACCTTACTTGCAGCATCTGTCAAAATAATTGCACCTCTCAGTGATTTTTATCCCTCTATTCCTTATTTTAAGTATATTCATTAATTAAATGGCTCAGCTTATTTGAACATGGCCCTGAACTGAAATGAGCAGTACATCATACTCATTATCCTCTGAGCATATTGCTGGGAACTTGAGCAAACTAAACCCCTGTCTGTCTGCTCATCCTCTTTGAGCTTTCTCTAGTTCTTTGCTTGTTCCTGTTATGGAGACAATACTGTGAAGTGAAAGGCTGAATGTTACCTGTTGAGCTGTAGGTGACAGGTAACACCAGAGGGCTGAACTTACACAGGTATGTGCAGAGGATGGATGGTACAGAAATAGGTGTGGGTTTCCTTCTGGAGACTGAAGGATGGTACAGATCAGGGTGAGTCAGGGAGTTTAGGTGTGCTGGTTTGAACTGGGATAGCATTAATTTTCCTCATGGTTTCTAGTTTAGGGCTGTGTTGCGGATTTGTACTGCAAACTGTTGATAATTCTGGGATGTTTTGGCTGCTGCTGAGCAGGGCTCACACAGAGCCAAGGCCTCTTCTGCTCCTCACCCCACCCCAGCAGTGAGGAGACTGGTGGGGGCACATTGAGCTGGGAAGGGACACAGCCAGGGCAGCTGATCCCAGCAGGATTCAGCTGATCCCAGACTATTCCCTAGTTGTAAGGGAAGGGATGAGGTTGGGAAAGGTGCAGGGCTCCTGCTCCAGTTGTGGGAAGCAAAGCGGGAGGTCACTTCCCTCTTGCAAAGTTCATCCTGTGCTGCTCCCCGAGCATCTCTGGTGAAACCACTCACAGGGAAAGGCAGACGAACAAAATTGAAATCATCTGCAAAGAAGCAGTAGCTGAGGGGTATTTTAATGCAGTAGTTCTAATGGCTTCTCATTTCCTGCTCGGGAAATGTGTAACTAATTAAGTCTATGACATTCATTTAACTCAAACAATAAAACCTGCTCATGTCATCAGAGGTATTTACTAAACATACATTTTCCTGAGGGGAAGAGAGGAGAGTTTGTAAACAAAACATGAAAATATCTGTTTATCACCTTTCTGAATTCCAGATAAAGCTGTTGCCAACACTGATTAGGACTAGTGGCATTGATTAATATTAGTGCCTGCAGTAGCAGCACTTCTTTGAGATTAGGAAATAACACTAGTTTTAAGGTGATGGCTCATGTTTAAAGCTAGGCAGAGGAAAAGGTCTTGTAATTCCAGTAGCAGATGTTGTACAAGTGTTTGCTTACTTGCTCTGTTACTCACTTGTGCCATGGGAAGAGCCCTCAGCGTGCTGCAGGGCTGTGTGGGAGGAGAGCCGGGATCGCCCAGTGCTCCAGGGGAAGTGATCTGCTACTTATTCCTGCAGTGACATTTCATGTGAGGGCTGAATATAAAATTACAGCAAAAAAGAAACCTGTAGTATGAAGTTCTGAAAGTCTCAGAATAAGCAGTCTGAACTGGTCACCTGAGAATGACAGCGGAGTCTGGGATCAAATGGGGATTGTCCCATTAAAGGTCCTGCACAGCTCCATAAAGCAGCCTCAGTCAGGGATGCAGCATCTCTCCCTGCACACACAAGCACCCTTTGGGGCCCCTTAGCAGCCAGAATAACTCCCAGTATCATTTCTGGGCAGAGGAACTGCTGCTCCTCAGATCTTGTTTTGCTTTGAACACACAGATGCTTCTGTGCCATTTGTTGCCATCCAGCAGTGGGGATTGCTGTGAGTCTTCCAGAGGAGGCAGCTGTTTTCCAGGGAGCAGCAGAACTCTGGGCACTGCCAGTGTTTGTCCCTCAGAGAGTCTTTCACAAAGCTGAGGAATTTGCTTGGTGTCTCCTCAAATTTTGGTGCAAGTTGGCCAAGAATTTGACACCCACCCTTCACTACTGGCCCACATCTCATGGCCCTCAGCAAATCTGCTCATGTCTGGTCATGCATAGTGGTAGGGAACCCCTGAGCATGTGTTTTGCTCAGTCTGCCCATTTAGCTTCAGCACTGGGCACTACCTGATTTCTGTCTGGTTTCCCAGCAGAATCTGTTGTGTCTAATTGGAGATTATTCCAAGTGTCACAACAAAGACCAAATCTGACAGTTCAGCTGAGCACTGGAGTAATGAGTTAAATAATGCACCTTGGAAAAGTTAATCCTTAGAAATCCGTTAGACATATCTTGTTTTCCAGGTCAAAGCAGAGCTATGTTTAACCTCTGAGAGGAATTCAAGAATTTGGGGATGGGGGACAAACAGAGGACTGAGCAGTTATTTTGTGGAGTGCACAACCTCACCTCAAGTTGCAAAACAAACTTACTCTTACTGTGAAAGCACAACAAAAGTTGGATTTTGCTTCACTCCTCCCAGATCTTGTCCCAGAAGATGACAGCCAGGCATAGAAATAAAATCAAGTACCATATCAAAGAGATATTAAATCCTGCTGCCAACAATTGGCTTCATTTTTCTAGTTATTGATTGCTGTCAAAGTCCTGTCTGGGGAAGGCTACAGAGTCCTGGTTTATGACAAAGCCAGCTTTATATTTCCTCTTTAATTTCAACAACAACCTCAGAGAGCCACAGGACTTGTCAACTAATTCCCTAAACCCTTTGGATTGTCCTATGCCGTATAAGCCACAGAGATGTTGTGAATACAAAAGCCATCCCATCCTCTCCAGTCTGGAATCATTTCTGCCTGACCATTTCTCCCAGGAGGCTCAAAGAACCCATTTTCCCCAAGGAGGTGAAAGAAGTTGACAGCAAACTACTCAGGCCAGTAGTTGTAGCAGTTTTGAGGGTTATTTTGAAGCCATCACAAACAGCAAGAAAATTCCTGTATTCCCCTCTCCTCGCTACTTGCCTTGTGAACAGGCAGAGTCTCTTTAACAAATATAGGGAAATCTTTTGTAGATTTAAGCCCCACTCATAGTTTTCTCATATTTTTCCCATTTTTCTACATCTATTTCACACAGGCCAGCCCAGTGCACAGCGCTCCCTTTGATCTGTGCACCAGAAAATCTGTATCAAGTCAGCTGCACATTTCTAAGCAGATTAAATTTGCCCTTGTGGTTCATCAGAATCCTGACAGATCTCCTTTGTGTGCTTTGTGGTCCAAGATCCCAAAGCAGCAAAACCCTACAGCCCATCTGGAAGTTTAAGCACATGAGCCCTCCTTCGAGGGGACTTACTCATTTAAGGTGCTTAAAGCCTCGTGCAACCAAAGTCCTCTGCTTTTATACACTTACCAGTGACCTTCACCTGAAGATTACTGGAATTCTCAGAGCTTGTAGTTTGGGTTTCTTGGGAAGACTGCTTTAGGAAAGTGAAAAAAGGCTATAGTCTTCACATCAAGACGTGGAGGCCCTTTGATGTTTGGTGTGTGATGGAGATATAAAGACCTAAATTTGGACATTAGTTTAAAAGAAAAGCCAAGGATGTAACTGAGAGTGTTTGAGGAAGTTATAAGAAATTGTGTGGGACAAAGTATCCCCTCTTTGGCTCCATGAAGTTACAGGTTCATTTGTTCTTCCCATGCCTGAGCCTAAGTTCAAAGGAGGGTTTGTACCCAAGAGAGGGACCTGAGGTGGAGGAAAGTCCAAGGGTCTGAGGGAAGATGTTACCGAGGGCTGAAGTGACTTGGGACTTGTGCTTGCAAGCAAAGCAGTCTGCTTTTCCCAACAGTAATTGGGGAAGGCCCATTTTGGGGGTCTAACATCTACCCTGGGCTTCCAGGAAGCAGCTTTACCACAACAACAACTTTTAACAGAGGTAAAGGCTTTGACCCAACTCTAGCCTCAGCTCTCTCACCTAAGTAACAGCAGAAATGCAGTGTTTTCACTTTTTCTTGATTGCCAAACAAAGCTGAAAGGCTGTCATGCCTGGGGAAATTAATATCTTGGTACTTTGCTATAAAAATGCCTTTTTTAGGTTGCTATATTTAGCCCAACATCTCCTGTGAGCTATATTTTAGTGTCATTCACAGTGGAAAATAGTCTTCTGAGGTCAGGAGCCAAACACAGGAGGAACAACCCTCAAAAGTGTTCTGGATGGTGCACATCCTCTCTCACCAACGGAAATATTCCAATTTCGGTGCAAATCATTTGTCTGGTAAATTACAAATGTCAAGGTAAAATATTATGAAAGTAGTAGGAGCAAGAGGAAACTGGGCTTAGTTTTTTCTCCCCTTTTGCACCACCTTGAAGCCTTCTCGAAAGCTGAAAGGTTTTCCAAAATATATTTCCTTGGAATAAGCTGCAAGCTATTTATGGTTTCTGGTGAGATTCTAAGCTACTGATGCCTTTAATTTGCATATTTATTTGGTTTTTTTGCAAAAACAAAATAGAGAGCAGTTGCTTGTGTGAACCTGAAATCTGTTACAAACATCCCAATTCTTGACTAGGGAAGTTCAATGAAATACTTTGTCTGAAAAATGAATTGCACCTTTTAATCTTTTCAACCTGACAGGAAATAAAATAATAAGAAGAAAAACAAAATTAAATTAAAAGCAACAAACCACTTTTTTATTTAAATGGGACTGAGGGAAATCTAAAGTGATGGGGGAAATTCATGGCTGGTGTTATTTGTGGGATCTGCAACTTAGAAAAGCTGACGGAGATAATCTCAAAGGGGCATCTTTGATTTAGATCCCAGGGCTGAGGGGATAAAGGGATCTCTCTGCTAACATAAAATTAGGAATGAGCAGGGATTTTATATCATTTTGATGCTACTGATAAAGCCATTTTGACTTCTTGTGCCAGTGACTTCAATTGCTGGGGTGAGACAGCCCAGCGGGTGATGCTAAAGCAGTGCCTGCAACATCGATCCCAGCCAGGTGCTGCAAACCCCAGGTCTCACCCCCTCCTCACCCCCTCCATCTGCACTGCCCTATTTATTCACTGCACAGAGGTAAATGGCACTTGTAGCTCTGAGGAACTGGGAGATTTGTGCTTGCTGCCATCAAAACCACACTTGGTATTTAATCTTCAGCCCACAAAAGTTGCAGCCTGTACTTCTAAAACACACTCAGTGATGGAATCATTGCTGCTGCACATGGCTGGAAAGGAAGAGAGGCAGGTTACCACGTTTACTCAGTCCTTCCTCATAAAAATAGCCTTTGCTTTGATGTTTCAAGTGACCTTAGCATCGATCAACAATGGCAGCCCTCAGCAGCTTATTCAGTGAGCTGATGTTTGTAAATAAGGAGAAGATTTTAATCCACCATAGCAAGAGGTCAGCTGGAGAGGAGGAATGATTTACACATGGATCCCATGTCCTCTCACAGAACTGGGCAGCCCCCCAGGTTGGAAAAGTCACAAACCTTTTTTGCACAAAATCAGAAAAAATTTAATTTAATTAGATTGTGACTAGCTATGATATCAAAGTAACAACAGTGGGGAGGAATTTCTGGCCATTTGAGTTCTCTTTTTAGTAAAGCATCTTTTGTAAACCACTCCCACAGTCTTTATTCACAAACCTTTAAATCTCTGGGAGTCCTCCTGCTCCCCAAACATCCCTGTCATTACTCCCAGTGACCTCCACTCGGGAGCCAGCTCATGCCCTGGAATACCATTCTTTCTCACTGATTCCCTGCCAGAGGTGGAGGTCACGGCAGGGGCCCCGCAGGGAGAGGTGCTCCCAGCAGCTGCCTTTCCTTTCCCTGAGCCACAGGCTCTTTGCTGACAGTTTTCCAGCTTTTGTATCTCTGGAATTCATCACTTGCAGCACAAAAAAACAGCATCTGTGCAAGGAAACGTCCTTGGTAATTCAGCATAGAAGGGCTGTGTGCACATAACCAAAGTAAGCAGCCCAGAGCTTTCCTCCAGGTCTAGCACTGGTGACAGGAAAGGGAAATCTCCCATAAATTACTGTTGTACTTTTAAAAGTTTGTAAGTAAACAGCCATGAATCAACTTTGTTCTTCACAGGGGCCTGTTTGTGCAACATGCAAGTTTGAGGGCAGTCCTTGAGCAATGCAAGATGCCCCTACTCAAGGTCTCCCATGAGTGCCACAGCTATGGGGCAAGCTGGCATCTGCCCAAAAATGAATACTGTGAGAAAAAGGGAAATGGAAAACTTTCCTAAATCTTATTGTTTAAGACAGAAGTCTGGACTTTGTAAGATATTGGTTTGTGAGGGAGAGCAGTGAGCCTGGTGTTTTGTTGGCAGATTCAGAATAGTTTGGATTGCTTTGTAAAGCAGCTCCTGGTGCACGTGGCCTTACTACTAGAAGTCTTATGCCAGTTATGTCTTCTCCAACTCTGAATGGACACAAATGCCCCCAAATCCAATGTAACTGCCAATGCAAGAGGTACCTAACACTGCCCTATTTTTTATTCTTGTCTATCAGCAACCATTTCCCTGCTGGTTGGGAATGCCGAGGAACAGCTCAGAGCTCTCTCACTCCCACAGACTCCTGCCAACATGATTTAGGCAGCTCTGAAGCAGAGGAATTGGAGGGGCACACCATGGATGTTGCAACACATCCCTGTAGTTGTCTGTGCTGTCAGTAGCTGGCTGCAAAGCCCATTAAAAAATACCAATTTTTTGAGCTGTGGTTATTTCTTTACTGCGGTAAAAGAGATTGTGGCCATTTAAAGGACTATGATAGAGTCTGTAATATAATTAGATGATCGTGAAAAAGCAATACTGGAATTCAATCACAAAGCAATCCACATGCACTTCCTGAAGGTAATCAATCCCAGTGTCAAAGGAAGCCCATTGTTCTCGTCCCCCAGGGTCTCCTGCTCCCACAATGTACAAAGGGCCTTCTTGTCAAGACCAACAAATCTACTTCCCCATCTTAGCTAAAGATAAGAAAACAATGTCTGGACTATCCAGACAACTTGTCTTTCTTTAGACACTTTGCTGTTCTCTTTCTAAGTTTCACTGTTTCCTTGTTTAGGCAATTGCTGACGTACAACTGATAATACTTTCCCCAGGGTAAGGCTCTGCTTGTCTGTACACAGAGTAAAACTGAAAATCAGTGACAATCATTCTGCATTCAGAACAGGGTACTGAAAGCAGTATTCACATCCCTAAGTCCATGGTTCATGCAGAATTGGTAAGGAGTTGTTCAAAATACAAGCCAGCTTTCAAGGTCCTCCTTTGGTGGCCTTAATTTAAAATTAGACTTTTTATTGTCCCTTCCCATCTGTGTACTGTGAGATTTGATTTGTAAACACTGGCCCAGAACTCAGCATTCATTCATTAATGCTACCAAGAATGTTCTGTTTTGTAACCAGAAAATTGAATTACATCCTCTACTTCATTTTAGTACTTTCCACCTTTCATCTAGGAAATTATTTTTTTGTCTAGGAATTATTCTGGTTAGATTTCTTTCTCCACTGTTTAATAATTCACATACACACACACAACTCTTCTGGGTGAAAATATATATGATGTCCTTCCAGCAGGTAAAATTCCATCTATAACATACCTGTCTGAGCTTGCTGAGGATAACAGGAGTTACGACAGTGAAACCGAAGCCAGAATTGAGTCTGTATCTATATTTTGTGGGAGGCCTCCAGGGCTCAGACAACCTGGGAAGATAAAAATGAATTGTCTGCCTCAGTGAAGCCACCATTAGCTAATGGTTCTCCACTGCAATTGATGCAGCTTTATAAAGGGAAAACTTTCCCTGAGAGTCAAATCCCCGGCAGCAGTGAGGGCCCAGCAGGTCCCTCCGCCGGCATCCAGTGCTGCAGCAGCCAGGAGGGATTAGGGGCATTTCCCCAAGGCTTCCCAGTGGAATCAATGCCTGCTAATCTTTAGAAAATTACACTAACAAGCTCCAGGCACGAACTGCAGGAGCTCGGCACACCAGGCTCTGAAATCACGCACAGGCCATTAATGTAGCAAGGCTTTAATGAACTGGAAAATCTCTCCAGGAGGATGCCTTGAGGTTCCCACCTCTCCTAAGTTGGTCTTAGGGCAGACAGTCAGCTCTGAAAGCAAAAATGCTTCTTTTGGGGCTCATCCAGGCTGGGGAGCAGCCCCAGGTACTTGGGCTTTGAACTCCATGCGAGTGAGAATCAGCTGCTCTGGAAAAATCCTGAACTCAGAAATAAAATGGCAAGTGCAAAGAAAGCTGCTGGTGGATGTGCTATGGAAGTGCTGAATGTAGTTTCGAGGAAAACTCTCTTTTCTCCTCTTTCAAACAGCTAGGCAGACCTAGAAGGTGCAGCAGGCCAAAACATGGTGGTTAGAGAGGCTGACAACTTCAAAATGAATGAACTCTTGCTATAGCCTGCATAAAAAAAAAAAATTACCTACTACTTTTTTTCTATCAGTTACAAGATCTACTTATTTCCTGAGCAATGTTCTAATTTGCTTGATGCTTATGAGATATATTGCCTGCTTCCTACTCTGTTCCTATTGGACCAGCTGCAAGGTTGTCTAATCTCTAAAAGGAATAAGCATCTGTTTCCTCTATGGGCTATGTCTGATTTAAGGTAATTATACTCCTATTATAATGCTACACCACAAATCTTAGGGAAAATAAGAAAAAAATTATGTTTTTTTTTCTCGGAAGATGTTTTAACTTGTAATCTAAGAGGAATGAAGATTGGATCATTCTTTAAAGGAGGCAGCCTCCAAATTTTTTCCTCTCTCTGGATAGGAGTTTGGTGCACTGGCTCCATATCACTGTCTTGTCTTTGTAAAATCAGCATCCAACAGACTCTTGCCTTTAAAGTTCTCCCAACTGGCGTGTCCTTGTCCATCCTGATCCATCAGCAATCCACGCAGCCCAGGAGCTGTGAAGGTAGAAATAAGAAAGCTGGGTTTTCTTCCAAGGGAGAGGAAAAAAAGTGACCAAAAAGCAGAAGGAAAAAAACAAACTTTTGGGAAAAGGACAGAGTGCAGGAGGTAAAGTTCTGTAGCTAATCAGATCACTGTGTGGAGGCAGGGAAGGGATTTTCTCCCACTCCTCCATATTTTGAACCACTCTCACTGCAGTTCCCTGCACACATTGGCACTGACAAGGAATGGCCCATCAGAGGTTTGTGCTGAGTATCAGCAGAGAGACTGCCACACCTCCTCACCAAGAAATCCACATGAATCTGCATCTTTATGTGTGGTTCTAATATTTTCAGTTATTTTTAAAAATTAGCATCTTTATTTTCGCATTTTGAGGTCGAGCATTTGACTTTTGAATCCCTAGGGGTGAGTTCCTCCACAACAAAAGGCACATGCTGCCTCCTCCACCCTGAAGTGGAGTCTCAGTTCAATTTTCATTCTCAGACCTGGGGATTTTCTTCATCTTTATCAGCAGACGTTACCTCTGTTCTGCAAACCCTGTCACTTAAAAGGCTCAAACAAAGCAACTTTCCCATTCAGACAAAAACAACCAGACATGCATCTTAAGGATTTCTGTTTCCCAGAGCTCCTTAACCCTCTGACCTCACTTCTCAGGGTTTAATAAGAAACCTTTTGTCAATTTTTTTTCATATTGCTGATTCTGACATGGGGAAAGGGTAAGTATTACCTTAAATTTGCCTCCGAATTAAAAATGCTGCAGAATCAGCATTTTTTAATGCAACCTTTGAACAACTGGAATGTTTCCTTCCATAAAATCCTCAATGAAAACTGTGTCTGAGGCCAATATTTGCCTCCCTGCAGAGTGTGAAACCCACAGATTTCAGCAGAGATTCCTGTGCTATGAGAATCAATTCCACTTGCAATGGGAATAGGATTTCATCCTAAAACACAATGGTCCCAGAGCAGTTTGTCCCAGCTGAGGATCAGCCAGTAAGTGGGAAATTTAAAGCAGGAGGGACATACCTTGAAATCTTGTCATTTGAAAAAAATGAATTAGAAATAATTTCAGGTTCTTCTCTGCCTGTTGTCAGTTTTCTGACTTTATGCTCCCCACATTCCTATTTTATAGGGCCAGGGTTTTGCTTTTCTCTGTTGTTTTCTACAACATAGACCCAAACAGCAGGGGCAGCCAGTCATAAATGGGAAACAATTCCAAAATATTCCCCATGCATGAAGAGGGAGGCCAAGCACAGATGGATTGACGTAGAGCCCTTTGATGAAGGTTGGGTTTTTATAACTAGAATTTCACTCATACTCTGTAAACCCTTATTCCCTATCCAGGGTGGGATTCCCCATCCAGGGGTGGGATTGTATTACATTTCAGAGTACCCTGACCCAGAGAAGCCCTCAGAGCCTGTAAACACAACCCCTGCTCATCCCTGCCTCTTGGAAACACTCATCTGCTGTCAACACTGCTCTGCTGTCAGCCATCACCACTTTCCTACCCTTTCACTGTGCCTTTTCTACCAGTCCCTGACCCCACCAAAGGTCAAAACTTGCAGACTGAGGAACGCAGGATAATTGCAATTCCAAGTCTTAATTGTGCTTTGGGGTGGGGACCATCATTGTGCTCATTTTTTTACAGTAGCTGGAACTCCAAAATCTTGCTCTGCAGGGAGACCTCCCCAATATTACAATCCTCCTTGCAGTGTCAGCAGATAAAGCCTTTTCCCAGGGACACATTTTGGGGTGTACCTTGGCAGTGCCACCGTTTAATTCTCAAGGTCCAGGCTGACTGAAACATAAAACCCATCTCCTTTGGTTTGAACTGTTCACATTATTTTTCCTTGCCTCATTCCAGACTTAGTCATAAAACCATCCCTCAGTTGTTTGGTTTTTTTTTTCCTTTCCTTAAATAGGAGTTCCATCTCCTCTGAGGAATAGCTGTGGATTCCAGGATTTGCCCTCATGTCCCAACCTCGGGCTCCCGGTGCCTCCCAGGGTGGTGGGAGGAGGACCCATGTGCCCTACAAGGACAAACAGCCAAAGGAATGGGGCTGATCCACCCCCTGGAAAGGCTCCAGCTGGCTCCAGAGGGAGTGGGATCAGTCCCATAGTGGGGAGGGTAATGATCTAGCCAGTTAGCCTGGCATTTGTTAGACCAGAGCAGCAGCAGCAGCACAGACATTACTCATGTCCCGAGATATGCAGGGCTAAGGCCAAGATTCCTTGTGGATCTACAGGCTTGGTGAGGCTCCTCAGGGCCCTTTCCATGTCTCCATGGTTCTGGTAGTAACCCCTTGGCTTCTGGGCTTGCACCAGGGCACTCTGATCAGCAAGCCTCTCTTTTCCCGGTGGCCCCAAGCCTCCACTATGGAAGGAACTCATTTGCAAAGCCCCCAATTAAAAATATGCTGATCATGTTTCAGAGAAAACAGAAATTATTCTCTACATCTGTTCTGCACAGAGTATGGAATTATAAATCCCTCTGAGCAGCATATAATGAGAAGAAGGTGAAACAGGCTGAAATGCTTCTGGACCACAACGGGTCAGTTCACTCTCAGCTTTTTGATTTGAAATTCCCATTCCAGGCAAACACAGTGGAATTCCATAGAATTTTATTTTTTTTTCAGAAAATTTGAAAACTGTTGAAATTTATTGTCATTTGGGTTTGTGATATACCTGTCAAAATATTTTTGTTAAGAATTAGTATTACTACCTAAAGTATATGTTTTCAGGCTGTCACTTTATGAGTATTGACAATTTACAATAACTACTGCCCTTTGGGAGAAAGAGCCATTAGTTATTCCTGCATTGAACATGTTTTTCCATGTTTCCAGGAGCTGCTTTGTCTAATGAATGGCTGCTCCAGTAGATGTATTGTGTCTAATGCCTTTGCTTATGCATTCCTGAGACTTTGCATTTGTCCCAGCAGCCGCCTGGAAGTTTCTGACTGTGACCCCCACTAACAGGCTGATCATGCAATTATTCACGTGAAGGGATTTGCTTATATTCTCAGTTATTATCTCTTCTGATCTCTTAGCAAACAATTACTTACAAAAAAAATCAGGATCAGACTCTGTAACATGCAATTATAAATCTCAGTTGGTAGAGAGGGGGGAGAGCAGCACGTTTTCTTCTTAAGAGAGAGGGGGAAACTGTAGGAGCTGGGCTGCTGTGCCAGGTCATGTGTGACCTGTGTGTATGTTATGGAATTTCTGACCTAAATTCCAGTGTTTTCTCCCGGATATAATGGTGCCTTCCTATAGCATAGACTGCTGGTTTATTAGTCTTCATTCTCGCTTAATTTGAGTTTCCTTCTATACATCCAAATGATGTTTAAATATGTTTTCCTTGATAGTTCTTTGAATAATATAGTATTTTGTACTTTGTACTATTTCACAATTATTGTATGTAAACTAATCATTGAGATGTTTAAATATGCCAGCTTAGGTTATTAACAGCAGTGTGAAAAACTGCCTGTATGGGAATTCCAGATCAAAGCCCCAGTGAAGACTTCTCCTTGAGGCAGCTCAGCAAAGAATCCTAAGGAATTAGTTGGGAAGAACCTACTCCAGCCCAGTTTTGCAACTTGATTTTTCAACACTGACACAGAGTTGACTATGGAGAATAAGAATTCCTCTGCTCAAGGAATTGCTGTGAAGATTCTTGAAGGAGGGAGAGAGCTGCCTTGAAGTTCCTAGAAGCAGGACTATCCAGTGGTCCAGAGATTAGAATTCATTCAATCAATAGCTATGAAGAGGGTGCTAACTGTTGCCCTTCAGACCCTCATGTTCTAATTAAATGCTACTTTGATTTGCAAAGGCTACCTCAAATTTACAGTTGGCAACAAGCTCCCAAAGGAAAGAGATAGAGGAGTTAGAACTAGATGGGACTGGGTGGGTTTCCTCCAAAGCTAATCTGGGACAAGTGTGATTTCAACCCTTGAGACAAAGGCAGGCCTCACATCTGAGGGACAGGGATCCAGAGACACAACTCACACTTCCAGGATTACATTTCAGTGAAGAGTCTGGAAAAGCTCAGCTGCAAATGCCATAACTTTTCACTCACAGCCTGAAACAGCTGTTTAAGTCTGCACAGAAAAGTAAATCTGCCCTGCTGCAAACAGCATGTCCTGGGTTTCTTTGGCAGAAGTGTTGAGTTAATAGAGACAGAAAGTTTGTAATAACTGCCAGCTCTGCAGACATGAAGCTCCACATAAAAAGAGTTTGTACAGTATTTGTCTCCATTACCTTGGCATGAGAAGGATTTTCTCTCTACACAGGCATGAGTTCAGCAAAGTAGGGGTGTGGGGCTCAGTGCCCCAAAAACTTCAAGCAAACTCATTGCTCTGACACTGACTTTTGGCATTCTTCTTACAAAGACCCTTCCCGTGCCTGCAGCTGCTCCAAGGAGCTGTGGGAGGTGCCATTCAGCCATCAGCTAAATTGGCCTTGTCATTTTGTCCCTAAGGACTTGATGGAATAAGAAATGCTCTGGATTCTCTACTCCAGCTACTGAGTCTCCACTTACTCCCAAGGCATGGAGTTTAGTCTGCATCACTCCTTTGATGTAAAGTCTGAAGGGAAAAAACGTACAGAGGAAAAGCCTTTCCCCCTGGGTGGAAGAGATGGAGCTCAGAGCACCCAAACCTATGGGTGGACAGTAAAGGAGCTGGTATTTAACCACACAAGAAGCTATGATTAAATTAATCCACCATTCTCCTTTTTGCAGCTCTTAGGGGGAATTAGATCAAGAAAGTAACAAAGGAATGCCACAGTCTGCCAATAATGTAATTAAGGAACCAAGCCTCATCTGAGCTTTCTCTTGCCAAAGAGCTTGCTGGATGCAAGTTGGAAGAAAAAATCAAATTCAAGACTTTAAAGAGAAGACAGAGAGATATTGTGAGAAACTATTTGAATATTCAGCTATTCACTTCCTCCTCTTTCCTTAACACTCTCAGAATGCAGAAAACATGGATGATGAAATAATGCACCTACTTCAGGAAGATTAGGCAGAAAACAGTGATTTCTTGGGGCTGGTTACACTCAAGAACAGGTTAATGACTTTGAAAGACAGGTAGGCTTGGAAGGAAATCTGGAACTTCTGCCAAATCAGCTGCAAATGTTTATCCTATACTATGAAAACACACTAAAAGAATGGCCCATGGGACTTGTGGGCTCAAAGGTCTCTAGGATACTTTCAGAATGTTCTCCTACTCCCACTAATTAGATACAAGTCACAGAGGCCTTAGGTTGCCATGATTCAAGCTGGACAAAATCTACAACTACTTGTTCTGTAGAAATGATTTGCTTTGGAACATGTCCAGAATTGCTGGGCACTGAAAAATTCAGATAAATGAACCCTGAAGAAGCAAAAATGTTGCTAAGTGGTGCAAAACTTGAGTGTAAGTCTGAACTCAAACACTGGCAAGCCCTATGCCTGCTCTGCAGGTATTAAGTAGCCTGTATTAGGAAGAGCTATAACATAACCAGCAGAGAGATTTGATGATTAGATTAGATATTAAAAACAAATTCTTCCCTATGAGGGTGGGGAGGCCCTGGCACAGGTTGCCCAGAGAAGCTGTGGCTGCCCCATCCCTGGAAGTGTCCAAGGCCAGGTTAGACAGGGCTTGGAGCAACCTGGGATAGTGAAAAGTGTCCCTGCACATGGCAGGGGTAGAACAACCTTTAGGATACCTTCCAACCCAAACCAGTCTGCAGTTCTATGATGTGGTTCCATCACTTTTTGAGGGGGCAGGCTAGAGGGGCATGAACAAACAAGAAACATGCTGGAGATTTAAGTTTATGCATATGTAAACATATAGAACTATGTAGATACATAAAAAGATTTATCTTTATATAACATAAACATAACATTATATAGCTCCATTATATAATACACAATATTTAACAGGAACTGAAATAAACATTTTCCAGCATATAAAGTTCCCATGGGGAATGGCACAAGCAGCTGTGTCCTGCCGAGCTGGGAGTGTACTCCCAGGAGAGTTAGAGGTGTGACCATCCTCTGTAGGACCTCAGCACTCAGGTCTGAAATACAGTCTGGATTTAGTGCTGCTTTTAAGCTCTGCCTGGTGCTAACAGGGTGTTTAGAGAGCTTTTGCTCTGTGCTTGGCTAACAACACCCAACCTCCTCTGCTCAAGCATGGAAACCAATTGCTTGAGTCCCTGCACAAAATTCAAACCATTGACTTTGTGGCAGAGATGTCCCTGTTTCTCATGCTCTTCTTCTCCCACATGTCCCCAAGCTTTTCTGTTCTCCTCTCTCCCTGCTTGCCCAAATGGTTTTGTGCAGCTGCACAGGAGTGGAACATGACAGAGAATGCAAAGCACTGCTTGTGGCTGAGGCACAGCTTGCCCAGAGGACCTGCAGGATCCCCTTTATGTCAGGAATGGGAAACACTGTAATAGGCAACATCTGCAGCAAAATGCAAGTTACTGTCACCCGAAAAATGAGTGGCTCACTGGAGGACAAAAAGCTTCCCGTTAAAGAGACACTATTCAGATGGAAAGTTCTGTGCTCAGATAAAAGGTGGAAATTCTCCATGTGTCTCTCCCAGCCTGCTGAAGGATTCAGAAGGAATTCAGCTGGAATACTAAACCTCTGCTGTTCAGGACCTCACACAGAGACACAAGGGGAGGAAACCCCTTCTTATTATACTTCTCCTGGTGCCTTCAAAAAACCAAGCTATGTCCGACTGCTAAAACAAGTCCCTTGCTGAGCTGAGGAATGAAATTGGCCAAGATAGAAACTATAAGCTGCCTTCTCTTAATTAGGGGTACACACATCAAAAAAGGACATTACCTGAGCTCTCTTGTGTTTTCCTGCCACACCAAACCTTGCAGATGCTGTCTGTCTGCCCAGAGGCATGTGTGCATGTCAGGAAGCTGTTTGGGGAACTTTCTTGCAGGAAGTTTTTTCTTTGTAATGCCAGTTTTGCATCTCTTGATTTCCTATTTTGAAATGGTATCTAATTATATTTATGCCCAAGCCAAGAGAAGTTTCAAAACAATGCAAGGATGGAACCCAGAGTCTGAGCTCTGTCTGGGCACCAGGAGACAGTGGGGAATGAGATCCAGAGATTTTGGAGACAAGAGAGCCTGTATGTCCCCTTCAGACCAGGCAGGTGATGGAAACACATGTGCTGACGTCCAGACACTCTGCTGAAGGACTTAAAAGGGAACACTTCCAGATAAACCCAATCTGCAACAAGTCTGCTTACTGCTGTCTATCTTCAACCAGCTGTAGATAAGACTTTTATCAAGAGGTCAAAGGCAAGTGGGATTTTCTATGGCTTGTTTAACCCTCCACCTTGGATAAGAGAAGACAAGAAAAACTATCTGCCTTCCCATAGCAAACTCCTTAAGAGCAATGGTGTGATACAGCAAATGCGACTCGGGCTCCAAAATCCTCAGATATCTTTTAAGAAATTCTGGGGCAACATTACTGACTGCAAATCCTAAAATCCCTGTATGAGCTGCAGGGATGCTCCCTGCCCAGCCAAGTCCCTGCAGGGGCTGGGGCTGTGCTGTGGTGGAAGCACAGCTCAAGGTGCACGTCAGCAGCTATTCCGGAGAGCTCTGACATCCTCGGAGCTGACGGAAGCAGCTGGAGTTACTTCAGAGCTCTAAAGACATTTCCCTCGTGGCTGGGCCTGGGATATCACTTGGTGTCCTTGCCAGAGGGCTCACGGCCTCAGAGCAGCAGAGTGAAAGGAGTTCACTTGTAATAGGATGTGGGATGTGGAGGTGAAAGGTTTCCTAAAGGAAATCCTACGCAAGCAGGGTGCTGATACACATCTGGCCCTTCATCTGACTTGTGCAGTGTTTGCAGGTGCCACTGACAGGCACTTGATCTAAGAATATGATCTAAGAATATGATCTATTTCTGGATGTAGGCAGGACACTTTTTTTATGGGAAACCATCTGTCTCTGGGGCTACAGGCAGGCAGAGCTCCAGCTCGGAGAGGTCCAGCCCCAAAACTAAACTGCCTGACCCTGGCCAATTCTCTGTGGATCAGTGCAGGGAATCAGCCACCAAATAACCCCCATTTCAGTGTAATGTAAAATTGGGAATTTGTAAAGGCACGTGCCTTTTAACTGGTTTTACTGGTGTCCATTATGACACAACTGCATGGTCCCTGGCTCTGACTTGTGCTTTGCCATGGTCCAAGCAAGATATCCCATGTCCTACACTTCTTGGGAGCCCCTGGAGCACAGTTCAGCTATTTTAAGGCTGTGGTCCCTAAGAGCCTGGCTCAGGGAATCAGCCTGGCTGCTGTGCAGAACATGGTAAAGGTTGTAAAATCCCTGTGAATCCACAGACAGACTAACTTCCCATATCCTTCATTTTAGGGTGAAATCTGACCTCCAGGGAGATTTCTCTGAGGTTTCCAGTCTGTGACTGGATTCTCTCAGCAGTCACAGTGTGTGAACTTCACAGAACATCCCACCCCCATCCAAAACAAGCAGCAACTCCCACTGGCCTGAGGGAAAGGATCCCTGCTCCCCCCAGCCCCTCCAACCTCCTCTCCTGCCTCTGTGAGGGGACATCAACTGCTCACAGAAGCCTCTTTGGAGACAAAAGACTTTGGGACAACAATGTCCCAGAGGGAAGCGGCACAAGGGAGGGTGTGGGCAAGAACCACAGCCCTGGCAGTCCCACCCAGAGGAATTGTTTGGGATTCACAGTGGTGTCCCCAGGGCACCCGGCAGTGCAGCAGAGGCACGGCTGCACCCACAGGAGAGCCTCTCCCCCAGGCAGGGAACCATTCTACCCCTTAATAGGATGTTTTGATCATGCAGTCGAAGACTTCCTGGTAACTCTGTTAGTGGGATGCAGAGCTCGTGCGAGCGCTTCCCTAATTACATTCATCTGCTTAATTTATACCTCATATCCAATAAAGCTGGTTAAAAGTAGAGCCACTTTATATTCTTCTTTACAGGCCTTTCCAAATGGTCAGGGGTCACTTAACACTGACCTCTGCCAGGCTTTTCAAGGGCTTGAGGCCAGGTGCTTAAAGAGAATCACCTGTCTGTGTTTTGAACTGCTTTTGATCTTTTACTTCATTCTATAAATCCCCAGTGGAGTTCGCTGGTAGCAAACATCTGGCACAGTTTTCCTTGCTCAGGGAAGGAATGAGTCCATACTGAAACCCCTGATTTGGTGTCTTCCTGTAGAGCTGGCCATAAAATAACCCTCTGGGTGAGGGGGTGTATTATCTGCACCCTTCAAGAGATGCTGCAGGTTCTTGATATGTTTATTATCAGGTTCACCCATCTGGATGGGCACATAAGGGACTCCTTTTCCCGATAGTCCATGCAGGGAACAATCCCAATCTGCTGGATTAGGCAAGGTTAAAAGTAGCAATTATATATATATATATATTTTTTATATTTAGGATATCTTACCCAAAGCAAAGGTTGGAGGGGTCACCACACAGGTGATGCTATCCATCATTGCTGGGGAGCCCAGTGCTTCCTAGAGGTTTCCCTGGATTTCACGTGGCAGGTTGTCATGATTTAATGGCATGGTTAGCTAAGGGAAGGTGAATCAGGGCTGTGATTTTTATTTGCTTATATTCACAACAAAAGCACTCTGGATTTACTTGGGTTTTTTTTTTCCTGCTTTCCTAAAAGTGAGTGGAAGCCTGGCAGGTGAGCCCCCAGGGCTGAGCCTTCACGAGGCAGCCAGAGGAGCAGGGAGGAGCATTAGATTGTTTTTTAGTCACTGTGATCAGGGGAATTGTTCTCCTGATCCACAAGAAGCCCTGGGAAGTGCTCTGTCACCCTTTGCTGATCCCAGCACACACCTCTAGATCTCCCCCAGGCCACACAAACCCCATTTCCAAGTGGCACATCAGGCAGGACCTCCCAGGCAGGAGGTGGGGGGAGGCAAAGCAGCCACAACCTTTCCTTCCCACTGGATCAGATAATATCAACAATTCCTAACCTGCTTAACTCCCAGAAAACCATTGCCCTTTGCTGTTGGCAGCAGAACCTGTACAGAGCTGGCAAGGAAACAGTCCCTGAATAAAGAATTGCAGCAACCCCTGGCATGAAGGTGCTGTGATTATATCCAGCTAAAATGAGTCACCTCGTGCTGCTGGAGTGGAGTGCTCTGAAGAAACTCTCTCTTTGACACAATCTTTCCTTAAAAGTCAGATCTTTCCTCTGGGAAAGGGGAAGTCTTGACTTAGGCTGACCCACCTTGGTTTTGGCTAAAGAAAGACATTTTTCCCTGGCTGTACAAAACGCTCCGTGACTTTCACTCAGAACCTCCCTGAGAACATTTTTTAAAAAAAACATTATTTCAGTCATTCTAATCAGGCAGCACGAGTCCTGGTCCCAAAAAAACTATTTTATTGCTGTAGCCTGATAAAATGCCTGTCCTTTCATTCAGATACATCTTCCTCACTGTAACAAATGACGCTGAGGGTTTCACAGGTCCAGGGGAGACGCTCAAGTCTTGCCCGTGTTCTTGCACTGTCATCTGACAGCAATTTATGTTACTGCAGGATTTGCCTTATTGAAACCACTTGTGGAATGGGAGTTTACAGAGATTCATGCCCAGAGGATGACTCCTTGCTCGGTGATGATGTATGAAGCAATCTCACTCAAAATCCTTGAAGGCAGAGGGAATTTGGTGTGAGGAGCTGCACCACAAATCTTGAAGCAGAGAAATCTTGACTTAGTGATGTTCTGTGGGTTCCCTGGACAAGCACATAGAAAAATACCATTTTATTATGAATGAACACAACCAAGCACACTGTAAACTTTCACTGACAGGAAATTTGCTGACTGCTTGGTTCACACAGGTTTTGCACCTGGCCAGATGTGTTGCTTAGGTGTGGCTTTGCACTTGGCAGTTAATTTTTTTCTCTTCCTTGTAATAGTTGCTTTTAAATCATCATACATCATTGCATACTCAGCATCTGAAGTAACACATCTCAAAAACCTGCTTACCCGTAAATTTTAAATTTCTAATTATTGCCAGTGGCTGTGCTTGTAAGAATTTGTGGCTGATACCTATAATTTCTTCATAAGCTGCTAAGAATGCTTTATACAAATAGTTGGAGCCATAAACCTGCTGAGAATTGCTTTGTTAGGCAAGAAATTCTTCAGAAAGTCAAAGTTGCTTCTCTTCTTTTTTGTCAGAATGGGCCATTCAAAAGTGAACTTGGTAAGACATGAACTGCCCTTTGATGGGAGAAAGGCACCTCCATAACTGAGGGAACTGAATTCTCTCTTGTTTCAGGTGTTCACTGGGCACAAAATGGGAGGACAATGTGGATATGAACGGGCTAAAGCTGTCCTGCAGTTGTCCTGTGACAACACAGCCCTGCCAGGGACTGCCAAGAGGAATATCCAGAAAAAGGTGAGAAATACATTCTTTCCAATAGTGCTAAGAAAGTTTTTCTTAATCCTATAAAAATATGTAAAACCCCTTGCCTAGTTCCCAAGGCAGACTGGAGGTAGAAGGATGTGAGGAATGGAAATGGGTGGCATGAAGAACTCCCTACTGAATAGGAGTGCAGAGCATGGAAGCACAGAGCCCTGGCCCAGGCTGGGCTGCTACAGCCCTTCCAGTTTGGTTGTGCAGATGGAAGAAGGTCTAATTTCAGCAGATCACTCACTCTGGGCCTAAGTTTCCCCAGCTGTTGGTAGGGATAATCCAGCCCAGGCATTGCATGCAGTGCTTTGCTAAGATGAAATAGTTGTGTGCAGGAGGAGTTATAGTGTTATAAGTGTCATAACATCAACTTTCATTTTTATGTGAAGACCATGACCAGCTGTTGAGTTTTAGTCCTGCAGAATTCTCACTGCTTTGGTGTACAACCCATGAACTGTAAGGCACAGACCCTGGTTTTTCCCAGATAAATGTCAAAGCTCTATATCTGCCAAGAGAAAAGCCAGTAAATGGTGTCTGAAGTAGCTATTAATCTTTAGAATTAGTTGCTCCAAGTCCAGATTTCAAGTATATGAAACATCAAAAAATGAAATTAAATTAGGGAGATTTATTGTGAACAGCTGTTTCACGCAGGTTTGGGTTCCAGCAAGAGCCCAGACAAGTGAAATATCAGCACAAAGACATAAATTAAGTAGGAATACTCTAAGGAAAAATCTTGTTTATTCTGTGCAAGCGGCCATGTCATTTGTCACCTTCCAGCACAGGAGTCAGTACATGGGTGGGAGCTCCTGGTTGTGCCTGAGAGGTGCTTTATCAAAGTACAGGTATTAATATTGCAAAAAACAGGGGAGATTGGTTTTTAAAAGTAATTGAAAGCATCCTGTTGTGTCAGACAAAGTTCTCTGAGCAACAAAAGCCAAAGTCACAGGTTGAAGTCTTACGGCAGTGATATGTTCTTCTCTGGATGTACTGAAGCTCTGTGGGTGTGCCTTTCACTAATTCCAGCACAGCTGCTGATTTCAGATGGGTTTTGGATGAGATTTAGGTGGAGATGACAGTGCCCTGCAGGTGCTGAGCTCTGTCTCCATCCCACGGTCACACTTCAGCCACTAAGGAGTCACTTTGCCATAGGCTGACCCATGAGAAGACCTAAGAGAAGACAGCCTGAGGGAAATGACCTGTTCAAAGGAAAATTTGGATAAATACTCTTTTAAATGTGACTGCAGTTCTGGCAGAGAGGAGAACTGGTAGGGTGGTACTGGCAGGGACCTGGAGCTGTGCTTTCTGCTGAGGCAATCTCAGCACCCTGGTGGAGGGTCACGAAGCCTCTGTGGCACAAAAGGCTCTCCAGCCCAAATGCACACTCCATGTCCCCTTCCATGCCTGAAATAACTGTTCCATGGGGTCACCTCAAATCCTGTCAGTTCCCCAAAACCCTGCTCAGACCTTAGGGAATAACTGACATGTCATTGCAGGAGCAACCCAAGGATCAAGCAGCGATGAAGATTGCACAGACACAGAGCGATGTACAGTCATTGTATCTCCGTGGGATCTCCTCTCAGACACTTGCCATCAGGACTCCTTAGGGCATCCACAAGCCATGTACCTGTTCTGCTGTCCCACTGGGGCCTCCTTGTACTGCTGCAGCTGTGAGGGAGATGACCCTCCCTCAGTTTAACTCTTCATTCTCTTTCCCCACCCCTCTACTTCCCCCACTCAACAGTAAACCCTGCTTTGCTTTACTTCCTAACTAAATTCCCTGGCATGAGTTGAACAGGTTTTGTTGCTAATAAGCTTTTTATAGTGCAGAGATACAGACAGAACTCTCTCAAAGCACAGGTGCTGCTGGAAACCCTGTAAACACCTGAACTATAAATAAACCAAACATATTCCCTTAAATGCAGAGCTTTTCAAACCACTCTTCACTCTCTTTCCAAGTTCTCAACACCATATTCTGGAGAGGAAATCCTTTGGCTACCACCTACATGCAGCTATTGACACTTGGGATCAGAGTGTCTTGGATCAGAGTGTCTTCCATATACTTTCAGGTATATGGAAGAATTGGAAGAATTTTTTTGTGTTTGTCCACAGGGTGTAACAGTCCTCTGTAGAATCATTTTAGAGTAAATATAAAATAAATCCAATGGATCCAGCAAGCCTCCACTCTGCTCAGCAGGACTGCATAGAGTAAACTGAAGGCAAGCAGGGCCTGGTGCCTGTATCTCCACTGGCTTTGTGGTTCCATTTCTTCCTTCATTCAGACAGAGGCTGGACAAGCTGCTGGAGGAGAAATTCAGAGGGAACTATAAAATAAACAGCCCCTACATTTGGCTCAGCAAGCCCTGAACAACACTCCTGAAGGTTTACATATAAAGGTATATACATTCATACGTACATATATACACACAGGAGTAACAGTTGCCTTGTTCTCATACTTTCTCTTCAGCACCTGCCTCTGCCTCCATCCCAGGCAGGATGCTGGGATGCTTCCAGCCTGACTTCATGAGTCCATTCTTGTCCTTCAGACACGTGGGTGCCTCAGTGTCCATGGAGTTATCTGAAACCCCACGTCCACTCCTTCCGTCTCTCCCATTGTCAGGCACAGCCTGACTCATGTCCCCTTCCTTGCTTTCTATTTGGTCATGTCATTTCTAAACCACCTTCCTTCCCTATTCCCCACCCATGCACATGGATTTGTTTTTTCATAGTGGCCACATCTTCCCCTTCTTCAAAACCGTTCGCAGAGAGCTAACGTCAAGTTGGTCTAATTAAAGCCCCTTAAAGCACGTTTATCGTGTCTGTAAGTCATTTCCTTCCAGCCACCTCCAGATGAAGTTATCACTTTGTCAAAACATGATGCAAACCCACGGCTCGGGGCATGGTGGGAAGCACACAAAAGGAGAGCCCGGGCCCTCGGCAAGTTTGGGTGAGCTGTTTGCTAAAAGCTGCCGAGCCCACCCCTCCAAGACCTTTATTTCCCCCTGCGGCAGCTGTCATCTGATCCCACGCTTTGGCTTTGAATGGGGCTCTCTGAGGATGCCAGATGTCGGGAACAAAGGTCTAAAAATAATCTTTCCAAGTAATCTTCCCATCTATCATTCAAGGAGAGCATGTGCTTTGTGTGAACATGTGAGCCGAGAACCTGATCTAACTTAAAGAAGTTCAACAGCAGCTCCTGACTTCTGCCTGTGGGCTCCTTTTTTTTTTTAATTTTTTTTTTTTTTTCCCCAGAAGCTGCGCAGGGAAAAGCTGCTCTCGGCAGCGCTCAGCCCTCGCTCTCCTCCCTCCCCGGCTCCCTCCCTCCTTGCCAAGACTCCGAACCGCCTGGATCCCGAGAGCCGGGCTCCTTGCTGGATCTCTCCTCGGGAAGATGCGTTCCGGGGTGCTGCCGAAGATGCATTTCTGTAAGAAGATCTTCGCTGCAGCCCTGTGTGTCTTAGTTTTGCTGCCGGATTCGGGCGGTGCAAGGACCCTCTGGAAGCGCGCTCTGCATCTGAAAATGACGGAGAAATACGATGTGAGTAAGGCTGGGGGGATTTTAGGGGGAGCCGGGTGTGCTCCCCGTGAAAGGGGAGTTTTCCTTACATGTGTGTATCGTTTTAGAATAAGGAGTGTTTGGATTCGCAGGCTGGCTCTTCATAGAAGGGAATCATTAAGTTTGCCAGGCTGGAGGGAACTTTTGCCACCTAGCTGCTGCGGTGGGAAGCTTGGGAAGCACGCTGGGAGAAGGGAGAGGGTATTGCTGTGGCATCGTCACCGCTTTTCCAAAAAAACTTCCCAGGGCAGCAAGGGAAGCGTGGCTGGGGAGAAAAGGGATGCAAAACCTGCGTGGCTGGGGATAGATTTCGTGGAAAGAAGATAATGTGATTTATTGCTTAGAGTGGGGAGGAGCGTTCCCTACCCAGGTGCTCCAGTGCCTTTTGGGGTAATTTTGGGTAAATGTCTCCAGCTCCCAGTGATAATGTGAGTACAGGGATGGTGGTATTGCTCATGGTTTTGTAAATATTGGAGCACAGAGACTTCCATGCCCATCACCTTAAAGGGTGCAGGGAGATGATGTGAGAAATCCACTCCCGTGGCTGTGCCTTGCCTGGCACGTTCAGAGGGAGCAGAGCTCCCCTCTGCTGCCCACAGCCTGGCAGACACTCAGTGACACCATCTGTCCCTGCCCACTTTTGGCAGACTTTGTAGGATTCTGAGCTTCCAAATCTGCAGTGGTACTTGGAGCAGCAGTGCTGGATTTGGAATTGAAGCAGCAACCAGTTAGCGTAAGAAGAGGCAATGGTGGTGCTAGGTTTTGTTCTGGCGTGTCTGGGCCAAAAGACTGCTTAGAAATGGCCATGGGGAAAATTGAAATTAAAAAAAAAATAAAAATGAAAAAAAATTGTTTGACAGCTTGACTTTCAAGACCTGCTGTATATAAAGGGGAAAAAAGAATCTGAAATTTTTACTTCATCCACTAAATTCCCCTTTTAAGCCAGAACTGACCCAAGGCTTCTACCCCTTGTATCACTTCAGTGGAAGCCCCAGCCAGTCAGGTCTGATTGCATCTTCCAGAATTGCTTGTGTATAAACAGCATCTTGGTGTCACATGTGGATTTCTCCATCAATTTTCCCCAGCTTTTAATTTAAAAAGGATGTTTTCATGCCCATGACTTCTAGAATGATGTTTGGGGATGGCTACATTTGGTTTGTGCAATTGCTGACTCAGAAGTGTGACACCCCTGATGAATGAACTGAAATACTGCCTTGATTCCTTGAAATATTGCAGAAAACATGGTGTTAATATTTGAAAGGCACCTCAGTATTTGGCAAGAAATTATCTTCATTGTATCCATTCTTGGAGACAGAGTATCATCTGGTTTACACTTCAATTGAAATATGGTGCTGTGGAGAGCTGTGTTTCCTGCAAAATTACTCACTGGAAAGTGTATTTATTCGTATGTTCTTCTGCCATATTTTGATGTGAATCTCAAATTCAATAGGAACTAAGGAGTAAATGACCCAGAGAGATAGTACAGGAGTAGGACAGGAATTTACATGTTGATCTTCAGATAAGGAGCCCTGTAGAGGCAAAGCCTGCTCCCCTCAGGATATATCCTCCTCTTTCAACCTGCAGCTCCTCAAAGGACTGTTTTTCCTGGCAGACATGAATCCAGGTGCTACTGATCTGGCAAGCTCAGCTAGAATTGCTTATATTGACAGGAACATTTGTCTAGGGGAAACAGAAAATGCTTTTTTTTCCCCCCTTCTGCTCAAACCCTTGTAAGGAGGGAGGTGTCTGGTCTCCATCTTCTTACCCACCAAAAGCATGTTTTGGCAGCCCCTCTGCTTTCTCAGAGAGATGCTTTCTGTCCTACCAAACGCTCTGTGTTCCCTGCAGTTGGAGAATCAGAGGCTGGAGGTGGAAGAGCTGATTTGTGAGTCACTTGGATAGAGGGATAACAGATGGAGGTGCTTTCAGCAGCATGGAGCCATATGGGAGATGGGCCACAGACACCCCCGTGGGACCCCTGGCAGGACACAGGCCTGAGGGGAGGGGGCAGGGAGAGGCAGGAAGAGTTTTGTTGTCTGAGTCCAAAATATCTGAGTCCACAGCAGGAGGAATGTATCACAAAAGTGATGGATGCAGAATGAGGAGCAGGTGTGGTGAGGAGGAGCTGGCCAGGAGAATTTCATCAGGTGCCTGGCAAGGGTGTTGGTTGGCAAGGAGGGGTCAAGTGGGAATGGAAGGAAGAAAGAGGGACATCAGTGAGAAGAAAAACCTGGCAGTCACAGTGGGATGAAGGAAGAGAAGGAGGGCTGGGCTTCCAGCTTTTATGATCTGGGCTTCCAGGTTTTTAGCTAATCCGTGTATTTTACAGCCAGAGGGACACTTATCAAGTTTAGTGATTTGCAGCTGCTGTTCTGCAGCCCCCCCAGAGTCCATAGGCTGTTCCCAAAGGACAGAGGGAGGCAGCTACCTCAGAGTGGGCTTCAATTCATTATCAAGGCACCCACGTGTCCACTGGGAAAAATAACCAGTCTGGATTTTATTCCATTGTCAACTGCATTAAGTGTTTGAGAAAAATTTCCAGCCTTCTTTTAAAGTTTTCCAGAAATGAAGAATTCTTCACAGCTGCTGGTAATGCTCTTCCAACAATTTATTTACCCTCCAGCTAGCTGTCATGAATCAATACTGAGGTCAGCACACCTCCTGGGAGATTTCTGTCCCAAGTATCCTCAGAGCAACATATGAGCAGAGCAGCCTCAGCCTCCCCTTTGGGACCTGCAGGCACACAAGTCTTGCACAAAATTCCCTGCTTTCCAGTCCTTTAGTCACTATTGTGCATCTTCTTTAACTTTGCAACAATTTTCCAGTACTGCAAACACCAGCACCAAAATGACTAATCCAGAGTCAGTAGCAGGAGAATATTATTCCTGCTGTTTTGGTCTTATCCTTCAGATTATTTAACCTGCCTTCAGTCTGATATTTCCAACTTTGATCACCAATGATCTGTGATTTTCCAGGTCTTTAATAGAAATACTGGAGGATTCTAAATTCCTCCTGGCTGTGTATTTTTTTCCAGAGGAAAGGTGGTTTATGGCCAGTGTTTGGGAATACCTGCCAGGGACAGACCTGGTGATGGGAGGCTGAAATAAAGCCCACGTGTTGTCTTGGGGGTGTCCATGCAGAATATGAATTAACAGAGAACTGTGCTTTGACACAAGCTCAGGGATCTGTTTCAGGCACAAATAATAGAACAGATCTGGGATTTTTTGGAGGCAAATTGTGATTCCACTGAGGTTTTTCCTCATCTTTGCTGACCTTCAGGTTTCCTCAGCTGAACTCTGAATGTTTCCCCTTACTTCATTTCTGGATATTATCATTAAAATGATTTAATAAGTTTCCCTGGGAAACTGCAATTTTCCTCCTGCATTGAAAAATATTTGTAAAGGAAGAAATTTTTATTGTTGTCACAATCTACAAAAAAAAAAATAAATCTGACTCTGCTCAGAGCCAAACTGTGAATCCTGGAGAGCTTTTAAAAAACCTTGTGACCCAAACCTGGGGACATACTTAACCAGGTTATTTTGGGAGTGAGGGAATCCTGTTTTCCTTTGGGATGACTTATGCACATATAAACCAGGGGCACTGGTTTTATTAGATTAAAAGTGCAAAATATTTTTTGCCCATGAGGTTTTTAAAGAAATGGGTTCTGAGCAATAGGTGACCAGAGAAAATGGGCAGGGAGGTCAGGAGGTCCAAAGTTATTTGGCTGGAGCTGTTATATTGTTCCCAAACGGAAATTTCATTCATGGAGCCAGCTGTTCATCGCAATTTTGGCTTCTTGGTTTCTGAATCATCTGTGAATCAACTGCAGTAATTGTTTGAGGGTTTTTTTCATGTGACCATTATTTGCCAGTATTATTTTGGTCAAATTTCCATCTGCAGCTGACCTTTCAAATAGAATAGTAAACTGTGACCTTCTAGGATGAACAGTTCCTCCAACAGAGAAACCTGTTCAATGTTTGGAACTGCACAGATTTACTGTTAAATGCTCCCTTATATCCCAGAATTACACTTGTTCCAAGCATTTTCTCTATTCAAAATCCAACAACACCAAAAAAATGTGTATTTTCAATATCTTCCATTCAGACATGTTATTTCAAAGCTGGAGTGTTTGCAGCTTTTGAGGAATGGAATCATGTGAGAGCTTGCACCTTCAGCATGGAAAACACCATCAAAATTAGGAAATCTTTTTTTTTTTTTTTTAATCTATTTTATGGTTCAAACAGCCTATCAGTTCCAGGGAAAAGGACCTCTCAAAAGGGCTTTTGAGCAGTTTCTTGGTGACTGAATGGAAACAGTCGGACTTCATAATCTTACAAGTCTTTTCCAACCTTAATGATTCTATGAAACAACTAAGAAAAAAGCTAAGAAAATTGTTTATTGATATTAGGAACGGGGCAGGAGGCAGTCATTCACGGAAATATTAGGAATTCTCTGTCTCTCACACACAGACACACACACATTCTCTACATTAGACTATCCCAAGGGAGTGAAGAAGATCTTGTTTTCACCGTTATGAATCATTAATTGCTGCTTGGATGCACAGCAGAGCCCCTGTGGACCAGATCAATCCCCAGGCCTGCTGGGGCCTCTCCTAGGATGGTTTTTTGGAGAATACATATGGGAACATGCTATTTTGCAAAGGCCCATGTGCTCCAAAGGAGCCATTGGGAGGTTTCAGCACAAGGAGCCCATTGAGGAGATAGATGTTACCAGGGATATTTGTTCCATGTCCCATTTGTAAACATAACCCCAAAACAATTCAGTGCCATCACTTCCACTGCTTTGCTATCAAAGTGTTTTGTGTCCTCATCATGAGGATGCCTGGAGTCTTTCTTTCTGCTTCCCAGACAAGTCTAAAAGGCTTTTAAGGATTTATTTTTAACCTCCTAATTTTCATTGCAATGATCTCAATTACAAAATGAGTTCCACACAATAATTTAGTGGTTTGGTGTTTCCAAAGCAGAGTGCAGTAGACAGCTGGAGGAGCCAAGTGGTTAATTCCCCTCTCTAGCAAATACTTGAAAAACCACTTTGAAAATCTTTCCTGTGCTTCAGTTGATGCCTTAAAATCTACATTATATAAGATTTTAGTATAGCTTGTTAGTACTTTTAGCTTGCTAAGTACCTTTGTGCAGGATTTCTGGAAGTGCTGTTTGGCATTCTTCGTTAAGAATTTCAACAAGGGATTTTAAGGGGGTGAAGAGTTTTCTACCTGTAAAATATACTGAGAAACAGATGTAACACCTGATATAACCAGTCTAGAGCTACTTAGAAGCCTTGAAACCATTCCAGAAGGTGTGATACTGTGCCAAAGACCAAGAAACAAGATGAGGAAGATGAAGATAAGGGGTCCTTGGGACCACCGATTCAAATTCAGGAGGCGTGTCTGAGGGTGGGATGATGGGATGGACAGTTTTGGAAGCGGGTGTAACAGATGAGGTAGTGTCCAAATATTGTAATTAGATGACAGTATAAAGTTGTAGCAACTATTGGAAAACATTCCTGCTGCAAGAAACGAGCGCCTTTTGCTTTCTGATACCCAACAAGAGCCTTAGAGAGCTATTTTCCGGCTATTTTCAGGCCTCACAGCTGACGGGGATGTTCGGTGTCCACCCTTATGCCAAACCTGATTTCCTTTTCTTCTCTTTGCAAGGATTATGAGTACCCTCTTCATTCTCACAGTTCCCACTACCAGAAGAACGACCGCTGTCCCCCCCCGCCGCAGACCCTCCCCGAGCGCGCCTGCGAGGTGCCGAGCTGCCGCTCCGACTCCGAGTGCGAGCGGCACAAACGCTGCTGCTACAACGGCTGCATCTACGCCTGCCTGGAGTCTGTGCAGCCCCCACCAGGTAGAGTGGTGCCCGATGCCTTAAAAATTAATGTAGTGTAAGGTTTTGGTACAGCTCCTTGGCAATTTTAGCTCGCGGCGCGAGATTTCTAGAAACGCTGTTTAACGTTCCTCATCAGGGATTTCGGTAGGCAGAAGGTTTTAGGAAGGTGAAGAGCTGCTTGTCTGTAGAAGTGTGTAAGGAAGAGCCATGACAGAGTCACATCACTCGATATAAGTAATCAAAACTACCCAGAGGCCTCGAAGCCGTTCCCAGGAGGACAGAGATGACAAGGAAGACAAAGATAAAGATGAAGGGGTGGTCGCTTTGGGACCACCGACTCAAATTCGGGAGGTGTGTCAGGGGTGTGGTGAAGGTGGTAGTGTAGGAGGGGTGGTTTGGGAAGTGGGTGTAACGGATTATGTAATGTCTAGATATTATGATATAAAAACTGTAGAACCTCTGTGATTCAGGGATGTACTTTGGAAATGATTCTCACGCTCCCCACGTACTGTAAATAAAGGAGTGCTTTTTGCTTTATAATACTCCAAGGAGTTTTAGAGAGTTATTTTTTAGCTTTTTAGGCATCAGGCCCCTAAACAAACTGAGAGAGAAACATGCAGAACTGGTGGTGGTCATCCCTACGTGTGTTGGGTGGGAGGCCTGGTTTGGGTGTGAGCTGAGGATGAAGCTTCAGTTCCATACTTCTGATTTCTGAGGTGATTGCTGAGTCAAAGAATCACCTAAGGCCAGCCAGTGTTGCAAATTTCCATCAGCTTGGATTGTAGAAGTCACTCATGGCTAGTTCTTTTCCTGGTATGACATATTCCATTCCACATTCCTGGAAGTGTTCAAGGCCAGGCTGGGTGGGGCTTGGAGCAACCTGATCTAGAGAGATGTGTCCCTGCCTACGGCAGGGGTTTGGAATGAGATGATCTTTAAGGTCCTTTCCAACCCAAACAATTCTATAATTGTGTGTTTTCCATATTCTTGGAATGGGCTGCCCAGGGAGATGGTGGAGTCACCACCCCTGGAAGTACTTAAAAAGAGACTGGACGTGGCACTTACTGCCATGGTCTGGTTGAAAAGGTGGTGTTGGGTCAAAGGTTGGACTCGATGATCTCAGAGGTCTTTTCCAACCTAGTTGATTCTGTGATTCTATTCAGGAAAATAAGGAATCCCAATCCGAATTAGTGCTCACAGCAGTGAGGCAGCCATCTCATCATTCCCCTTGCCATGGGAATGGAGGATGGGAAGCAACAGCTGTTTTAGCCTTCATGGTACCAGGCTCTTGTGGCCCTGGATAATATCGTCAACTCTCTTGCCCCTGGGACAACAAGAGCATGAATACAAGTCAAAATCAAATCCATCCTACAAGAGCCTAGCAGCTTTATCACAGGCTCTTGGAGGAAATCCATGACTTTTCCATAACCCTGTGCTCCATGCCTGCTCCATCTCGACTCTGTGGTTTCTTGTTTCTGTCTTCCACAGTCTTAGACTGGTTGGTGCAGCCCAAACCCCGCTGGCTGGGAGGAAATGGGTGGCTTTTGGATGGCCCAGAGGAAGTCTTACAAGGTACAGTACATTTCACTGCCTTCTCTGTGATATCAGTAATTATACAAAGGCACTGGACAAGATATTCCTCATGCACGGGGCTTTCCAGGGATGCTGGTCTGCTGGAGCTGCTGGAATTTGTCTGGAGTTTCCATAGGAATAACACTGTGTGGTGCTGGGGGCTGGTTTCTGGTGCAGTAAATAAATTCTCTTTATGGGTATGGATTATCCATCAGAGCACTAGGAATGCTCCAGGGAAGTGGACTTGTAACCATACTTCAAATAATTAGAAATATATCTTTCTTTTAGAAAAAGGCTTTGTCATCATTTTCTGCCAGCTTCCTGATAGACTGTGGGTGCACTTGGATTAGGAGATCCTTTAATCCAGAGTGGCCTCATCACACAGATGCCTTGGGCTGGGGCTGTGGCTCCTGGATCTGGAGGCTGCCTTGGACAGGAGCTCTGGCAAACTGCTGCAGAGTTGTGTCAAGCTGACATGGAGCTGGAGCAGCCAAGCTTGGGGGCTGCTAATGAGATTGGGCTTCTCAGGTTAATTCCATAGGGAAAGGTCTTTTAATTAATGTTTTCTCAATGCCTCAAGTTGAAACAGAGTGCAGTGGTGGGAAGAGAGATTTTCTTCTATGAGTCATTCCCATATGTATGAATACCTGAAATTCCTGATTTTTTCATGAAAAAGGTATTCCAGCTTTTGATCAACTTTAGTCAGACACAGGTAGTGCCAATAAATTACCCTCTTTGGTCTTACACAGATGGTATCAGACTCACCGAGCCTCGACTCTCATCTATTATGGAAACTCCTCATTCTTGAAGAGAAAATTCTGCCTCCAGCTCATTGGAGCTGCACTGCTAGAAATAAGACAAAATAGGTTCCTCCTCATCCATCCTTGTCATGCTTATATTATTTGTTCTTATCTTAACACCTTCATCTCAGCTTCAGGGGGTAATTAGGGAAATAAGAGCCATCAGTCACAGCATGAGAATTACAGCAGAGGCCCTTGAAATTAAAACCCTGCAAATGAAAGGGTGGAGTGTCCCTGCATAGTCTGTACATTTAATGGCCACAAAAACTGCCTGGGCCCTGCTTTACTTTCCCATTCTGCTCTGCACTTGCTGGATATCCAGGGTCAGGGAGATTAAAGCCTGGGTTTGGGACAGGGGGTGGCACTGCCTTACCCCATGAGTCACACCTGAGGTTTAGATTCCCCAGGTAAAGGGTGTGGAGCACAGAGCAGCACACTGCCAGCTTCCTGGTCACGTTTTCCTAATCCCTCACCCAGCCCAAAGCCTGGCTGGAGCAGACTCATCCCTGCTGGGAGGGAATAGCTGCATTGAGTGGGAGCAGGGTGGGCAGTGGTGGGTGGTCTCCAGCACCCTCCAGCCTCACACAGACCCTCCCACAGGCTGTGGGAGGCTGTTGTTGCAGGTAATGGGGCTGACCTGCACTCCCTGTGTCAGGATACACATCAGCTTTGGTGCAAGGTGTGAACTGGGTCACCTGCCCTGACAGGATTCCTTGGAGGTGTCAGCCCCATGGTAGTCCAGCATGGAAGGAGTTTGAGGTCCTGCCTGGCAGGAGGTGCAGGAGGAGGGGCTGTGTTGGCACATTTTGGTTCCCCCTGGGTGTTAAAGCCCTGGTTTGTGACCTGCAGGCTTCTCTTGCAGCCGAGGCCTGCAGCACCACCGAGGATGGGGATGAGCCCCTGCACTGCCCCACGGGCTACGAGTGCCACATCATCAACCCGGGCAACACGGCCGAGGGCATCCCAAACAGGGGCCAGTGCATCAAACTCCGTGGAAACCCAGGTCAGTGGGCTGGAAATCCCCCTCCCTCTCTTCAGTGCACACTGATGTTTGCATGAGAGAACAAGAAAGGAAGGGAGCAGGACACCAGGACACCAGTGTCCTCTGGCATTGTGTGAGCAGAGCAAGTAGTGATCTGCAGGTGCCATTACTGCACAGCACAAAAAATAGAAATATTTATGTATTACTGCACACTTAAGTCAGAAATATGAGTTTCAAATTCCAGTTTTGACTTCTGATTTTACTTTCTGTGTCCAAAATATTATTCCCTTTATTCTGCTGACACGTTTGTGCAAGAGAGGATCTTACGTAGGCCAAGGGATTTTCCAGGAAAGCTCAAAACATGTCTGGGTATGTGTAACTTCACTGAAGAGTAGAACATATGTCTGCAGTGGGCTACAAGTCACCTCAGTGTACACACTTGAGGCACCAGTTTTGCCTTTTTTTCTCTGCAAAAACAGGGGAAGCATCAAATCAGATTTTTGAGCTGATTCCATAACAGAACAAGAGTTTTGATCATTTCTTTTGTAACTTCTCCTTTATTAAGATCCATAGTAACCAATACAATATAGAACTACAGGTGTCCTAGACATGAAGGATTTCTAAGAGCTTAAATAATTATACAAATGGCAAACAGAACAACCTAGCTGGAACTTGAATTATGTAAAATACTAATACATGGCCTGAAATGTTACCCAAATTTTATTTCTTTTGGGAAAGCCTGTGATTCCTTGACTTGTAGCTACCAAAAATATTATAACATGCAAGTGGCCAGCAATTCCCACTCCTGTGGCAAGCAAGTTGTGTCCACATAGCTCAACAATCTAAACAGTTTTATAAGAATTTATAGCAGCCCACAGTACTCCAGCTACAGAGACCTTTTACTGTCCTCATTGTGAGGTTATTATTTCCATATCTACAACTTCTCTCTGCTGTACAAAAAAGGCCAGAGTTTAACACAAAGAATGAAAGCTGCCTGGGTATATTTTCATTATGTACCCTCTTTTTCAGATGGACACAACCTGAGGCATAAGTATTACAAGGAATATTTTGGTAAGCTGCTGGCATGAAATGTTTGCTATTATAAAGCTAAATAGGTCTTGCAATGCTTACAAGGAATCTGCTATTTATGAAATGAAAGTTTGCATGTAGCAAAAAGAGATTCTTTAGCCTCAACTCTCTATGCCTTGGGCAGAAGATCTTGTTTTAAGATCTGCAGGGACCAAGGTGTGGATTCTGGAGAATCAGAATCTCCGGCTGTGATGGAATGTGTTAAATGGTGCAGCTTCTTGCCAGAGCCTCCCACCCAGGGGGTGGGAAACACACAATCCAATAACGTTTTGTTATTTTTAAGTATATTTTTGGAGCTTTGCTCATGGCCCAGGACTCTGTGCAGCTGAACACAGAACTCTTGTCAAAAGCTTTAGCCACTGTCCTGCATCATGGTATGTGACAAGAGATGAGTGAGCCCAGGGAATCAGTCCCTTGGTGTGACCTGCAGCCATAAGGGGTGCCAGGTCCTTCTCACAAATTGATAGATCTGTGTCCCAAAGAAAGCAGGAGCATCTTCCAGGTGATCTCTTTCCTCATGGCTTCAAAGCTCCTGCTTTCTGCTAACTCTTGGATCTAGAGGGGGACAGTCACATCAGATTGGAAGTGACATTCAGGTATAACTAGAGAACACCTTTGGTATGATAAGATTTACAAACAGCCACATTTGGCCAGTTTGGCTGATAAAACTAGGAAAGGATTTCCCTTCCTCTCTTCCAGTGTGGGCAGTCACAGCTCTCCAAGAGAACTGCTAAATAATGAGACCAGTAGAACTGTACTGCTGAGAGGATCTTGAGGAAACATTTAACACAGACTAACTTAAAATCTTATTTTGCTGGTATTTCCTTTACAGGGAGCAATTCCAACAATGTGGTTGGCTATGTGAAAAACCAGCAGAAGCATTTGGGCTAATCCAAGGTGTGCCTGGGTAAGTGTCCTGTGAATAAAGGGGGAGCTGGGTGGAAATAGTTGGTGCTCGGTATGAAATTATTTAAAGTAATGGTTGTTTGAGGGTGAAATCACCTCTCATCAAAATGCTGGTGCAAGTTCAGCACCTTAAAACTCTGTACAGGTGGACGTCTCAGCTCCATGAAACATTCTAATTTCACAAGATGCACCCCATTTCTTTGAAGAACCTTTGCCTTGTGGGTGTTTAGAGGATGGAGCGGGATGAGGATGAAAAATAAATGCTGCAAAATGTGGGCCCTAAGTCTTTAAACTTTCTGTTTAAGGACTTCTAATGTAGGTGTAACTGCTCCTGCAGGACAATTCAAAAACCTATTTATTCTGGACTGACTCCAGTAAGGGTCAGTTTTGCAAATACTTCAGCACAGAGGTGATTTTGAGGGGTAGTTTCATGTGTGTGAACAGTTGGGTCGACCAGTGTGACCCACTCACTTGAGTACATTTATCTGGCCAGAGCCAAGCCAACAGCAAAAGCTCCAACCATCTTATCAGGCTTGAATTAGGAAAGAATGAAAATACTTATTATACCAAAGGTTGTGTCCCAAGATGGTTTTCTAAACATTTTCAGCTTCACTTTAAAACTAACTTGAGCTTAGCTGGGAGTTATGAAAACAAAGCAGCCCAGTGTGTCCCTCTGTACCCACGTCAGGCTGGCTGTTAAGATTACTCACCTACTTAAGGACAAGTTCTGTGCAAACATCCCAGGATGGATAAATATTTTAATTCCTCTTTTTTTTTTCTTTGTTTGATTTTCACCCAGCTGGATTCCTCTGTCAAGGAATGCTTTACCCAGCAGTTTTCTGTTTCGGAAGAACTCTGGTCCCAAATCTCCACGAGCACATCTGCCCATCACTGATAAAAGACTTCAAGGAACAGGATGAGTCTAAATTTTAACCTATCAGGAGGGGGAGAAATGTGATCCCCCGAAGGAAACCACACTGTTTTTATCAGCTGCCCTTCTCCAAATGGAATGCAAATGCCTCCAAGGGATCCCTGTAAGCCCCAGTGCCGTTGTCAGGCTGCTGGCACAGAGCTTGCCCTTTATGTGCTTGTTGTGTCACCAATTCAGATTTCATGACCATGAACGAAACTCAATTTTAAAACAATGAAGTGACATCCAATTTTTACCTAATTATCATATCTAAGTTGCATTAAAATAGGTAAGACTAGGGAGGCTCTCTGGATCAAATCCAGTGCCTGCCTCTCTTCAACAACTGCTTTAAATAAGCCTTTTTATAAGCTTAAAATTCAGAGAAACCTGCAAGTTTCTTCTTTTCCTATTTATATCTATGTTTTACCAGGTTTGACATCCACTCTACAAGCCTAAACTTGAAGTCTTAAGAATTTGAGGAAGTCTGAGCCAGGAGCAAAACAGTTTTATAATTTCTTTTTTTAAGTTACCTTCCTTTAGCTTCTCAGTCTGGTAAGCTGCAGATCAAGAGCTAATAACAGAACAGATTTCTTTCTACAATATCTAAGCAGCCACATGTGTGTACCAGGCTTTGTAAGTTGCTGTTTTTAGCCAGCACTGATAATAGTCACAAAATATGTGGGTTTGTACCTGCAAAACCTCAGCAAAAGGGCTGAAGTCTGGATTATTTGTTGAATGGACTAGAAAAGCAAATTCAGGATAAATTTGTGTGATGAAAAGGATTGTCTGGCAGATGGGCCACTGCTCCTTATAAGTACTGTACCTTTAGTTTGACTTCCATAAATCCTTAAGATCAAGTTATTCGTATTTGGGCCTTTCAGCTTCTTTTAGCTGTTTAGCACTGCAAAATGGAAAACACATTTTCTATTAATATTTTCCTGTTCTGTGGCATTTCTAAAGGGACATTTGCATTTATTGTGACAAATCTGCCAGAATTGCTGGGCAGAAGAAGCCATGTTTCCTCCCTGTTTTATTACATGTCTCCATCTGCGTGCATGAAATTAGCATTTTAATTTGCAGAGTAGTAGCAGTGTGTACAAATACCCAAATCACAAATGCAAGTGCCTGCTTCCACTCACAAAACACAGGAGGTTTGTTTTTTTTCTACTCACAAAGTAGTTTAAGCCAAAGCCAAGATTCCTATAAAACACTTTGCATGTAACATTTGCAGCTGGAGAGATGGAAGATGCCAAGCTGCTCTTCTGTTTCCTATCATGAACAGGCACAGCCCTCAGTGCTTTACAGAGCACAGGAACAGCTGAAGGGCTTCACATTTTCCTAAATATCTTCCTTTGTTGATCTCCATTCACTTCTTTGAACCTTTTTTAAGGTGTTAGATGTTAAATGCAACACAATATTCGGACAGAGGTATTTCTAGAATTTTATCAAATACAACTTCTTAATTCCTGCTCATCACTTCATGTATATCTTAATTCCTGCTCAAAGAGAGCAGTCATAGAACTGTAGAATGATGGAATGGTTTGGGTTGGGAGGGAGCTTAAAGCTCATTTAGTTCCATCCCCCTGTCATGAACAGGGATACCACCGACTAGATCAGGTTGCTCAGGGCCCCATCCACACTTGATAGTTCCAATCTCAATTTAGGCCAGAAACTTGCTATTTATCTTACTGCAGCCTTGCTCCTCAGTGTTGCTCAGTGAAATGGATTGATTTTGTTCAGCATTTTTTCAGGAAAAAATCAAATTCCAATTAAATGGGCAAAGCCCTTCAGTCATCACTGCTAAGCCCCAAAGACGAAATATCAAATTGTTCTATTTTAAACTAAAAAATTCAGTGTCTAAAACCTTGTGAGGATCTAGTTGAAAAAGCCTGTGTTGAGCATTAACAAATTTCAAAGATTAAAACTTCAAATCTCCACCTAGTCTTTCAAAGCAGCCAAAAATATGCTTAATTTGAGTGGACACAGTCACTTCGGTGTCTGCTTTTTTTGTAGCTGCAGAAGCACATTCCTGACCACCTGGGTGGGATGGTGCAGGTGTTTTCTGCTTGCAAAAGGGATTTTTAAAAAAGGAAAATTGACAAATCAGTAATTTGTTGGTGAATTTGTTTACTGGGTGTTATCAAAGCCATCACCCTTTCTCGTGGTGCTACAATTCTTGTTGGTTTTTTTTTCATTTTGATTCAAGTTATTAATTGTCAAGCTCAGCAACAAAAGCCACAGAAGAGACTTGTCCAAGTGCTGTGTTTTCAACACTGACATCCATCACACACTGAAATGAAAACACAGACCAAGTGGGTTGTCCTCAGCTTGTCTTCTCTCCAAAGACAAATGTTTTAACAGCAGTTAAATCAGACCTGTGCAGCACAGTAGGAAATCACTGTTGTAGGTTGTTTTTAACGTTTCCATGCACACTTTACAGCGTGTTTGGTGCTATAATAAACTTGCCAGGTGTCACTGTGTGCTAGCAATGCCCAGGGCCCCCCTGATCTTTGGGGATCTGGGCAGCCCCAGGCAGCTCCTCCCTGGTTTGTGCCCCCCGTGCTCGGACGTGTCCCGGCTCTGCCGCTTCGGTGCTCAATAAAAAGTGACCAGTCTATTTTTCAACCCTGCCTGGTTTCACTTGGGTCTTCTTGGCATACACTGAGCTTCAAATGATGAAAAAATGGACAAATATTTTATATTTTAGTTGTTGGGGGAGGCTCAGATAGCAGAGGCGCAAGGAGGCAGAAGTCATTCTGTCCACTGGAAGGGAGGGGACAGACCCCCAAAACACACCCACCAGCCCTGTCCCCTCTCAGAGGGGCCACCTTTGTAGGTCAGACCCTCAGCTCTTGTCACCTGCATGCCTACTGCCGAAGAGGATGGACAAGACTGTAAAGAGGCTGGAGATGATGCCCCAAGGAGAAGGTGACCCTTTGGTCTCACCAGGCACTGTCCTTGTTGGTTCAGTGCTGTTGGTCACTGCTGGCTGGGTCTCAGCTGCCAGCTCAGGTGATTTGGGCCCACAAGCAGCTCCTCAGGCAGCTTTGCAGGAGGCCAAGGTTCGCTGGAAGGGTGGAAAAACAAACCAAGCTGAAGGGCAGGGCTGGTCTGTGCCCACTGCAGGACACGGGGCTGGCAGAGGAGAGAGGTTGGGCTGCTGAGCTCTGCGTTTCCAAGGAGCAGGCAAGACTCCACCATCCCACCTGCTCCACCCACATCAGTCTTGCTCAACCTGCTTGTCAGGAGTGGGCAGGAGTCCTTCTGCATTGCCTCCCTTCTGCCCCGAAACTGTATCAGGGAGAGAAACTGCCTGTAATTTATCCCGGGGTGGACAGTGGGGAGTCAGTGCTTTGGAAAGGTGTTCCAGGGGGGATTGAGAAGATGCCAGCCAGCACTAGTGTCAGGTTACCTCTTCACTCCATCAGGAAAGATGGGATCAATTGGATTTTTCATGGCAGTGCTCACAGAGGCTGTTTGGAAGGGGAGATTACAGGGTGTGTGTACATAACTCCTGTCTCCTGCAAGTGTGACATGGACCAAGTACCTCGGCTTTCAAGAGAAGGATCTGTTTGGTGAACACCACAAAATCATGTTTTAATTTCAGCTTGTTTCCATGTCAATGCAAGCAAATATAGTTCCTGTTGCTGTAGCTGGGTAATGGTCTTTGTGGAAAAAAACACAGTGTGACCTAAGGCAGCATCTGCAGCTGACACTGAGGAGCTGTCTGTGCATCCAAGAAACCAACTACTGGAATCAACAGCAGGATCAACACAGTAGATCTTCAAGAAGTCTAGAATTATAACCATAATAATCAGAATAATATAAAAATTGCTCTATTTCTGACTGCCTGGTTTAGGGCTCCATAGATCTCTGTGGAGCAGAAGTGTTCTGGTTACCTTCAGGAAGCTGTTCCATGGGTTGATGAGCAGTGAAGAAACCCATAAAAAAATCTTTGGAGAGTGATGTGACACAGCAGGGATTTGTTCATACAGGAGACTATTTTCTTCTCCCACCTCACACTGCCTACACAGGCTGGATTTCTCTCTGGAGCTGGGGTCGGGTGAGCCTTGGTTTTCTGTCTATGGCAAAAGGATTTACAGCATCATTTAGGATCCTTTAAAGGTAGACAATAAAACTCACTTTTTGCTGGTGAGTCTGCAGAGGTAAATCCTATTTCTTCCCATTATTTTCTCCTTCTTGTTACCTTTCTACACAGACAGAACAGCAAGAACCACGGGAGAAGCCATGCAAAACAAAAAAGACCTTTAGAGCGTGTCCCAGATGGAGATGTGGATGGTGGGGCTTGTTTCACCCAGTCTGAGCCACCCACCAGGTGAGTGTCCCGATTTAAGCAGTGGACACTGTGCAAAAAGAAACCAAGAGCTTTAATTAAATTCTTCCTTCCTCATTCCACACCTAGGGACAGACCTAAGGATTTCATTCAGCCCTTATCAGTAGCATTGACAAGCTGGAAAGGAACCACAGCCCAAAACTCTGTTCTTTGCATTTATAACCAGGAGCAGAGGATGTTCTGCCCAGGGGCCCAGGAAAACCCCAACCTGAAAGTGAAGTATTTGGATTTTTGGGTAGCAGCAAACTCAATTCTACCCATGCAGCAGAGTTTTTTTCCCTCAAGGTGGCACAAGAGGAACAAGAGTGTGACGAGCCCTTGTTCAGGCAGGGAAGCAGGTGAAGGATCAGTGTGAAAGCATAAATGAGCTCAGAGGGGTTTCACCTCCTAATTCCCTCACATTTCCATAATATCCAAATCCCTGTGTACCCCTGGGCTGCTCCAAGTCCCAGCTAAGCACCTTACCTAAACCCTGGGAAGGGCCTGGATGTGAGATTCCCAGAAAATCAGAGCCCAGCATTGTCCCCTGGATCCTTTCCCATGGGAAGGAGGGCTGTTGAGACGATGCAGGAACTTCCTTCATCTGCCTGACGCATCCAGTTTGGATCCTTGCGAAAGCGTTGCTCAACAGGGAGCCGAGGGATTTGGGAAGAACCAGCTGTGTTTTACGAGAACAGGGCTCTTTGCAGGGTGTTTCCCAATCTCTTTGTTTTCTCCTCAGTCTGGGAAGGAGCCTCTCCCTCCACAGGGTGCTCTCTGTGGCAAAAAGATCGTGCCAGGGGAGTGTCCCACGGGGCTCATCAGCTTTTGCCGGAGCTGGGAGATGCAAATAAGCAACGCTGAAATTCTCCAGGGGAAAACACCAGTTTGGGGGAAGTTGGCCAGGTTTTGGGTACCGTGGGCTCTCACACAGGTGAGAATCTGGGGTCTTGGCCTCATCATGATCTAGGTATCACCACCTGCTCCAGGGCTGTGAAGCTGTCATCTGGATCTCCTTGGAGGAAACTATTCTCCTGCAGGAAATTGCACATCTATTTTCCTCCTTCTGGGAATGACATCTATTCCCTTGATGCGGTTTTTACTGTCAAAGGAGTATCTTAATCTCATAGTTTACACCTCAGAGACAATTTAAGTGTAAGTGAATCCCACAGTCATGATGCCTGGGGGAGGATGTAGTTCTCATGGTGCCAACCAGAGCATGATGCTCCCTGACAGGCAGCCATAAATCTTTGGAAATGATGTAACTGGTGAACTTCATCAATCATGGAATGATAGAACCATAGACTATCCTGAGTTGGAAGGGACCCATAGGAATCATCAAAGTCCAGCTTCTGACACTGAAGTTCGACTTTAGCTGCATGTTGCAATCCACCATGAAAGCACAAATAAAACACTGTGGTTTTACAAATGATCATCACAAATTCCCACATCACACATTCATGCCCTGTCCCTGATGCAAATACTTATAAATACCGACCTTCTGCTGACTGGAGCATTTCCTAAGGAGGATTACCCCAGCCTGGAAGTTTACAAACAGGCTGGGCAGTGTGTGAAACCTGTCCTGCCTCTGCACACAGCAGCCTTGGCAAAACACCTGCCCTATCTGCTGCCCGGGATGTGGCACCGCCGACGCTCCTCCCGCAACAATCTTCCAGAGGGCGGAGGAAAACCTCAACCTGCTCTTCAGGTGCTGTCACACACACACACATATCGAGTTCACTCGTGTCCCAGGCACGGCGTCAAACACAGCCAGGCTCCCCCAGCAGGGTTTTACGGGCAGCACCCTGCCGTGGCTCCGAGGGTGTGCAGCCTCCTCCGGCACCGCCGGCCGAAGGCGTGACTTGGCGGCAGGTGAAGGTGCCTCTCCCCGCAGGTAACTCCAGCCCTGAGCTCCCAGGGGAATTGGAGCCCGCACTTCCAGCAGCCGGTGGCCCCATCCCGGTGGCCCTGGGGCACTTCCCACTGCGGCGCAGAGAAGATGGGAGAAGGGATTTTCACCAAACTCTTCCAGAAAAGGTCATTTTTCCGCTTCGTGCAGAAGTATCAGCCCCTTGGAAGCGGAGAGCCGGAAGAGGAGGTGAGGATTGCCTGTGCCTCTTGCCTGGACCTGCTGAAATAGTTTGTGTAATTGGGGTTAATTTTGTCTACTTTGTTTCCTTCGTCCCACCAGTAACTTGATATTGCGGCCGCTGCGCTCTCCCTTCCTGAGCAGCCGAGTCACTCCCCGTGCAAGGAGGGGTGAGATTAATGTTGTTTACCAGGCAGTGGGGAGCAATGGGGAGCCTTGCTTTTATGCAATACTCACAGGACATAAAGCTCAGGCCTGAGTCCTGCCCAGGAACATTGTTCTCTGCACTGAGGAGGCTCAAAATTAAGGAAACGTGGGAGAGCACATGCTATGTGGCCATGAGTGCTGTGTGAGCTCTGGAGTGTGGGCACAACGTGCCAGCCCTGCCCAGCAGAGGGGAAATGAAGAGCAAGGTTCATAACCCTGTCCCCAGGGGTCCCCTGATCAGTGGTAGAGGGGCTGTGACTCCTTGGGCTGTGACCCTCAGGCTGCCCTCTGTGCTGTTGCTGCTGTCAATGCTGGTAATGAGTGGCCAAGAACAGCTTTGGCTCAGACCTGCAGAGTCCACTTGGAAGTGATGCTTTCTTTTCCTCCAAAAGTGCCGGTGTAGAGCACTGATGTCCCCATCCTGCTCTCACTACTTCTCCTTGGTGCAGATGGACCAAAAAGTGGTGGTTTGTGTGGCACATTTGCTGTTCTCCTCATTTTTTCGTCACAAAACTTTCAGGTCTGGGATTATGTGATTGTTTGCTCAGCACAGGGTTTTCCATGGCCCAAGCCCTATTTTTTCTCCCACATGACAGATTGGTTGGGTGCTCTCTCACGTGGACCCCATTTGTCCAGTTCCTTCAGCACGTGGCATTAAGCCCTTACTCCCATCCCAACGAGCACCATCCGTGCACATGGAAATATTCCTGTGCTTTTTCTTACTGTCTGACTGAGGCCTTTTCTCAGATGAGATTTCAGCTAATCCCCTGCTCTCTTCTGAGTCTCGTCTGTTCAGTGTGGGGGTTGGTGAGGTTGCAGGGAGAAGAAAACAAGACATTGAACTCTTACCCTGTGCACCACACAGTGGGTTAGGAGATATTGCTCTACATTGCTCACAAAGAGCCCAAAATCCCAGGAAAAAATAATCTTGATGAGGTCACAAAGAATATCTGTACCCTGGTCTGATGGGAAGCTGAGATTTCTGATCATACATAGGCAAGAGGCCGCTGGCAATTAGTCTGGCTTGTTCCTTGGCTGCACCATTTCTGCTGTGACAAAATAAATAGTGACATGTATTTACTTCCAAATCTAAACCCCTCTTGAATTTTAGCTCTGGTCCATGCAGAGAGCAATGTGTGCATAACAGGACAGGGAGACAACCTGAGTTTTGGTACAGGATAGGGAGCAGGTAGCAGTGTGAAATGAAAATAGGAACTTGATAAATAAGGAACTTTTTCTCAGTTTATGATTTAGGCTGGTAAATGACCAACATTTTCCATACTCGATGGTATTTTGCTTCTTTACTTGAAAATACTTGCAGTATTTTGGTCCAAGCTGAGGGTTGCTGTGGGTTGGATTCTGAATTATTCCAGCACCCCTGAGACAGAGGAATTTTGCCTGTCCTGTCTGCAAAAAAAACCAGCCATGTAAAGGGCTTTGGAGGGGATGATTTGATTTATTCATTGCGTCTTTGGTAAGGATGAAGTTTATGTTCTAAGGATAAAGTTAAAGGGTTCCTTGTAGACTAAATAACCCAGCCCACTCTGGATTACAGTACATTAACTGGTCCAAAGCAATCTCAGACTCGGAAAAAGAATATGCAAAGTCTCAGTAAAGGCAGAGGTGGGGAAAAATCCCGAGAACTGATCTTTTGGGCTGTTTGCCAGAGTACACAAAAAGGGCTGTGTGCTCTGCAGAAAGTCCTATGCTCTCTTGCTCCCACATGGGCTGCTCAGCATGACAATTGCTGGATTGTTTCGGGATGAGGGATGTGCAGGTACCTCCGAGGTGGCTCCCGGCCCCCACCAGCTGCTCTTTACAGCCTCCAGTATTTCCTGACCTTGCAAAGCAATAGATAAACTGATAATTAGCTTTTTGTTACTTCTTCCTGCCCTGCTGTGTGGAGTTGTGCACTCCTGTGTCTAAAGGATAAAGGTTATAAAAGTAAATGGATAATGTGGATAGCCCACATCTGCTTTGCAATGTAAATAGAAAAGCAAGTGATGCTCAAGGAGAGGTTTGTTTATGAAGAGGTTTGCTCAGGACACTGCCTGGTGCCCAACATCCATGGGGTGGGATGTGAAAAGGGGCTCTGCACTGGCAGAATGTTACAGAGGAGGAGTGAGATGAGGTCCCACTGCTGCTTTTCTGACCTTTGCATCACTGTGGCTGTTCATCTGGTGGGAAAATCCCAGGTGTAAGCCCACCACTGCACATGGACTCATCCCAATAAAATAGGGATTCCTTTCCCCACAGCCCCTGGCTGTCGGGAGCAGGGAGCTGTCAACATTTTGAATGAAATCACACACAGCTTGGGCACATCCATGGATTTTGTCATTTATTTCCTCCACACTTTTTTGGAGGTAAATATTAGCTATAGAGCTGGGCCCTGATTGCCCTGCTGGCTCTGGGGACTGCAGGCATGTCATTCTCATGCCCAGGTCTCTTCCTGCCCTCCAGCTGCTTTACTTAAAATTTAAAATCCTTCAAGGCAAGTCTATACCTTGATATCTGAGTGTGTCACCTGCAGCACAGAGGAGCCTGTAGAAGCCACGTTAATTAGGATGGTAATGAATGCAGGGATGTGTCTATCCATGACAGCCCTGGGTTTTCTTCCCACCAAGTCCTTCCATCTCCTTAGACACATGGATGGCTCTCAGGCTTGCAGTGTCTGGATGTCAACAAAGTTGCAGGGGACTGATGAATTTACACAACCAGAACACACAAATAGGGATATAAATCATCCGTTTTAAACACTGAAGGACTTTTTTTTTTTGCCTCTTCTAGAGATGCCCATTAAGGGGATGTTGAAATAAGGGTGATGTCCAGTGCTGGTATGGCTCAGAAAAGGGGACCAATACTGCAGCTTCTTTGGGCAAAGTGTGGTCACCAGCGTGAGGGAATCATGAGAGCAGGAAAACCCTTGGAGATCTTGGGCCAGTTGCTGGGGTTTGGGGAAGGCAGGGTGTTCTTGGGGCAAAATGGCTTTTAAATGAGCCCTCCCCAGTCCAAGGGGTCAGAGCAGACCCCTGTGCTTTTCTGCTGGGAGCAGGTGGGTGTCCCACATGTTGTCAGCTGAGCTGTGGGTCAGGAAATGGCCATTAAAAGGGGGCTGCAACAGATGGATGTGGCTAAAGCCTCTTCAAGGAGCAGGGCTTAGAGATGCTCCTTGCTCACCTGCTATGAGCTCTCCAGAAACCAAGGGAGTGAAACCAATTCCACATCCCAGCAGGAGCAAACAACCAGGGAGATTTTTCTGCATTTCTGATTTCCTGCATTTATCTTACATTGTAAAGCACTGGATGTTCCCAGAAAGCTCCTGACTGTTCAGGAGGACTAATTACCCAAATACTGCTGCAGATACCCCTGAAATCCTCCAAGCCTTGCTCAGCTGCAGATGAGCTAGACCTGGATGAATCCTACAGCAAACACCCCTGGGTGCTGGCAGCAGGGAGAGGTGACAAATTCCTGCCAGGGCTGAGCACCACAATCCCTGGGGATGCCTTTCTTCATGAACACACACTCTGGTGCTTCATGAATGAAGGTAAATGGGAACAGAATCGCTGTCCCTTGGGAAGGGTGAGATTTCTCCCTCTCTGCATTTACCCTACAGTAGTGGTCACACTACCTCTGTCATGGACCTGGCTGAGATTTCAGGGAATGCTGCTGCTTTGGAAAGTGTATTTTTGATCAGAAAATGAGGAATCTTGAAAGGAAAGAGAGATTGGGGTGCTGAGACCTTGGGCTGCCTGGATGGAGCAAGAAGATTTATCCTGCTTGGAAGCATCTGTGCAATCAGTGGTGGAGCAAAACAGCCCTGCATTTGGGAGAGGAGATTTTGCTCTATCTGCTGGCTCAGAGATTTTCCTAGCTCACATTTTCAGTTCATTTATTATGTCTTTAACAAGGGGAAAGGGTTTTTTCCTTACTCTGAGTGCTGAGTGTGCAGCGGGCTGGTGAGACACTGAGATGGAAAAATGCTCATGTGGGACAGGACACCTCAAACAGCACAGCCTGACACACTTTTCTCATCAGCAGCTTCTCTTTTCGGCTACTCAGCTCCCGATGGCCTTTCTTCCACTACAAGAATGACACCTGGCTTGGAGGCTGTAATCAGGATTAATTAGGGGATGGTATAAAGCTGTGATTTGGGATATGTTGTAGCTAATTGAAGCTGTGCATCTGGCAAAGTGAGGGGAGGGAGTGGGATCAAGGGAAGGAGCAAAGAGGAGCTGAAATGCTTTCATTTGCTCTGCTCTCACCTAACAATTGCTTTGTCTTGTTTACTCAGCCCCGGGAGGACTGTGAACTGAAAATAATTGAGCAGGAGAAGGAGGTGACAGTTGTGCCCCCGAAAGATGCCTGTAAATGCCACAAGGAAGACTTGGCAAGAGCTCTGAATGTAAGGATTTGTGTGGGTCTTTGCCAACACGGGGTGCAGGTGGTGGGATCTGCCCGTGGGAAGGGGCTGAGCAGCAAAACAGGTCTTTAATTCTCATGCAAACTCCTGGAGTGCCCAATTCCTCTGGATTTACATGGGGTGAATCCTTGCCTGGATGGGCTCGAGGGTCAGCATTGGGAATTTGGGCTTTGTTTGTCTCAGGGAGGGATTTCACTGAAGTGAACTGCTCTGTGGGTGAAAGAATTCCCTTGCCCAGCCTGGAAAATGGAGCCCTGGCAGGGGCTGAGGCTGAGGAGGGGTCCCAGTGCAGGCTGCACAGCTCAGACACTGGGATTCAAGGAGGAAAAGGCCAGGGAAAGTTATAATGCTTGGCTATATTGTGGTTTCTGATCTCAGTGGTTTTTTTAAACCCAGACAAAATAGCTCTTATCCCTTCTAATTTTGTTCTCTTTGAATTTTGTCAGAGTATTTTTATTTTAATGCTTTTCTTTAAATATACAGTAAAATCAGAAATCAATTCTTTCCTTTACTGTTTTAGATTTCTAATTTGTTATCTACTGTTGGGTTTCTCCCTTTTGGAAATGCTTTTTTTTTTTTAATTAACTTGTGCTTACTTTAAGGTTTTCTGTAATGGTTGTTCATAAAGTTTTATGGTTTAATGAAAATAAATAACTAAAGAGGAAAAGAGTGGGCAGATTTATTTTTTGTGGGGAACTGAGCCATGAACGTCTTGCCCAGTCTGCTTACAGGGGTTTAACATAACCTTGCCTAAATAAGTTTTCCGTAACAATATATAATATTTGGGTTGGGTTTGGGGTTTTTTCCCTCTAGGTTGATTTACAGACTGGACTGTCTGAGTTTTCCGTGCTCCAGCGCAGGTTAAAACACGGCTGGAATGAATTTTCAGTCGAGAAGAAGGAGCCAATATGGAAGAAATATCTGGACCAGGTAAGGGATTTTCTGCACAGATTCTCATTTCCTGGCAAAGTCCCCTGGCTGAGAGTGTCTCTGCACTGAACTGTTCAGAGTTTCTGCTTCCAGAGGTTCAGCCTTGGGACAGGCTGTGCCCTGGACACAGAAACTATCTGTTCCCTGGGAAAACCATTGTGAGGTCCTGCTGCAGAGTGTGAAGATAACATCTTCTAGTAGAAATAAACCTTTTTATCTCCACACAGCCCACAAATCAAAAGCTATATCAAAAATCAAGATCAGTGCCCTGATTGCTGGAGCATATTTACTCCCTTTAAGGCAAGTGATAAAATCATGAAAGGTTTGAGGGGAACCAGTAGCAGCTGTGATCTGCTCTGATTTTTGGCTGCCACAGTGAGGGAAAGGCCTAAACCTGCAGTGAAGGGGCAGCTGTGGAGCCCAGGGCAGTGTCAGTGATATCAGTGACAGAATCATTCACACATGGTGCCAGGAACTGTGAAGATCCATGATTTCATGCCAGCTTCCCCAAAAAACCAGGCAGAAGGTGGTATTTGCAATCTTGTCTTCCCTCAGCTGAGTTATCCTTGAGTTTTGCTTTTATTAACCATTTCTCATAACTTTTTAAAGCATCTTTCACCTCTCTTTTAGAGCTTTTCACTAAACAAGAAGAGTCTGTTTTGTTTGGTTTTATTTTTTATTTTTTCAACTAGTAATTTGACTAATTTTATTCTTGCTTAGTCAAATTGTGAAGATTTGAGTTGCTTTGAAAGACTTCAGTTTTATGTCATGATTTATCTCTTTTTTCTATATGATTGGCATTCTTTAAGGTCTTGGTAATTATCTCTACATCTCTTCAAGTGAGATGCTGGGTTTTTTTGCTCAACTTTAGCAAGCAGTTTCTCTTACAGAGGCACCAAAGGAATTCTTTGGGGCATTTCTGAGCCTCCTGCAACCTGTTGGTGTCTCTGGAGGAGCTGCTGCAGTCCCACTCCATTCACACCCTGCACTTGAGTGTCATCCCTCAGCAGACACTTGCTGTGTCTTTTTACAGCTGCTATTTTTTGTAAACATCCCCTTTGCCCCAGTTTTCTAAAGAGAAGTGGAGGGATTTTCACCTTTGGTTTCAGCAAGGAAGACATTTAAATCCTGGCTTTCCTACTGAGCATCTCCACACATCTGTTACCCAAAACAGGCAGTTTTTCTTTATCTACTGAATTCCTTTCCAACAATTCCCACATTAGCTCAACGGAGATGTAATGTTCTCAGGTAGGAGAATGGGCCTTAAAATCCATGTTTAGAAGTGAAAAGGTGAATACCTGACTCCCACAGCCTTGGTCCAATGAGGAGCTGAGCAGATTAATTAAAGAAAAAAATGAAAAAATGAAAAAAAAAAAAAGAAAGAGGATTTTTGGTTTCAAATTCTGAAAAGACAATAAAGTCTTTGAGTGTACTTATTGTGCATCCAAGGAGCATTTGGAGTCAGGCCTGCGCTGTGTGCCTGCAAAGAGGGGAAAAAAGTGAAAAAACTTTTGCCTTTTGGTGTGAGTCTTGGTCCTGCTGGTCCCCAAAGCACCCTGTACAGGATTGGGATTTGCAGATGTCTGGTTGCAGGTGCTGCACCCTCTTTCTGGGCAGAGCAATGCTGCTGCACAAGCAAGGAGGGTCCCTGCAGCAAAACCACACCTGAATCCTTCCTGCTGAGCTCTGCACCAGCTCAGCTTCAGCAGGTCCGTATTTAATTTCATATTGTGACTTGTTCTTTTTTTTTTTTTTTTCAGTTCAAAAGCCCCCTCATCCTCCTGCTGCTGGCCTCAGCTCTGGTGAGTGTCATCACAAAGGAATATGAGGATGCAGCAAGCATCACCATGGTAGGTGGGACCTCTCCTGCACCCCAACCTTTGGGTGGCCCCCTGAGCTGGTGTGTCCACACCTGTAACTCCTCCTTGTTCACAGGCTGTGCTCATCGTGGTCACTGTGGCCTTCATCCAGGTAGGTTATCCAGAGCTCAGTTCCATGGCCCTGGCTGTTAGGAGCAAGCCCTCTCCTGTAACTCCTGGCTTTCTTCTCCTTTCTCCTTTAAAAGGAATATCGCTCGGAAAAATCTCTGGAAGAACTCAACAAGCTGGTGCCCCCCGAGTGCAACTGGTGAGACATTCCTGCTGCAGGGGTTTGGCAGGGATGGGGGTAGGAGGACAGAACCACCAGGTGAAGAAAATTCCTTCAGGTTGTTGTGGACATAATGAGACCCTGGTCCTCTGGAGGGATGGCACCATGTGTGGATGCAGCTCCAAGTCAAAGGAAAAGGGGATGAAATAATTAAAGTAGGCACCCTGTATTTGAATAAATGCTCAGAGACAGGAAGGTCACAGAAATGTTCCACTCCACACCCTGCATAAAGATCCCTGCAGCCTCCTGTGTGTCACTGATTTCCTGGGCAGGGAAAACCTCACCTGTGTATTTTTGGGGGACTTTAGGGTAGTTTTACCCCTAAAAGATTGGTACAAACCAGCACAGGAGTGGAGGTGCACGTGGGCTGGGGTTCCTCACTGCCTGTTTCTGTACACACCTGTCAGGCACACGGGAGCACAGCAGTTCCACAGCCCCTGGGGCAGCCACAGGGTGTGTGAGATCCTGCTGCCCCAAGGGCTTTGATGTTTGTTGTCAGTGCCTTAAATTACAGGAAAAGTTCTTCCTATTTAAGTCTCCACAAGTCAGTTTTGTCAAGGCCAACATAAATAAGCGTTGAGACTCAGGGAAGCCTGGCCCTGCCAAAGAGGTGTGGGGTTTTTCTCTGGTCCAAAGTTCACCCTGGTTTGGAGCTTACAAACCCCACTGTTGGTTCTTTATTTATTTATGATATGACACCATAAGCATCTGACTGTTTAGAAGGCTGTACTTTGGATGCAACAGTGGAATGCCAGGGCTAATTGTAGCTTTAAAAAGCTTCCTTTTAGGTTAAACAATCTGCATTTCATTATTCAGATCATAAAAGCACACCCTCTTGTCACTCCTATCTACTGTCTAAATACTGTATAATTCACTTATTGCTGAAATGTAAATCATCCATAACCTGCCCATTTGTTTGTAAGTTTAAACTGAGTCTAAACTGAACATAATCCTCTTCTCATCATTATGAGGATTTTATGTTCTTATTTACGTTGGAAGTTCTTTGGGGCAAGGCTTCTTGTTTTCCTGCCAGTCACATTCCCAAGCCTGCAGGAGGAAAAAAACCTCAAAGCCTGGTTTGCTTTCTTCTTTTTCCATTTATCTGATATAGCCTAAGGGAAGGGAAACTGCAGCATCTTCTAGCACGAGAGCTGGTGCCTGGAGATATCATCTACCTGTCTGTTGGAGACAGAGTTCCTGCAGACCTCAGGCTGATAGAGGTAAATTCAGCTATGGAAGAGCCTGGCTTGGGAGTTCCTTGTCCTAACAGTGCCAGAAACGTGTCTCTTTAATTAGGTTACAGATCTGCTGGTGGATGAATCCAGTTTTACTGGAGAAGCTGAGCCTTGCAACAAGACTGACACTGTGTTGCTGGAAGCTGGAGACATAACCACACTGAGCAATGTTGTTTTCATGGGGACCCTGGTGCAGTACGGGAAGGGAAAAGTGAGTCCTGACATCATCCAGCTTTTCCTTGGCTTTAGTTACAGATTCTTTCAGTGTGGGCATTGAGTGATAGGACAAAGGGGAATGACTTTGAGCTGACAGAGGGCAAGTTTAGGTTAGACATTATGATTATTTACTGTGAGGGTGGTGAGGCCCTGGCAGAGGTTACCCAGAGAAGCTGTGGCTGCCCCATCCCTGGGAGTGTCCAAGGTGAGGTTGGACAGGGCTTGAAGTAACCTGGGCTAGTGGAAGGTGTCCCTGCCCATGGCAGGGCTTGGAATGAGATGAGATTTAAGGTCTCTTCCAACCCAAACCATTTTGGGATTCTGTGAGTCTCTAGATTTTTTTTCATCTCCATCTCTTTTTTTTTTCCTTTTTTTCAGGGCATTGTTATTGGCACAGGTGAAAGTTCCCAGTTTGGCGAGGTGTTCAAAATGATGCAAGCTGAAGAGGTAACACAATCTCTGTCTATGGAAATGCTGGATGTCCTGGATGACAGTTTGTGAGCAGGAGCAGTCCCAGGAGTTAATGCTCTGGGTTCGGTTCTGTTCCTGCTACAGAATGCCTGTGTGACTGACCACAAGTGCTGCATCTGAAAGAGAAGGTTATTAGCAGGAGTTAGGCTTCTAAATTCAGACTCATGATATGTAGCTCATACCTAATTTCATAGTCACCTAAAACTTGTGGTTTCTTCTTTTTTTATTTCACACAAGTATTTTCCAGTTATTTCCAGGTATAAAAATCTTTAACTTCTACACATGTCAAGATCTCACCAGTCAGATCTCTGAACTAACACAGATGAGGGTCTAGAAACTAATTAACTCTTGATCCATTAACACAAGAAATCCCAGGAAAGCAGAAGCAGCCACTTTTCTGTGCTGCTGTGATGCTCTGCAGGTCTCTGCAAAGCGCTGCTGCAGAACAGGAGCTCAGGTCTGGTACCTTCCTTGGCCTGAAACTTTCTCTGAGCTGGCTCAGTGGAGGAGAAGGGTCTGCCAGGTCACAGACAGCCCTGGAGAAGAGAACACAGACCATGGGGATGGGCTTCAGACTTTTTATCCCTGTCCCAGAGGCTTTGCACACACATTATCCAATCCTAGGCTCAAGGACCTTTCCAAGTTAGTCTGTCTCTACCTTGTCTCCCCAGCTGCAAACTAATGTGATTAATTCATCTCTTCTCCCACTTTTTTTACCTGTCTTGAGTGCATTGAGGCAGACTCACTCCCTGCTGGATGGTCTGTGTCCAACAGACCCTGTTGGGATTTGGGTGGGGTAAGCACTGGGTAACTGCAGGGACCACAGAAAGGATAAGCAGGACTGTGGATCAGTTGTTCTGGGCTGACAAGAATCTTCTGATCCCACATAACAAGCAAAGAAAACTGGATATTCTCTGATTTTTCCAGACTCCCAAGACACCTCTCCAGAAAAACATGGACAGACTGGGGAAGCAGCTCAGCCTGTTCTCCTTTGGCATAATTGGTGAGTGGGACACAATGCTGGCACTGGCACGGTCGGCTGTGGAATCCCTCTGTGCTCCAGGGCTGCTTTCCCAGTCCTTGTTAATGGGGGTTACCTGGACTTTGGGGGTTTAAGAGGAGACAACTCTGAAGGAGATATTTTGGGTTCTATTGCACTTTTAGTTCTAAAACAACAGCTAAGGAAGGTTACAGATTTATGAATTTAAGTTTTTTTTAATGGGATTGTTTTCCCCCCCCAGGTCTGATAATGCTCATTGGGTGGTTGCAAGGGAAGCATCTCCTCAGCATGTTCACCATTGGAGTCAGGTGAGGGCTGGAGAGCACCTTTCTCCTTGATTTCTAATGAAACACATCCCAGGGAATTCCTCATTCAAAACAATGGACATTTCACAAGAGAGAACCTGAGTAAGACCCTTCCTAAGTACATATTGCTCTTGCACTGGTGACATTAATGTGAGCTTTAAACAGAGATTAGGAGAACAAAAGATCAAGGGTTTATTTAATTTTGGAAATTGGCATTTTGAAAATCTTCACTAGCACCTCTACCTCATCATGCTGGAAATGCCCTTTCCTATCTGTACTGTGAATTTAAGTGGGAGTGTAGCAACAGCAAATATTACTCTTTGCTGTTCTTACTGGACTTACATCTAAAGATATGAATGAACAATTCAGCAGCATAAAAGAGCATGCACAGCCTCTTAATCAAACATAATAAACCATGTTACTACATTTCAGTAATGCCCATAAACCATCTTACTTGGGGTTGTCATGGCTCTAAAATCAATTCTTGAAAAACCATTCTATGGAAATTAAAACAAAACCCAGGATGAGGGGACAACAGAGAAGCCAAAATGGCTCAGTGCCACCTCCCTGTCTGCCAGGGCATGTGGTGGCAAAGAAAAGTGGTTAATCCTGAGTTTTGGAGAGCAGCCTATGGTTTTGAAAGCCCTCCTTGATTATATTTTGCACAGACATAAAACCATTCAGACTTTTCCAAGGAATATCTAATATTGAACATGCAGACTGTGGCTGGATTTTTCCAACATATCAGGTGTGGAAGGTTTTGGTCTCGGTATTGCACCAGTTGGAGTGATCTGAGGAGCTGGTCCTGCCCCTCCATGGTGTGTAAGAGAGGAGATGAGGGGCTGCATGTGGCCAGGAGCCAGTAGCTAATGTGTGAGCCATGATGCCAAGGAATATTCAACTTCCATCCTCAGAAAGTTAAATAAACGAAATGAAATCCAACCACTAAATCCCTGCTTAGCCAGAAATTAATGCTCTTTGGCAATGTAAAGAAGAAAAATAATTACTCTGTCAAAAATCATCCAGAAAAAGGTTGAATGGTTGGACAAATATCTTGGTTTTGTACTTACAGTGAGCCAGGAGTCCCAGTGGTGCTCCCAGGCAGACACTCAGAAAAATTCATGCCATGGAAATGTCCCTGTGGCACATTTTGGTCACTATTCATTGTTTGACCCCTTGCTGAAGCTGTTGTGTCTCTGGTGTCCCCAGCCTGGCCGTGGCTGCCATCCCTGAGGGCCTTCCCATCGTGGTCACAGTCACTCTGGTGCTGGGAGTTCTCCGGATGGCCAAGAAAAAGGTCATTGTGAAGAAGCTGCCCATAGTAGAAACCTTAGGTAAGGCTGCCAAGGGGCCACACAGCTCAGTCACCTCCCAGACTCCAAAATCTGAGCCAGGGGCTGGCCCTATGAGCCTTGGTTTGATGAAAAACAGAAATTTGGAATATGCTTACTGGGACAGAGCAACCCACTCAGAATTAAATGTGTTCTACCCTGTGTTTCTCACCCTTTTCCCTCACTTTAGTGGTGTGAACACAGGCAGGTGCTTGGAATGATGCAACCTGAGCCATGGTCCACAGGGAACAGACATACATGCCCTGCTTGGGTTAAAAGCTTGGTTTTTCCCTCCTCTCCACGCTCTGGGATCATCCTGTGAGTCCATCCTGTCCAATTCTTCAGTGTCTGGCTAAAAACCTCCCAACCTCAAGTCAAGCCTGGCAGCACAAATAAATATCTCCTTCTGCAGCCGGGTGGCCATCTCCCTCATATCCAAAAAGTCACAGAGAGACCTCGAGAAGGCATCCTGCCCATCCTCAGAACATCAGAGCAGAATGAACCAGAATGAAATCGTTCTTCCACCTCCCCTTATCTTCAAATGGGCCCTTACTCCCAGGTGGCTGCATGCCTGGGTCAGTGTAGCAGGGAAAGGGAGGAGGAGACACTGTGGTGTCTGTTTAGAACCCTCATTAAACTCACATCAATGCCAAGCCTGGTCTGTGCAAAGTCCCAGATATCTGCTGCACAACCAGATCCTTCAGTTAAACCCTGTCTTCTCTGGAAACCCTGCTATTGTTTGAACTGCCCTTGTTTGTTCTGCAGTTAAGGAGTCTTATCACCCTTATTTTATTGTGTCTGCCCTGACCCAGAACATCTGAAATGGCTTTTCCCTCATGAGGAATTCTGTTCTGGTAGGGCTGTGCCCAAGGAGGCAGAACTGCCAGTGCCAGGTGGCCAAACCTGTGCTCACCCACACACTGAGAGTGCCATGTCTGCTAAACTTCTGAAAAGGAGAGAAATAATCCTTCTCCTCCAATTGTCAGTAACTAAATATGTAGTATTGGAAGTGATGGCTTTGCTCTCTGCTAATCCTTGAAAACTACCATTAATTTAATTGCAGCCTAATCTGCTTTATTCTCTCCAGGCTCTTACCTGGAGCTCATCATGCTCGTGGGGTCTGTGCCCAAGCACTGTGGGCATCTCCAGAGCCAGGGAAGATATTCAGACTCAGAAGGGAGCTGGAGTCTGATTTTTTTTTTTTTTTTTTTTATTATTATTATTAAAGTGATTTTTTTTCCCCTTCTTGGGAGTGGAAACCCTCTGGAATGTGGTATCTCTGATAATCTACTCCTTTACTGTATTTTGTAAGTGGGCCCTGGAAAAATGTGCTTTACTGAAGCAGGATTGGCACAAAGCAGAGCAAAGGGGCAGCTTCTTCTCTCAGCTGTGGATCTTTAAGTACTTTTTTAACAGCCTTTAACCCATCTGCTCTCACAGTCCTTTGGTGAGGCAGGAAAGGGCTGCTATTCCTGATTTAGGGAAGCAAGGGTCAAATGGCCCCTGGGAGGAAGCACATGGCAGTGGGAATTTGAGCTGTCTTTTTGGAATGTAGCAGCTGTTCTGTTGTGTGATGTTGCAACTCAGAAACACTGACCAGCTCCCTGGGGATCAATGCCCTCTGACTGCCCACCCTATGATGAGACAATATGGCCCTCTTCAGATGTCTCCTACCCCATCTCACACCCAAATTATGTGCCCAATGCCCTGACGTGCACTCAAATCCTTCCCTTACACACCCTGTCAGGAGTTTCATCCATTTCCTGGTCTTTTCTCACTGGTGCAGTTTAAATAACATCAGGGAAACTTGTCCTCCCTCTTCTGAATCTCACTGTTGGGCTGCATCATCTATCAGTTCTGATTAAGAACTTTCCTTCCTCAGGTTGCTGCAATGTCATCTGCTCAGATAAGACGGGCACCCTGACGGCCAACGAGATGACGGTGACCCGGCTGGTGACCTCGGATGGATTCCAGGCAGAGGTGGGCATGGGACAGTAATTCAGGCTTTGCTGCTGAAATTCAGCAGGGCACTTTTGCCTCTAGTTCATTTAGACCCAGATGAGGGAGGCTGGTCAGCCCCAAACCAAGCAGTTTGTTGCACATCACCAGTCCCATTAAAAGAAGGGATTTTTGCAGCGCTGGAGAGAGGCAGAGGTGGGGCTGAGGGTACACAAACTGCTCAGATATCACAGTTGATATAACCTGCTCGTTGACATAACCTGCTGTTCTCTGTAATTATTGTGAATACTGAAACCTGCCACCCACCCTTGTTGGTCCATCTTCAGTAGGAAGATGTGACTTAATCCTTCTGCTTGGTTTGTTTACCTGTGTGAAAAGTGAGGGCAGGGCTTGGACAAAACCACTGAACCCACTGCTGCCAAAGGGCTGGATTTCTCACCTGAGCTGCAGGAGACTCCTGAAATCACGGTGAAGAAGTGCTGTATAGGACAAGTTGATTCTTTTTGTTCCTATACAGCTATTATATTATACTGTCACTGTCTGCAGCCTTTCCTATAAGCTTGAGGCAGAAAAAAGAATCCCAGAACTCCTTCACAATTAGAACTTGTGCCAGACAGGACTGTTCTGAAAGGGAAATATGTCCTTTCTGTCTCTCCCTCCCTCAGGTCAGCGGGGTGGGCTACAATGGAGAAGGAAATGTTTATCTTCTGCCAACAAAGGAGATCCTTAAGGAATTTTCCAACGTCTCCATTGGGAAGCTAGTGGAGGTAAGTGTAACCTATGAACCATCTTACCCCAGTTAAATTCACTTTTCAGTTGAACTAATCACTTTGGGTAATTAGCATGAAAAAAAAAACCAAACAAAACAAACAACTTTTGTAACTCCAAAATGAACTGTCCTGCTAAAATATTCTCATGGAAAGATGCTGAGTGCGATGTGGTACCTGAAGCTTATGGGTGAAAGGGAGAGATCATAAGACATTCAGGGAGAGACCAGGGTCATCAGCTTCAAGAGTCAATGATATTTTGGATAAAACCACAATTCTCTCAGAGGAGAGACTGATTCATTTTACCATGTTCAGGTTTTAAGTGCGGACAGACTCTAGACTTTAGCCACATAGTCAATTTATAAATGTATTGTGATGATCTCTGCATCCTGTGTCAGCATTAAATAAAATTTTGAACATTCAACTGTAAATTAAAATGAGTGTTTGGGTGGTGAAATGATATGAGCTGGAATCTCATATGGAGATTAGGTCATATCTTATCCCCACTTCACATTAGAATCAATAGTAGGGGAGACACTAAGCTTTCACTGCTGTATCCTATGGAGTAAGGGGGTTTAGAAAGCACAAGACCTGATCTCAGGAAATGCTACTGTGGGGAATCTTTTCACCAATCTTTTGGGATGTGGCTGCTTTCATTCTCCAATCTTTCATTATTTCATTTAAAGAGATGGAAAAGCTATGAATTTAGCAACTAAAAAAATAAACCATGTAAACCTGTCCCTTTCTGCAGGCTGGCTGTGTGGTCAATAATGCTGTTATCAGGAAAAACAGTGTGATAGGACAACCCACAGAAGGAGCTCTCATTGCCCTGGCAATGAAGGTAAGGTTCTTATGGTTTAAAACTTTCCAGAAATTTAAAAAATAAATTAAAAAAAAAAAAAAAGCTGGAATTGTTAGGTCTGGCAACAGCATTCAGACTGCTTTAAATCCCCCAGACTGGTTTTAATCTTTCCTCATCTCTTCTTCCCAAGGTCATACATGTACACCTCTCCCAGTCAACCTTTTTGTCGTGGGCAAACACCTTCCCTGAGCTTCTGCACTAACAGCAATAACTGTTTTGTTTGGTTAATCATGCAGTTAGGCTGTGGAATGGATTTCTTTCAGGGTCAGACTGGACAGCCTTTTCAACATTTTCTGCATGTGCCAATTAAGAGTTCAGGAGGAAGACAGGAGTGAAACATGAGCAAGAACAGGCCAGACTGGAAAGCATGGCAGAGGGTCACCCTCATTTTGAGTCATCTGGCAGCTTTCACTTTTTTTCTAGTCATGGTTATGTTAAAGAAGATTTTTTTATGGGTGTTCCATTCATGCTCATAGGCAGAGGCTGTAAAATACCTCAAGGTATCACCTAATCAGCATAACACAGCCTGTGGCTTCAGAGCTCAGCTGGGCTGTAAAGCACAGAAGGTACCCCATGAAATGATGCACCTCCTAGCATCTGATCTTACCTCTTATTTTTAAAGCCCATAACTAACAGCAAAATCGTGATTTTTTTTAATTTCTTTTTTTTTAAAAAAACAATATTTCACTTCCCTAAATGCTGAATTAAAAGCTCCCTCCTGCTCTGACATTCAGTAGCCAAGCAATAGCAGAATATGTGGGAGGTTGTCTCTTCCATTTCTCTTTTTAATTTTTCAGTTTGGTGAATTGCTTTTTGAGTTCAACTCATCAGGAAATAATTGGAAACCACATTTACAATCTACCATTCAGTTATTTGCAATTTCCCTTTTTCTTTCAACTAGAGTCACTGGGAAATAACCAAAGTGGGGGAGCCTGAGCTTGGGCTGGAAGAAATCTGCCCAGCCCGTTGCTTTGCTGTAGTTTTAGGGAATGGACTTGAACCTCCTTTGACCCAAAGCCCCACCAAAAAGGCAGAGCAGCTCCCTAGTTCTTTTAAAAGTTAGTAGGAATCAAGCTTTGGACTCCAGTTTAATTTATCCCACATGAGGCACCAAAAGGAAAAGTTGGATTTGAATTATGAATTTTTCTCTCATATTTGAAATATGAATTTTTGTGGTATCTGACAGCCTGGAAGGACATGGTCAACAGTCAACCCTTTTAATATATATATATATAAATATATATATACACACAAACTTTGGCAGTGTTCAGCATTACAGTGCTCTTTTTATTTTACCTTACTTCAGATGGAATTAGCTGACATAAAAGACATTTATGTAAGAAAGAAGGAAATTCCATTTAGCTCTGAACAGAAGTGGATGGCTGTGAAATGCACACTGAAAAATCAGGTAAAGCAAACAGTGGTGGTGGCTGGTTTCGTGTTTCTAATTGTGCACCTCAACAATGGGCATGAAATGGTATCTCTTCAGCAAATAATGTTTTCAGGAGTTAACTATGTCGGGAGAAAACTGAACAAACCTCCAAATTCCCAACTTGGGTGTAATTTTACCTTGTAGAGCTGTGTTTGAATGGGAGGAGAGAATACTTTCCATACACTGGTTTGAGCAGGAAAACAAAAGCTTTTCAGAGATAACTGACAGGCAAAGAGAGATATGGTGTTTGGGAGAAAAAGGTTGGCCCTTTACCCCTTACTGGGTCAAGGAGTTCATTTTGGCTGATACTGTACTGGTGAAGTTAAAAACTCACCAACCTTTTCATTACAATTTTGTCTCTGATGGCTGAACATGAAAAATGACCAGAACAAAAATATCCCATCTTATACATAATGCAAGTTCCTGGGCATCTCATGAAACAGGTAAAAGAGGAAACAAAAGATCCTTTTTAAAAAAAAAAAAAAGTTCTCTTTTTTTAATATAAAGTGTATTATCTCCTTGCTTTAAAGGACCAGGAAGATATTTACTTTATGAAAGGAGCATTTGAAGAAGTTATTCAATACTGCACTCTGTACAACAGTGGTGGCATCTCACTGTCACTCACCCCCCAGCAGAAAGCTGCCTACCAGCAGGAAGAGAAGCGAATGGGCTCCTCAGGACTTCGAGGTCAGTCTTAAGTTTATGGGTTATCATGCCCTGGTACTTTCCTGCTCTGTTTTAGTTAGGGTGGACAGAGGCTCAGTCATCACAGATTCACAACATGGTTTAGGTTGGAAGGGACCTTAAATCTCATCTCATTCCACCCCCTGCCATGGGCAGGGACACCTTCCACTAGCCCAGGTTGCTCCAAGCCCCGTCCAACCTGGCCTTGGACACTTCCAGGGATGGGGCAGCCACAGCTTCTCTGGGCAACCTGTGCCAGGGCTTCACCACCCTCACAGGGAAGAATTTCTTCCCAATATCCCATCTAAATCTCTTTCAGCTTAAATTCAGTTTCTTGACATCACTTGGATGATCCCTTTGCAACCCTCGTGAGAGTTTGCTGAAGACCATGTCTTAGGTCTGTTGGTTGATCTGGTTTTTTGCTGGGTTTAAATTAGTGAGCTTGAAAGGAGCTGAAATAAGCACTGGAAAGGTGAATGTTTTTTTTCCATGGAGTGTTGTGATTGCCTGGCATACAGTCTGAATGATGCATTGAAAAGCTTTGTGCTGGGCCCCCTCTAAGCACTACTCTGCCAAGGTTTGCTTTTGGAGAAGCTGCCTGAAAAACAACAAAAAAACACTTTGAAAGAGTTCCAAACATGGATTTGGGTACTGAGATTTTCATTTGAAGTTCATTTCATTTCTTCACTAGAACCAAATCTAACAATCTCCTTTTGATCCCGACTGCGTGTCAGTGCACAGCCCACAGAAGTTTTTGTACACGTGTCATCTCCTTCACCACTAGAAACATCCCTTCAGAAATATCTTAGGCTTTCACACAGTAACAAAGACATCATCTCCTGTGCGTGTTCCCAGGTTGTAAGTAGATGAGAACAAGTCTTGGCAGCCGGATCTGGAAGCTGGTACAGTTAATGTACATATTCTCCAGCCCCGTGTCTTGTGGTTAGTAACTCATGTACGGCGCTTGCTTTACAATATCCAAATCATCTGCCCTTGTGGTAACAGCAAATTACTGCTCTGAAGGGAAGTGATTAGCTCAGGCAGCTGCTGCAGCTTATGATTCCATCATCAAAGCAACACTGACACGAACCCCTGGCAAAATATCCTTGAGTGATTTAATGATTGAATGATATGGGTATGCACCGGGAACAGAAATGAAATGTTCAGAGCCTTGATGTTTACGTGATGGGAGTCTCACTGGTTTAACTGAATTTACATTTCACATTTTTAGATTAAAATAAAAAAAAGTGTAAGTGCTATTGTTTAACTTAGCAGTTTAATTGTGCCTGGCCTAACATTGCACTGTCCCGATTTAATCCATCTGTGTTTGGGGAAGACGTGGTAGACAATTTAAAATGAGAAGGACATAAATCCTAAGAGAAACATGTCAAACAGAAATGCTCTGATTCAGATGAACTATTATTTAATTGGACTGAATTTTGTCTATATATTTGTCTTGTCTATACAAGATCTGATTGTAATGACTAAAGATCCAGTTTTAATGACTTTTTCTGCTGGAAAACTGACAATTTCATATCTCCTCTAAATGTTCCTTTTGATGTATGGAAATACATTATTAATAATTTACTCTTGTCATCTTTTTTTCCCCCTCTATTTCTAGTACTCGCTTTGGCTTCAGGTCCAGAACTTGGCAAACTAACATTTTTAGGTCTGGTTGGAATAATTGATCCCCCGAGGGCTGGAGTGAGAGAAGCTGTTCAAGTCCTTTTTGAGTCTGGTGTGTCAGTGAAGATGATAACTGGAGATGCCCTGGAAACAGCTGTGGCTATAGGTACCAAACTTTGCTTCTTCCCTGGGGACCTATAGTATGTCTGTCAGATCAGTCAAATGTTACATCACTTAATAGCCAACTTTATCATCCATTTTTGGGTGCAATAGAGGTTTTAGAAGTCACTGAACTCTTGCTTTTCCATTGAATCAACACTTAAATGCAGTAATAGAGCATCTACGAACTATGAGCCAAATTCCAGTGAGTTAATTCTGCTATTTTAGCACCAGAAATGGCAAAATCTCAGTGTAAGACCCTCAAAAGACACAGATGGCATTGCTGGGATTATAGAATCCAATAATGTTCAGAGTGTGAGTATTTCAACTCTTCACATTTTTTTCATTTTTCCACTAGAAATGCACAGAGCAAGTAGCAGAGCAGAGAGTGACAGATTTAGCACCAGCTCTAGTTCTGGGTACAATATTACTTCCATAATTCCCATTGAGTCAGTACAGGATGACTGGCCCAGTCCCAGAGCTGTGTGTCCTGTCAGGTGCCCCAGGTTCAGACACATTTTCCAGTAAATTCTTTAATTGCTGTCTATTCTCTAAGTCAGGAAAGAGCTGGCTTTTTCCAGAGCTGATGGGCAGATCTCATTTTAAGCTTTTCTTTGCAGGACAGAATATTGGTCTCTGCAATGGGAAGCTGAAAGCTATGTCTGGGGAAGAGCTGGACCAACTGGAAGAGGCAGAGTTGTCATCCACTGTCCAAAATGTAATGGTTTCGATTACATAAACAAGACCTATTCCCAATAGCTTCCATCCAATACAAGATTAATTATATTTTGTTTGTTTTCTGTTGTTTCAGGTTTCCATTTTTTTCAGAACAAGTCCAAAGCACAAACTAAAAATAATAAAGGTACTAAAAGCTTCTCAAATCCTTTGCATGTCTCTCAAAAACAAAGGGGAGGGGGAGCCAGAGTTCTCTAGATGACCTGGTCTTCCATGGCAGGATCAGCTCAAACTAAAGGACTGTCAAAACTCAGCTAGAGCATTGGCACTATTTACACTGAAGGTTTTAGATATGGAGTGGAACTTGATGATCCTTGAGGTTCCTTTCCAGCTCAGGATATTCTGTGATTTCTCTTGCAAGTGTGGCCTGGGCATTTAAAAGACACTAGTGAGCTATTAGCAAGCATAATATCAGGACAATGATTTCTGAGGACTTGACTCCCCTCTTCTAACTTCTACTGGAGTTATGAGATGCTCTATACTTCTGAAAATCCAGTCTCTTAATTCTTGGTCTGAGTTTTGTCCTCAGTGGCTGCTGAGCCTGCTTTACCCTCAGAGTCACACAGCACTTCTGCTCCCTCGATGTTATTGCAAACCCTGTGATTGCCTACAGGACTTACTTATCTTCTGGCTACAGAGCCTGTCACCTCTTCTCTCCCACAGGCTTTGCAGAGGGCTGGTGCTGTGGTGTCCATGACAGGAGATGGTGTCAACGACGCCGTGGCCCTGAAATCCGCGGATATCGGGATCGCCATGGGACAGACCGGCACGGATGTGAGCAAAGAGGCTGCCAACATGATCCTCGTGGACGATGACTTCTCAAAAGTAATGTAGGTTTAGCCACTTTCTTACTAGCAGGCACTTTCTTACTCCAGATACTTTCTGGCCATCCATTGCAGCCAGTTTGTTATGTAACTAGCCCTGGGAACAAGGCAAGATGCAGGACATGTATGTGGAGATACCCAGTGTGGGTCCAGCTCATTTTCAGCATACACTGCAATTTGATTCAAGTGGTGGTGACAAAGCCCCCTTTCACCTGAAAGCTCTGGTTTCTTGTTGCTGTAGCTAACTGGGGGTCTGAGAGCACCTACCCAGAAGTCTGGGTAGATCAGAACTTTTTTGGCCAAAAGTTGGGCTAAACAATCTTGGAGGTCTTTTCTAACCTTTATGATTCTCACTTGCTCACTTCCTCATCCAGGAAGCTCAGAGGAAAAACATAATTTGCAATGCTCTGTTGGTTCTTAACAACAGAGAGAGTGGGCAGAGTCCAGTAGGGATATAAATAGATCCTAGACCTGCTTCATGAACCAAAACCTGGCCATGTGATGCATGTTTTCAGATCTTCTAGTTCTGATAAAGTGACTGTAAGTGAGAAGCTGCATTGACAACCTCATCCTGAGCTGTGCTCTGAATTTCAACTGAAATAAGGGCTAGAGAAGATAATTTGTGTTTGGAGTGTCACAGGGAGCTCAGTGTAAAACAGTGTGAGCGCTTTTTACTTAATAAACTCTCCTCTCCCCTCCAGGAATGCAATAGAAGAGGGAAAGGGAATATTTTACAACATAAAAAACTTTGTCCGGTTCCAGCTGAGCACGTAAGTTCCTGTTTGCTTCACTTCCAGTGAAAGCACCTTCAGGGGGAGAGTCCCTGCAGAATAATGTTCTTTTGTGCTTTGCAGGAGTATCTCAGCTTTGAGCCTAGTTACTCTGTCAACAGTGCTCAACCTACCAAATCCACTCAATGCTATGCAGATCTTATGGATCAACATCATCATGGATGGGCCACCAGCCCAGAGGTATGGAAGAGTCACATGAGCAAAACATTCTTGGCTTTGATTCCTCATCAATGCATTAATTATTTGGTGGCTAGATAAGACAAATTGTGCTTTTATTCCCTTCTGGTCTGCCCAAAAGCATTTACTTCACATTTTTGTGTTACTATTTCATGGTAGAAACACTTAACTATGTCATTTTTGGCTAGGAATGGTCTGTTATACTGAGAACATCACCTGCTCATAGACTGGGAAGGGAATACTGGGTACATGTGGGGGCGTATGCCCCAAAATCACAACACTTAGGAACCTCATCCAACTGCTAATTACAACTACAACCAATTACAATTACTGCTTCCACAACATGGAAGAGATGTTGGCCACACTCTCAGAGTTAGCTCTCCCTCTGGCACAGGGAGATGACATGATGGTCTAATGTGTCATTTTAGCAGCTCCATATGCAAAAGAGACCTTTGGTGTTGGTGTCACAGACAAATTTGGGGCCTTATGTCACCCTACCAGAATACTCCTGCTGTATTCCAAAGAACTGCCTCCTCCAGCTCCACCCTGCTGTATCAGCAGTACCTTTTTGGGATGCCCTGCACTAACTAAACACATCCCTCTGCTTCTCTTGGAGGCAGCTTGGGAGTTGAACCTGTTGACAGGGACACCATCAAACAGCCCCCCCGGTGTATCACAGACACCATACTCAGCAAATCACTGATCCTGAAAATCTTCATGTCAGCTCTCATTATCATCAGTGGAACCCTCTTTGTCTTCTGGAAGGAGGTGAGGAAAATCTGCAATCGGATCCTGATTTCATCAGGGTGGAAAATGAAGAGAAGGGCAGTTTCTCAAGGACATGCAAAGGACTTTCAGGGATGTATCCTGTGGGGAAGGATCAGTGCAGGCAGAGGATTAAGAAACCAGGGTCAGCTCATAGCTCTGCTTCTGCCTTCCTGCGTTGCCTCTAATTTGGAGCTTCCTAACTACAATAGGAAAACTCTTACTTGCTGTGGTATCGATGCTTTAAGGGACTTTCCACTTCTACCTTTCCATGTAGGTAGAAAATACCAAGTGCTATGGATTGCTGTTGGTAAATAGTGACTGTTACTTTAACAGTTTAGGTAATTTAATTTAGAATGTCCTTTACTCAATTCCACATCATTTTAAGAATTTAAAACATAGTTGATAAAATCATAATCTCAAAAATCAGTAGAGAGAAATTAATGCTACCTATAATAGCTAGAACTCGATTGACTCCTTTGTTTTATTACCCTTTGATATGACTGGGATCATTAAAGGGAACATTTAATTCACCTACTGAATTGACATGTTTTTGTAAGGCTTAACTAAGCCCTGAATTTTAAATGTGCTTCCAGAATCCAAAAGGTGGCATAACTCCTCGAACCACAACGATGACTTTTACCTGTTTTGTGTTTTTTGACCTCTTCAATGCCCTGACATGTCGCTCTCAGGTGAGATCGCTCTGTCAGCAATAATTTCTTGTCTCAAATCACAAACATAAATTAGAATACCAGCAGTTTGCATAGTAAGGGGTTTTTTTAATGCCATTTAAAGCACTGTGATTTTTATCAACTTTTTATATAAATAAAGTTATCCATCACAGTTCAACTGCAACTACTTGCAACTATGTAATTCTGCCTAAGTTAGTGTTTATGTAACTTCAAAAAGGGAGTTTGCATGTAAAGAAACATTGTGATATTATGTTCCAGCAGAGATTCACATTTCTCTTTCCCCCCCCTTACTTCTCTAGACAAAGTTGATACTTGAAATTGGCTTTTTTCGGAACCGCATGTTCCTGTATTCCGTGCTTGGATCATTTTTGGGACAGCTGGCTGTTATATACATCCCTCCACTACAGAAGATCTTCCAGACAGAGAATTTAGGAGTGCTAGGTAAGTTGCAAAATAAATAATGGTTTGGTTTTTCTTTCATTTAAGCTACTTTAAAAAGCAGGTGCCATTCCCAGTTTGTTTCATGTTACCTCCCACCACATCTCTGTAGGGGAAATCAATCAACAGCTCCTATACCTTTATATTTACACATAATTATACACAAATAGTAGTAGTATTTAATGATATTATCCCAGCCTGGGTTTTGAATTTTGATTTACTGCACATAATTGCAAGTAAATGGAGACATGCCAAGATCTTCTATGAGGTCTGATGTTTCTGTCCATAAATCTATCTCGGATCCTTGTGCACTCCCTTCAGAAAGTGCAGGGTGACTGTTTCCCAGCTGAAATGCAATGCAGGTTTCACCATTTGAATCAGCAAACTCCACCCTACCACACTGTGTTGCATCCACATCAGGCCTGTTGTCATAAGCAGTGGTCAATGATCCCAAATTATTAATGTAGAGGTTTCCACCCTCTGAGCAGACCCAGCTATGGATCCCTTGTTCATCGCAGCGGTTTCCCTAATTCTCCAGCTGGCAAAGGCACGGCAAGGCCATGCACCCATGGGTTACACCAGCACATATGCCAGGTGCAGGAAGGCCCTGCCCTGGGATTCTTGCCCAGCTGAGCTCCCTTGCACTCTGTTTCCTCCCCCAGACCTGCTGTTCCTCACTGGACTGGCTTCCTCAGTGTTCGTGGTGTCCGAGCTCGTCAAACTGTGTGAACGACGCTGCTGCCGCCTGGGGCACACAAAGGGATGTCACACCTGACTCAGACCTCCTCTAAAACACTCTTGGAACAGAGCTGTGATGCTGGATAATCCAAATGCATCTCTTTCTGCTGCCACACATCCTTCCTGAAGATACCCACGTGCATCTGTACCACCAGTCTCCTCTACACGCCCCACCTGAGCTGTTCTACAGAAACCTCTGCAGCAGCTCCGGTTTCAAACCAAGAGCAGGTATATTTTTATAACATATGTCAAGAAGGCTGTGATAGTCCCAGACAAAATAGTCCCACACCTGTACAGAAAAATATATTGTGCATAAACTGAAATTTTATTTATTTAAATCAAAGTCATTTTTATTAATAAAATCTACATTTTTAAATGTTATTGACAAGTATCTGTGTGAGACTTGATTTAGACCTGTCCTTTTACATTAAATTAGAAGACTGGAAAAGACCTGCCTTCATTAGCACTTCTTTTCCTGTAGTCAATCTGTAGTGTTTCTAGATTTCCAGATAGCCAGCCTTGATTCAGCAAGCCTTTCAGGGAAACTGTGGGGAGATGGCAGAGTAGAGAGCTGAAGTGCCAACCCTCAGCTGTCTTTTTTGGTACCTGTGTGACTAAAAGGAGCAAACTGGAAGGGTGATGTGATCCAAAGCACAGCAGTGCATGGATTTAATGGGGAAGGGAATTGTTTTCACAAGCATCTGAGAATAAAAATGAGTCATACAGAGCAGGGACGTTGAGCTTTGCAGTTGGATCAAGAGCTGCACAAAAGGGACTGAGATGTTTAGATCACAGCTAAGCCCACTGCTGACAAATGCTTTCTGGATGTTTTAGGTGCATGAGCAGAAAGCCCAGAGTGCTTAATCATTAGGTTCAGGGGGAAAAAAAAAGTTGAGTCTCTCCCAAGCCCATTTTTTACATTTAAAGAACAATTTTGAACAATCCCACCTGCTGGTTGGACCAGTAGTGTCCTAGTAAATAATGCTTCACTGAGACATTTGCTGAAGTGCCATAGTGTCAGTTTTCCTCTTGCTCCAGCTTAACACCTTCACTTCAAAGTGAAGATGAAGAGTCTCAGACACAAACTTGTCAAAAAACTACACTTTCAGAGGTCACAATGCTATGCTGATTGTCACAACATGATGTTTAAACAGGATTACATTTTGGATTCATAGTCTGAAAAGAAACAGCTATCCTGATACTTATCATAAATCAAAGACAACTTGGCCACTGAAATACTTATGGAGAAGAGTAGCTTTGTGAAACTCACCCTCCCCAGACACAGCCTGCTCACCACTTTTTTAAAAACCCTTGCAAACAGTTTCAGTTCTCAAAGACAAGTCTCCACCTTCCAGCTGTTTATTTTATGTGTAACTGCAGAAATTCAGCTGCCTCATTCCTGTATGCCATCCACTTGGAGTACCCAGTGCCTAAGTGGAAAAGCCCTCTGAGACTTATGGGGGGAGTTTGAGAATGTTCAAACAAAAGCTGGTACCACCACACCCACACAGAGCTTCATGTACTGACTTGCTGTCTATACAGCACTCCCTACATTGTACTATTTAACATTCTTATTAATATACAGAGGAGAAAATTATACAAAAGTATCAGTGCAATTGTTTCGCTTCTTACATTTTTTTTCTACGTGTTACAAACTTGGGAGACTTTCAGGTTTTTATTTAAGCAAAAAGGACATTAGTTCAGGCCTTCCCCAGCACACTCTGTACTGGAACAAACAGCATATATGGCCCAGTCATTAGTTCAGGTAGTGTACAAAATGCACAGTTGAGTTCTAGGATGTCTGGCTGGAGTGATTTCTTCATGTTCTCCTTTCAAGCCTAAGTTCACTTTGTTTAACAAAATCTAAAAGAATGGGACCTACATTAAGGCACAAGTGCAGATTATTCAGAATATTCAAATCTGGCTCCCTGTGAAAAACAACAGGTGGGGAAAAAAAAGACCACACACAGGAAAACACTAAGGGAAAGAATTTGAAGGAAGGCCACGTGATCAGGAATTGCAGAATTCTGGTACATTTTTTGCTCTAAGTTGCACAGAAGACAAAGTCATGCCAGGACAAAGAGGATTGGGTACAGTCCTTTTCCTCAGGAAGAGAAAGATTGACAATCACAGACACCAATAACCAAATAACTCACTATTTGCTGAGTTAGAAATTACACTCCCTGGTAAAAATTAGGGTTATTTTTGACAAGTTAATTACACATAGAATTAGTGAGGTCAAACTAATTACTGATAGATGAGAACAAATTCAAGTAGAAAAAGCCCTGAGTACAAGAGACCTGACAAAACTGGTGCTGACTGGTGAACAGTCACAAAACAGAGCAAAAACCCCCAAATAACTGCAGGCATTTTTTTCTATAATGCAGTAATGATTAATTACGTGGAAATAAAATGTACAGCAATCTTCTTTAAACATTTTACATAACCCTGATTTTTATTTCTTTTACAAGGTATCTGCAGATCCTATTCCCAATTAACTGGCTTCCTTTTTAGTCCAGTCTCGAGTGAGGCTACTAAAGAAGTTACCTTCCCTGGAGAATTTCTGCTGAAAGTATGGCCCATTTTTAGGAAAAACATGGCTGAATGATTCCAGTGATTCTGTTTTACTAAGTTTAAAAAACAACAGACAAATTTCTGCAGAAACAGCTGAAGTGAGATGCACTGAACTATAGTGTAGTATTATAAACCTTGTTGCCGTATATGAATATTCTGGACATCTTACAGCCCATATGGAGTCACTTGCTAAAAAACCAACTTAGAAAATGTCAAATTTAATGCTTTAACCAAAGCAATGCAAATTAATAGCACCCTTCATATGGAATCGTGGACTATTCTCTGTTTACCAATGTAAGACATCATTACAATTTGCAAATTCACTGACTAATTTCATTACATGCAAATAAATCTGCAGTTGAGGTATAAAAGCCTTAATCAGTGTCTTGGACAGTCTCTTTATATATATATAGATATATATATATATATATATACAAAAATATCAATTCTCCAAGTCAGTAAACCATACTGTCGATATCTTCTGCTGCTTTCAATTTAGTTTTCAGACATGATCTATGGGGAATGCAAGCAAATTCATATTCAGCTAGGACTCAGACATGTCTAATGATTGTGTCCCCAGTTATTTTTTCTGTCCTCCCCAAACAAAACCCTTCAGGCAGAATATTGTATTAGACCTAAATATTACATAAGTACGAGGCTTAAGCTTTGTCCCAGATAATTAGGTAAATTTAAGGGAAAAAAAAAGAAAAGAGGAAAAAATACGCTCTCCAAGGAACATTAACACTTGGAAGCAAATAAAAATAAAGGGATTTTCATTTTACTGTGATTCCTTTAGTTCTCATCATCCTCGTCCTCTTCAATGGGTTCCCGGAGACCTTCGCTGTGACGACTTTTTCCAGCCATTTCCAACAGGGCCTGAGCCTCAGGATCCACATCCAGGATACTCTTCTTACCTTTTGTCTGCAAAAGAAAATAAAACAGACTCAATTTAAAATGTCAATATCAGGCTACGGGAAAGAGACACACTCAAGAGAAGTCCATAAGTGATCTGGTTTGCAGGCTTGGCACAATGGAGCAGACACACTTTCCAAGTAAGGCATTTAAGATTCACTGGGATACAGCAAATTATTTTTATAGCTGCCATAAACTTCTCCTAAGATGACAGTGAACTATTTCAAGTTTATTCAGGTTACAAGCCAACCAGAACATCCTGGTTAACCTCACCTCAGACTGAAGTGCAGAAGTAAGGGTTTTTTTAAAGAAGAGATTCAATTACAATTTGACGTTTTCTGTAAACAGTTTGTTCTGTTTCTATTTAGAGCTCTGTGTCCAGTGAAGTCAAGGCACACAAATTTAGTATGAAAAGAAGTAAAAATTTGAAAAAAAACAACACCAAGCTGTACAGACCAGATAGTTTAATATAAGAATAAATTACGGGGACGGAGGAGAGTGGAAAGAGGGTTCCTGCTCATTCCCAGAAATAAACCAAGTGCAGAAAGACTGGCATCAATTGAATCACATAAAATTATTGTAAAACAACAGTAAATTTAAAGCTACTGATAAAGAAATCTTTTGGGTCTGTTCCTGAACTACAGATTGGGCTTTACTTGAGAGTTTCCAGTGCTTGCTTTCTGTTTTATAAACGCTGGGTTTTACTGAACCCCTCTCCAAGGAGGTTCCTCCTCGAGACCATTCGTCAATATTGGAAACGCCTTTGGAAATTCAGAATAAAGTACTGCTCTTCTGACTCTATCACTTCTTGGCTCCTGAAGGTCTTTCTTGTTGGCAACCTCCACAATTCCACTACTATTTTGCTATTTGCCTGCTACAAAATACATGGCACCACAGGGCCAGTTATAGAAAATATTATTAATTACAACAGAGAGAGAGAGAGTTTAATGAGAAAACTGCAACTGTGGGTTTTGCATGTTCTGTTCCAACCAGGACACTATTTCACAGGTTCACCTACCACGCTTTCAGGGACATCTCCCACTGCCCAGACTTCCATGGCATCCAGTGTGAAATCCTCTTTGGCTGACAGCTGGGGGCTGTTGTAGGTGGTACATCGAGGTTTGGCTTTGCTGTGTCCCTTCCCATAGTCACTGTCTATCCAGAGCCCGAAGTATCCATGTTGTCCACCCATACCCTGTCAACCAAAGCAGCACATTAAACACTGGTTGCACAGGCAGAACAGACTGGGAAAGTCATGAAGCCTAGAGAATAAATTGCTGTGCTCAGTGTCTGTGCCACACTTCTATGGAGAGGTTAAAAAAAGGGGGATACTGAGTGAACCTGGGCTTCTGTACCCACATCTTGCATTCCTGAAGACAGACAAGAATTTACTTGAGTGATACTGCCCTCCCTCTACACTTCAAAGAATACCAGTATCTGTGAGTTGTACCAGAAATTTAGCTCCTGGTTTTCAAACAGGAGTGACAGTGCCCTGGTTTGCTGCCTCTTTTCCATTTAGAAAAGCATCTACAGAAACAAATAACGTAACTTGATGTTGTTCACTTTCTTTGGAGCAAATTTATTCCACCCTGCTGCAATTCCCAAAGTTATGGGCACGTAATGCTGCAAAACTGCAAAGCAGTTTCAAAACAGGTAGTGTGTGGTAGCTCTGTGGAAACTCCTCTGCAGCTGGAGAGCTCATTTGTGAATTTGAGTAAGAGAAGCTTCTGCCACTGTAATGACACAGCAGCAGCAGCAGCTACTTGCAGTGTTTGCACTCTAATTCTGTTGGGCTTTCTCTTCCATCATTTAAAAAGCAGTTAGTGTGGCAGTGAGAGCAGCCAGGGGAAGGATCCTCAGTTACACAGATCAGCTATTTTGTGCTGCTCCAGTGGTGTGGATATGTGCAGTCAATTCGTCCAGGGAGGACACCTAGAAGGACTTCTGTGATAACCAAACTTGGCAAAAAGGTTTCTTCCCAGAACCTCCAGAAATTTAACCTATATAAAGCACACCTGCTTGGGTCACACACAAATAAATTCCATCTTAGTTGATTCAGTACTTCAATATACATATTAACTGTAAAGAAAAGGATGGGCTCTATCAGTGCTGTAAGCAGCTCTCCATCATCATTCATAGCTCACACTTTACACTGATGCTTTAACACAAAAAAAGAAAAAATCCTCCTACTAAAAGTGGGGCACAAGGGATGCAAACATCCTCAGAGAATAAAAGGTGAAATAAATCTGCTCTCAGAAACAGAAAAAAAAACAACCAAAAACAAAACAAAACAAAACAAACAACAAACCAAAAAAAAAAAACCTCTTCCAAACACAAGCTACAAATCCAATTTCCAGACTGTCATTTCTGAATACTTACAAGTCCATTTGGCATAGTCTGTTGGCCATTGTTCAAATACATGAAGTGGTCATTGTACCCTGTGTATGTGTACACAGCAAGAGAGGGGAAAACAGAAAACAGAAAGCATCTGTTGTCACCTGTAAACGGAAAAGCACCTGAAGTCAGACAACTGGTCACACAATAACTTGTCTACAAATAGGATAGAAAAATTAATGGAAGAAGTGAAGCTGAATAGCTCAAAGACAGCAGCTGCCACCTCAGAAAGCCAGTAGCTATCTCTCAGCAAGATCTAGACCTGTTGTTTACTCTCAGGTAATTCTGTGCAGAGTCACAGACATTGATGCAATTATAAGCTGTGATCAAGGGCAGTCAGAGGCATGACTAGGACATTATGTCACTGTATGAGGGCACACCTACCACAGGCTGCCTTCTGTCATCTAAAACTGGCCAGCTGCCAGATCTGCACAAACTGATGTGAGTGCAGACACCCTTGGTTCTGACTACATTGAAACATAGATCAGTTCAGAGTCAATGATTTAGAGCACAACTTTCATTATGTCCAGTTTGGTACTCAGAGGGACCTGTGCTGTGCTTGACTAATACACTGTACGTGCTACTCTATCAGGAAAAAAACACAAGGAAATTGTGTAATCAACATAACATAACACTATATTAACTGACTCAAGTGGTAATTATCAAATACTAATTAAGTATAGGAAGTGAGTTTCTGATGTAGCCAAAGTGAGGATTCCCAACAGGACGGATTATCCAGAGCCCATAATTGTTTTTTCAAAAATCCATCACAAAAGTTCTTTCCAAAGAGTTATGAAAAAAACCTTCTCTTGTCCACCTCCACTGAGGTTTCAAGGGAACAAAAAGTTTAGTTTGTCCAAAGAACCCTTTGGCTGCTGGATTTTAGAAGGAAAACAAAGACAGACAGTGCACAACTGACAACAGGAGGCTCAACCTGGCATTTGGCTCAGGTGTTCCTGATGGAACACTGCCATCCTGTGGACAAATCATTTAATCTCTAATCATCTGTGCTTACTTCCTTCATTTTCATTTACTTTTCAACCTATGCAGCTACAGGGCTTGATAAATTTCCCTGAAAACTTGCTCCAAGATCAGTAAGTCCTGCAATTTTAAAGGTCTTATCAAACAGAAAATTCTAAATATTAATCTGTAACGTTTGAGTGCGATGCTAAGAATAACTCTGCATGTGTTGCGCTTTTTTTGAAAATTAATGTTATTTTTGCCACAGAAAAATACACTTGGGAAGTGTAAGAAACACTGTATGTGAAAGTAAAGTGATAGTACCCATGAAGTGGATATTAAGTATCCATTGTTGTGCCTGCACAGAACAGGGAATGTTTACCAGAGCCATGGGATACCAAAAAAAAGTGAGTTTTACCTTGAAACTGTGGCTTCACCTCCCAGGAGTGAGATGCAAACCCACCAAAGAGAAACCCATCCAAGTCCTTCAGGATCACTATGCAAGGCCCTTTGTTCACTATGTGCCCACACAACTGTGAAAAGCTTTCCCCGTGGAGCCTGGAAGAAAATAAAAGCCGCCACTTGTGCTGCAGCTCTGCAGGCAGGTGGGAGTTGATGTATATGATGGATGGGATGTCAAAGAGGCTGACAAGTCCTCTTCCTTTCATGCCTTTGCAGCGGGGAACCAGGTTGAGGATGTCGTTGGTTTGGTCTGGGAGAGAATGGAGAACGTGGAGGCCCTGCCTGATCACGACACTGAGGAAAACTGAGACCTGAGGAACTCTGTACACCCAGTCCTCGACGACACTCGGATCAAAACTTGTCTCCAGCAGCTGAGGACCCACAGGTTTTGTCCCATCTAAATAATAAGACATATAGAAACAGGAGTAAGTTTCCCAGTCCGGAAAATAATCAGCTGATTTTTAAGTGTAAACACAATATTTCATTATTTTGATGGACAGCAAACCACATGTGAAAGGAGCCATGACAATAAAGTGTCAACTACATTAAGCAAATGCAACCACAGAATTAAGATCTACTTGTGACATTCATTGGCTGGGCTGTTGTAATTTATAAACATGGGCTCCTGGCTACAACTTAGGGGATGTTCTTTGCAAGACAGCAAAATCTGTTATTACAACAGTGCAAAGACAGACCTATGCTTTGTAAAAGGACATGTGGTCATAAATACATGATAAATATATTCAAATAAGTAATACTTAGATGCCCATGCATCTAAATGCCCATCATCTGCAAGCCAGGTCTTTGTAAAACAGACATGTTCCACGACAAATAGTTTTGCATGTCCACCTAATTTGGGACGTCAACCCAAAGCTGTCCTGAATTTAGAGGAGAAAGTTGGTAAGGTAAAATAAATAAAATTCCCATGCCAGGAGATCAGTGATTACAGGAGCTCTAAGACCTGCTACACCAAGGGTGCTTACCTGCAAGCTTCAACTCTGAGAGCAGCTGAGAAGCCAAAGCCTTTACTCCACTGGCAGAATCCCGAGTATTCTCCAAAGTCCAACCTTTCAGTTCCTTCCTGTAGCTCAGTACATGGACTAGAGACATGATCAGATCCTCTGTGAACTGAAAAGATTAAAACATCACCATTTTGGTATTTCTTAGAGGAAATTGCCAAGAGCTTCAACGGACTGTCTGAAAATAAAGTCAAGTAGTATTGATGCTGTAATCCCAAGGCAGAAACTTCTCTTGCCATGACAAGTCAGGAACTACAGAAATGCTATTTCAGTGTCATAGGTCTTGAAAAGAAGCCTTTTTCAATATTTTGTACATGTTACTCCATAAAGCAACTCCATAAAATATGGCATGAAAGAAGAAGTGGAGGACCAAGTTTTGCAGTGGTAGGAGCTGCTGGTGAATTACTGTTCTGTGACATCCCACTCTTTCACCTTGCAAGCTATATTTGATTCCCACAACTCTCCTGCAACTAAAGCTCTAACAAGTATTTTGCTCAATTTCCAGAAGCATCAGTCACACCACAACCCTTGCTGGCTCTTAAATACAGCCCTGCTCTCTTACTGTCCCCACACACACACACATTTTAACTGCCCCGTTTACCTCTTGGATTTGTTTGCCCTTCACGGGCCCTTCTGTCTTGGAGATCATTCTCATTATTATGGCAATCTTCTCATCTGCATTCCCTTTTAAGAGGTCTGACATAAAAATTACAAACTGCTCCTTAGCAATCTGTTCACTCAGCCCAGATGATTTCCCAGGCAGGTCAATGCTTTTCATCCCGTTGTACAACCGAACAGTCATTTGCTCTGGCAGTGCCTCCCGAGTATGTGCCTGGGAGAAACAGCAAAGAGCACATTTTATAAGTGAAGAATAACTAATGTATTCCAGGTAATCTGTGCTGAGATGTAGTATCTACTACGAGCAACAAACTTCCATCAAAGGACTGGTTTTCCAAGAGAAAAAATAAAAAAATCTATATTTTTATAGTGATTATTTACTGATTCAGGTTGATACCGATACTGGACTTCAGAAAAACAACACTGTAAAGTCTTAACAGAATATTAGCAAAGTGTTTCTACATGATAACTCTGTTGCAAAGGTCTACAATTTTGCCAGTCAAATATTCAAAATCATGTTTCATGTCTGTTTTTGACAGTGGAGCTCATAGATATTTAAAACCAAAGAGAAGGTAAAGTGTTTGCCATATCTCAGTTTTGGCCACAAGACAATGTGTTTAACTCTATGCGCATGTGCAGAAACAATCCTGAGGAATTTCCCTCTGCATACCAACTAATTGAAACATGGAACAAAGTTGGGATCCCTTGATTTTTGTAGGCAACCCTGATGTTAAGACAGGTGAGATCAGGAGTTATTCATCTGAATGGCATGCCTGGCCCTTTGAACTGAAATCTAACTGATACACATCGTCACACATCACAGCTCTGTGGGGAAGATCTGACTCTGCATTCAACTTTCACAGTGTTCAAGATAATTACATGGTTTAAAAATAAATCATCTCAAATACATGCACACACTAGGACATGATTACAGAGCATCCTCACTGTGCACAGCATGTTGAGGACCTGCCTTGACTGTTCTGTACAGGGGTGTAGCCCAGTGGGGACCATGCTGAAATCAATGGAGCTGCACCTGCCAAAAACACTATTCCAGCTCCATTTACTGATTTGCTGGCTCAATACCACTCCTCTGGAAGCCACCTGGGCTGTTCCTATTTGATGCTAATGGCTGTTGCTGGGCATATAGAGATCCAATATCCCGAGCTCTACCCTACTTTCATTGACGTCAGTGGTAGAATTCCCATTGATTCCAGCAGGAGCAGAAATAGCAGCCACAGTCCTTCACATCAGAGTGCTCCATACTGAGGGAGGGATGGTCACAGGGGGTACAGCTGTCTTTGAGAGGCTTTCTGAAAATGCTACATGAGCCTGAAGTGGGAGAAGCAGCAGGGAACACAACTAAAACCTTATACTCAAGGGCTTTTTACTTCACACTGTTGAATCACCTACCTACTCCCTGCCTTATCCTGCCCACCACTCATTTTGCTTTTAGCTCTTCCAAAGAGTAGACCTGGGGTGCAAAGAAAGGAGATGTGTAAAAAAGGAACCTTTAATAAACATCTAACTGACTCACACTTCTGACAGTTTAGAATCCTTGTCTTAAATGGCTTCAAGAAAGGATCTAGAGATTCCTGCTCTACCTGCTTCCCAAGCTGTACAGTGCAGCCTGCTCTGGCCCAGAAGCCATGTAGTTTCCTTCTAGCAAAGCATGAGCCTAAGCAGAGTCCATGAGGTAATGCCTGGGGACTCATCAGTGTCACCAGACTGTTGTTAGAACAAACCTGCCACATCTCAGTCTAGCCCAGACATGAGCAGAGTCACCTATGAGGCAGGAATGCCACAGGAACTGTCCCTGCACCAAGGAACTGGGCACCTACAGGCAGCCTTCCAAGATTTGAATGTAAGTTGGCAAACAAAAAGGCAGGAAGGGAAAAGACAAATGTTCATCAACCATCACACTGATCTAGAGGTAAAGCCAGAAACAACTTCTTCCAGGTCCCAAACTGGTAAAAGACACCAAGGGCAGGTTCTTGGATAAAGCAGTGCTGAAAAGCCGGGCAGCAGCAACACTGTTTCCAAACTAGTGGCAGCTCCTGAACAGCCAGGCTGCAGAAGGCTAAAGCTGGTCTGTATGCAGAGGAACTGCTAAATACCTTAAAATAACCTGCTGCTTCCAATGAGTTTTAATTTGATCTCATTAGCTGTGTAACACATATAAAAATGCACTTTACCACTACATTCATTTGGCCACTTAGCTCCTGCCTAACTGAAGTTATCAACCATTTCAGCAAATCATTTTTCTCTTTTCTTGATTAGAAAATTAATTCAAAGTTAATCAGAAGCATATTGCATGTTAATTAGCTAAAACAGGGAATCACAGCTTAATCAAGCAAAATTGAATTCTCTCCTTTTAGTGCAAATGAAGAGATTAGAGGTGGTGATGCATTGAGGGAGACAGATATAACCAAATACAAACTGACTTTGTGACAGCTTCTCCAGAAAATCTGTAAATAATCCCACACTATAGATTCCAGGGGGGAAAATATTCTTCCCATTTTTCAGGTTGCTGTAAAAACATTTCCATACATCCCAATTTACTTCAGAATCAGGAAAGCTGCAAATGGACTCAACAGTGCAATTTAAGAGATAAATAAAGGCCTGAAATTCACTACTCATGTTAACTGTAAGAGAAAGTCAAAATCCATCCCGCCCAAAACCTTAACTATTCAATTGAGATGAGCAATCCTTTAAAAGTAACTACTGCCACATCTTTAATTTCTTTCTGGAATTCTGATTGATTCACTACATCTCAGCTATATAATGAATAATAGATTGTCTTGCCTGTAGTGCTGCCAGAGTCATAGTTTTCTTTGTAGCTTTGGCATTTTTTCCTCCAGCTGAGCCACTTGACCCCGATAAGGCATCAAACACTCCATCAATGTCAGTCTGCTCCTCAGGAAGAAATCTGGAAAGGTGATTGTGATAGGCATTGCTTTCTGCATTTCCCATCTTCTCAACCTGAAGCAAGGGAAAAAGAATTAAAAAAAAAAAAAAATTAAACACAGAAAGGTATCACAAGGGCCATGGAAGACATATCAAACTGACTAACATACCAGTGCAAGTTTAACAAGAAAAGCAAACTACTACCCTTCCAGGAAATTATTAAAACTAGTGTTTAGTCTCTGTATTCACTGAGACTTAATGAATTTGGAGAACAGCTGTAACTGTGTTTCAAAAATTGACAATCTGACAGCTCTTTGCTAACACCCCCCCGTCCACCAATGCAAACATCATTCAAGTCTCTATCAAATGGAAAAACCAATATGATCTAATGGTTAAATTAGCTTATACAAAGTGACCATGAGTCTAACAGCTGCAATACAGCCCTAACATGAAGGAAAAAACCTGATTATGGATTACTTATGACAGATTATGCTACATCATTCTGATGCATTAATGGACTGAAGCTATGTCTGCCAATATGATGTGGCACTAAAACACCGTCAGGGAAAAGCCTCTGAAAATGACGAGAATGTTTTTTTTCTAAGGACACAATACAAAAACATTTTGAAACAAAGTAACAAAAACATTTAGGAACAACGCAAGACCCATTAAAAACACACAGGTTTATGTGAAGTCAATAAATCACTGAGAGTTGGTACCCACAGAATTAAGGTTGGAGGAGGCGGGGGGGGGAGAGTTGATTTGGGGTTTCCTTGTTTGCTTGTTTTACACATTTAATGGTACAACTCCGATTTCTCTCACTGTCCCAGGATTCACCTGCACTGGGGTAGATACATGTCTGGGGTAGACATGTCTGGGGTAGACACATGTCTGGGGTGACATTAAAAAGAAGGTAAGATGTGGAATAAAACATCCTTTTGTAGTTTTCTTTCTGTAATTTCCATGTCCTTCCTGACACCTCTTTTTCGGTTTGTGATTCCCAGTTCCACGGGAATCTCTTTTTGCAGACAAGGCCATCACACAGCCCTTCAGCCTCGCCAGAAGGCCACAGTGTTGAGCCTAATGCAGTATTTTTATCGCTATCTGCTGCGTTGTTTACCGCACACAAGAGGCCGGGTCGGGCAGCCTCACCTTCAGGCCTAAAGCCCTGTTTGCCTGCGAGGAAAATTTCGACCGTGGGGTAAACCCCGAAGAGTGAATGGAAACCACCGTGACCGTGACGACACGATTAATTTAAATTAGCGAACCGCTGGAGAAAGAAGGTCCTTGAAAGGTTCATTTCTCGCTGTGCTCAGCCCATCCCTCCCCGCCCGGCGGGGCAGCCCTGGTGTGTGTGTGTGTGTGTGTGTGTGTCTGTGTGTCTGTGTGTGTGTATGTTTGTATGTCTGTGTGTGTGTGTCCGACCCCCTCCCGGTGACAAGGCAGCCCTGAGGCGAGACCCCCACCCTGACAGACCTCCCCGCTTACCGGCAGGGCTCCCCCGGCCCCTCTCCGCCCCCGGGACCGTCACACAGAGCCCGGCGCCATCCGGCGCCTCAGCCCGCCCGGCCGGGGCGGAGCGCGGCCCATGGAGCCGCCCCTCAGGCGGCGGGGAGGGAGGGATGGACGGAAAGGATGGAGGAAGGCAGGGAAGCGAGGGACCGGGACAGCGGGGATTTCGGCACCCCGAGCGCCAGGGGAGAGGCGGGCGGTGCCGCAGCCCGCTGTGCAGGGCGGTGAGGAGGCGGCCTGAGAGCTCCGGAGACCGGCGAGACCGCGGCGGCCCCTTCTTCCTGAGGACATCCTTCGCCTTCAGGGCATCCTCCTCCCTGAGGGGACTCCTTTCTTTGAGGGAAATCTCCCTCACCATCTTTCCTGAGACAGCCTTTCTCCCCGGGGAGACCCTTCTCCCTGAAGGAACCCTCCTTCCTGAGGTGTTTCTTCTTGGCCCTGGGGGGACCCTTTCTCCAAAAGAGACCCTTTTTGCTGAGAGGACCCTTCTCCTCGAGAGGACCCTCCTTTTTGAGGGAACCCTCCACCCTGAAAGACCCTTCTCCCTGAGGGAATCATCCTCCTGAGGGGACCCTTTGCCCTGAGGGGAACCTCCTTTTTGAAGTGACCCTTCTCTCTGAGGGGACCCTCCTCCCTGAGGTGTCTCTTGTCCCTGAGAGGACCTTTTACCCTACAGAGACCCTCCTTTTTGAGGGAACTCTTCTCCATTAGGAGACCCTTTTCCCTGAGGAGACCCTTCTCCCTGAGCCGCCCTGCCCCTAAAACGTTTTTCAAAAATAAAAGTAAAAATTCAGAGCTGTAGCCGGGGCAGAGTGACCACCCCCAGCAGCCCCTGTCTGAGCTGAGGTGCTGCGATGGCCTGTGCTGAGGCATTTTAAAAACCATCCCAAAAATTATACCCGGAAGATCTGTGGCAGAAGGTGCTGCCAGCCCTGATCTGTGCTGGAAAAAGGTCTTGGCTTTTGGGAAGGAAAAGGCTGTGTGTAATGTACACATACACACACACAAACAAACACACACACACACACACACACACACACAAACAAACACACACACAAACAAACACACACACAAACAAACACACACACACACACACTTTCATTTTCAGGGTAAACAGTCAGGGGCTGGTGAATTTCAATGGCAATGGGGAGCGGAGGGAAAACACAACAATTTCTCAATGTATAGGTTAAACTTCTATCTCCTGACTGGCAAAATCACCTCGATCTGAGGCTGAGGGACCAGTGCAAGGTCACAGGGATTGTGCTTAGAGATCAGCCCTGCACTTCAGTCAGACATGTGAATACCTGTGAGAAAAATTAAAACTTCAGTGGTTGAAAACTGGTCCCAGAATTTACTTTTTTTTCAGGTTAACAATTTTCTATCTCACTTACACTACTCAGCAGCCTTCTCCTTGTACTTTCAGCCACAGGGTTTGGCTCCTGTAACATACCAAGGCCTTTACCTTCATAGCAGTGACACCTCAATCAACTGTGCTTTGTCTGACTCCAGTTGGTTTCCTCGCAGCCCAAGCTCAGCGTGAAGACTCCTCCTCCTTCCAGCCAGGGGGAAGATGTGCAGATTCCCACAAAGCTGGTGCTGTGTGAGTTCCTGTAACCAAATGGAACAGGTAATCAGCTTTGGAATTTAACTTTTAATTATAGTCTGATCAGTGTGTTTTCAATAGAAATCTTCTATGTTCCTTTATATGTGCAAAAGAAGGAAAATTAAAAAAAAAAAAGTGTTGTCCATAGAAGTTATTAATGCCCCATCCCTGGAAGTTTTCAAGGCCAAGTTGGACAGGGCTTGGAGCAACCTGGTCTAGTGGAGGATGGCCCTGCCCATGGCAGGGGGTTTGAACAAGATGAGCTTTAAGGTCCCTCCCAACCAAAACCATTCTGTAATTCTATCTGTTCTAGCCATGGCAGAGCTCCCCCTGTTTTATTCTTTTGCAAGAATGAGTAAAAATATTGATAAAGGTAAGTTCTAAACATATCCGTTTTATTTGTTTGGGTTTTTTTTATCTTCATGGATGCAAAACTTCATAAAAACATGTAGAATATTCTTCTTGCTGCCAGATGAGAGTTAGAAACACATTGACCAGAATTCCAAGGAGACCACGTTTGAACCAGGGGATACAGATTTCGACTTGTTACAGTCACCACTAGAGGCACAGGAGTTACCCGGCTTGTATCAGCAGGGTGAAGACATGCAAGTAAAAGTGAGGGAATTAATGGGATGTTCATGTAATGTGAGCACAGTCTGGGCTAGTGGAAGGTGTCCCTGCCCATGGCAGGGACGAAATGATGATTTTTAAGATCCCTTCCTACCCAAACCATTCTAGAATTCCATGAAATTCGGCGAAGTTCATCTGGAAACTGCTGGAGGCTTAATTGCCCACACGATGGCATCGCATGTTTAGAAAGTTCTCTGTGGAGCCTGCACTGAGGGCTTCGACACTGCTGAAAGTGTGTTTAGACTCCCACGTTTATAGACAGCATTCGTATAGAACTAAAAGCTTAAATAAGATATTTGTTTCATCCCTTTCCCGTTAACTCTGCAAACACAATACATGACCATGGGGACAAAACTCGGTTCTCAGTGAAAGTCCCTCCCTGGGCTGCAAAAGCAGGTCCTGGGAAAAGTCTGTTGAATGGTTTCTATCAGTTTTAATGAATTTCCACTTGATGCCAAAGAAAAAAAAAATGAAACATACATTACAAGAAAAACAAAGTTTTCCCATTCAGGTTAACTTCTTTTTTTCTTTAATTTATTTTTAAAGGATAGTATTTCTGTGGACATAGTGTTTCACAGAGAATTGTATGATTTTTAATTTATAAGGGTTGTGTTTCATATTGTAGCTGTGTCTGGAGGGTCTCTTTCAGCCAGGAAATACAAGATTAGAGATTCTGGTCTAACCTACCTTGCCCCAAGACTGACTGACCAGTATCACCTTCACAAACATATGATGACTTCATGACCTTTTTCTCCAACTACTGAGCACAGAACCAGCCAAAGGGTACCTGGCCTGCCTTAGCTCCAAGCAGCCAGTTTTGCAAAGATAGGTTCTGCTTTAGCCTCTTTTGTTCAAGTCCCTGTGAACTGTGGGTTTATTTGCCTTGTCTGTCAATCTAAACCAAGCTTCCTGCTGCTGCTGGATGGTGTTTTGTCACTGCCTGTGACAGTAGGCTGTAAACTGCAGGGTAACTAACTCTTAAGGCCACAAGGTACTCACACTAAATCAGCCAGATTATGCTCCTGCTGCGGGGGAATTTCCAGGTCACAAATTGACACCCTCTCATCACCTTTTTGCACCAAGAGTGTATAAAGTCAAGTTAAAACCTGGTGCATAAGGGCAACAGTTCACAGAACTCCTGAAATGAGTAGTCACTTCCTCATGTATATTCTCAGATACCCAGCAGAGCTAGTCAAGTGTCCCCAGCTTTGTTTCTGCCAGTAAGAAAGAGAGAATACACTAAGATGCCTTTTAAGGACATTCAGGAATATACTGGTGTATAAAAAAGAGGAAGAAAATGCAAGAGGGTTCTAAAAGCAATTGTGGCTAATTTTATGAATTGCTGATAGACTTGTGTTTGTTTGCAGAGGGAAAAAAAACAAACCCACAAAACCCCAAACTGTTTTATTTAAAAGACTGTATATCTTTGACTTGCATAAAAGGAAGAAGTTTGGTTTTATTAGTTTGCCAAGACTACAGAAAATCTAAATGGCCTTAGTTCCAAATAATTCTCATATCAGTAAAGTCTCTCATTTCAAGTAAGTCTCCTTCAGTTAAAGGAAATGATTGCAAGGTAACAATGGAATGTAAATTATGAGCTGAGCAGCTGTGTCTTTATATCAAGCACTTCTGTTTTATTCAGATTGTCTTTTATTCCCTTTAAAATTATTTTTTCTCCTACCTTGAGTTAAAAGAGAGAAATTTTGCTGCTCCTCAGTTTTGCAGATGTGTGTTAAGGTTGTTACCCTCTCTGTCAGTGATGCAGAGAATCATTCTGATTCACCTTTGCACTGTGTTCTTATTGAAGGCCTGCTGAGAAGGGGACCCTGCTGTGCCAAAGACTGTGCAGAGAGACAGAGGATTTCTGTTCCCAAGAGCTTATAATTAGCAACATTCACACATACATTGAGCAGAACACCAGTCCTCTCAGCCACAGACATCAGAGAACTCCAAAAAATGGTGAGACCACATCAGTGGCATTTTTCAGCAGGGTATTTTGGGAGCATATTCACCTTTTGGGAAGGGGAGGTTGGAACTATACTTCAAAATAAGCCATTTGGTTTCAACACTCTCTTGCAGGCTGTAGTCTAGATAAGGACTAGTGTAAATCACATGGAGGAAACACATTTGATACTTTTAACTTCCCAGTTATTACTCAGCATTTCAGTTATATTGTATTGCAGAACTCTGGCCCTTGCAAAAGAGGTCAAACGACCTCTTGAAAACAGGGGAATTAAATTATAAAAGACCTTTGTGCATGTTTTAGGGTCTAGTGAACACAAAAGTCATTGCACCTCTTCCTAAGGCCATTTAGGCTCCGTGTTTCCTGTTTTGATGTAGATGATGTATTTTTACAAGCCATCTGCAGTCACAGTATGTGGAATCCTGCAAAAATATTAATATTTGATGAAACTAGTTGCAGGCCCAGCCCACTGATCATCTCCTAGTGTGACCTCAGCATAGAATTCTTTTGACTTTAAAAGGTATAGTCCAAACCTTCCCCCTCATGTCCTTTTATATCCATGTTGTTCAGCTCTGCCTGTAATTGGCTGCTGGGACAGCTCTACCTTTGCAGCTACTTACCTGATTTGCCTTTGGGGTTCTGTGGCATTGCCATATTTGGGGAAAAGAAATGGTCTGACTCTCATAGAACTGTGTTCTTAGGCAGTCACAAAGGAAGTTCTGGGTTTTGCAAGGCTTTATACTTCCTTTTAGAAAACCCTCTGCCTGCTAGTAACCAATTCCCATCTATAAAAGGAGAAAGAAACAGTGCAGTGAAGAAATGCATCTGATTATTGGGGGTTGGAATTAAATTACCTCTATGGTCCCCTCCAAACCTTTCTATGAATCTTTGATTATGGGTAGAGATTATAATGTGCAGCATCTTAGAAAATGTAGTTACAGATTGGATAAAAGCCTCCTGTCATAGCCTATTAACTGAGAGGAAATGTGTTGTTGCCAAGATGCAGCTGCTACATTTACAGCAAAACTGCAATGCCTGACTTTACTAAACTAAATTGTAGCATGTCTTGTGTGCATATAGATGATAAACATTGCTTTGGGCTGTGGACTAGATCCTGGTGACTGGAAGAAGTGCACGACCCATAGTGAGGGGGGAATATGAAAACAAAGCTCTCCTAGACTGCCCTGGCTTTGTCTTCCTTGAAATACTGTAGCATTTTGAGTGGAGGTTGGATCCAGGAATCCTTTCCATCCTCTATGATTCTGTGATTAGAGCTGTTACATGGGAAGACAAGGTGGAATTATCACACAGCTAGATAAAATAGTCAGAAGGTAGGATAATTAATGTGCAAAAACATTATAGGGCTTAGGCTTGGAGCATTAATGAAGACATGAGATGTTGACCATGCTGACTTCTGGACTCCACAAAACAAGAAGCTAAAAACAAGCTGCCTGGAGTGAGGAGAAGAGATACTTTTTTTTCTTCCACTTTGGAACAATTAGGAGGAAGACATTATTCTTTTCTTATGCAGATTTCCTTCATAAAAAACACTGCAAATTACCAGCTAGCTTAGGTATATATATAGTTTAACAATCAAAAATGAGGAACTGGGACTGACTTTGTTCTTACGTAGAGAAAAAACTGATTCCAATGTCTTTTCCAAGTCAGCTGTCTTGCAGTTTGCTGGATGTAGGAAGTGCTGGGCATCTGAAATATGAGAGGATCTCCTTTGGGCCAGATGTTCACAAGATACAGCACAAGCAGTACAGCTGTTTGTATTGCTGCTCCTGCTGTGCACACAATTGTCATTGTTCATGCCACTGAGAAATGTGGTTGTGCATCAAACTGGAAGAATATCCATCTACTTCTGACTGAAGGGCATTGACTTGGCACAGAGAATCTGGGCTGCACAGCTGAAGTCCTCTTCACCCCTGCAGCTTGTATGGGGGGAGCTATAAGGCCTTCACATGCCCCAGGTTTGTGCTGCTCTGTACCTGTCAAAACAGAGTGGAGGTTCCTGGTGCATCCCATGATAACTGGGTGACATTTGGGGATGTTTATGTTGGCCATTTCAACACAGTTTTGATATAGTTTGATATACAGTTCTTATAAATCATTTCATAACAAGACCTATGGCCCAGGTTGGTGTTAGGAAATCTTTCACTTTAAGGAACCATCTGCTATAATCTTCATATAAACTAGAACTAATTTAACAAGGTAAATAATCCTCGTCAAGGGAGCCTTCTCCATAAAATATGCAACCTGTGATCCTCAGAAACTCTACACAACCACTTCTGTTTATTTTCTGCTTAGCCCAGGTCTAGTTTGAATTAAACAGACCAGATTACTCACTGCATTACCTAACCCTCTGTATTGTTTGTAAAGGCTTGCAATCTGTGTTTAGTGAAAACTGCAGAGGAGTAGAGCAAGTCTGTAACTGAATAAAGGAGTCAAATGGTAGAATTCTGTCTCTCACTGAACATCAACAGTCCTTGGGTTTGTTTCTTTTTTTGTTTGGTTCAGTGGTTCAGTTTAATTTTGTTGGGTCAGTTTTTTGTTGGCTTTGTTTTTTTTGTTTTTGGGTTTTTTTTAAAGGCTGCTTTCCATGGAGGAATTTTAGAATTTTCTCAGTGTATTTGTTCTAATAAGGAAGTTTTCCATAGAGTCTGATGATGCATAACTGGAGCTGTTTCTATATATAGTACTGCAGGATGGAAAGCAGAGGATCCTTTTGCTGTGGATGGGAACAGAAGGTCTCATTTCCTCAGAGAACAGCCTGCATTTCAGCTATTTCAATTGTAATGTGGGCAACACTACACACAGTAGCACTGTGGCCCAGTTTTTTTGAGCTGGACATGAACATAGATCACCTCACAGTGTGCTATCACAGCTGTGTCCTTGTGCTCAGACTGCTTGGTCTATCAACCCAAAACCCTGGAATTGTTAACACCAGCAAAGACAATAGGGTGGAAATAAAGTGCAAAAAATCAAACCATTTTAGAGCACTGTGTCTGGCAAACAAAAACAGGGTTTGAGTGGGAGATGGGAAAATCTTGGTAACATTCCTGAGCTCATTTTCACCCTTGTTCAACTCTTTAACTCATGTAGACTCTTTCTCTTCCTCCAAACAGTGGGAGAGAACTCTTTAGAACATCTCAGATCTGTAGTTACTAGTGAAGGAAGACTTTTTCAGCAGGGCAGCTGTGTTTCTTGGCAGTGTAAAATATTTACACCCACCATGTAACAAGAAACCAGTGTTTTGTCCTCTGGTGTATGGAAAACTCTTAGGTTTTGAAAATAAGCGATGGAAACATGATCATGCCTGCGTGATTTTAAGGGCCATTAAATAAACTAATAAATTTCTTGCAATTTCAGATGTTTGTGCAAGTAACATTGCACTGGTTTAATTGTTATGTGCAGGTCCTTTTCCCACCACCTGGGCTGGGTTGTATCTATTCACTCTCTTTTTGTGCTGTACAGTTTATTTTCCACCATAGCTCATCTTTTTGACTGCTCCCCATATTCCTGTCCAGGTGTGGAGTGTGTCTATCAGAGTCCAAAGTCTTTGGCTTACCTGGAGTAAACAAGTGCCCACAACAGGGTGGTTATTGCCCAAAGCAATACTTCCCAAACCAGTGCAGATTGTAGGAGCATCCAGTTGTTGCTGCGTGCTCAGTGCTGGGATCTCTGCTCCAGAAATATCTGGGAAAAGGTGAGAAGGTAAGACACCAGATATGTGTGTGAGGAAGCTGTTCCTGCCTCATGCTCCTATGTGATCCAGCAGCTTCCTGTGTGATCCAGCAGCTTTCTGTTTGATCCAGCAGCTTTCTGTTTGATCCAGCAGCTTCCTGTGTGATCCAGGTGTGCTGCCTACTAGAGCCATAAGCTGTGGAAGGAAGTTAGGGCAGTAAATTGCTTCCATCTCAGTGTTTATCCCATGTGTGGGATAAGTCCAGTGCCTTCACAAAACAAGTGTGGCAGATGTGTCTCCCACAGCTGCTCTCCAGAACAAAACACAGCAGCTTTCTCTTTATTTTCTGTTTTCAGATTGTACTTTATCTCATAAGAGTGAAACCATCACTAAGAACAAATAGTCTTAAACTGCAAATCCAACTATTCTCCACAGCACAATGAGCTGTTAAAGGTCAGGCTGGCTCTTTACAGCTTGGGCCCAATTATGCATTACAAACAAGCAAGAGGATAACATGCTTTTATCCTGAGTAAGGTACCGGTTAGATCAAGATCATAGCAGAGAGCTGTGACAGCTTTGAAGGGCTGCCTGTAAGTCATCTGCTGCTGGAGGTGACTCAGAGAGTGTGTCCCCAGAGAAGGCTCAAGTTGCAGTTTAAAGCAGTGATTTTCAACACTAAACAGGAGATACGTGACAGATCAGAGTCCAAACCAAGCTCTGCCTTTATATTGGGCTCTGCTGGCAGCTGATGTGGGGAAGGGGAGATTCAGGGTGGTGGGGAGAAGAAGGTGAAGAGATGAAATGCTCTGTGTGATCAGTTGGGAGTGAAAAATGATAAAAACCTCTTTTTTTCTTTTTCCCCAAGGTCTGTTCTTGTCTTGCTCTGTGGCCTCAGGCAGGTTAGTTGTACATCTCTCCATACAAATCCTGCAAGAGTGCAGGGTGTAATGCCCCTGATTTTCTCAACTGCTGTAGCAACATGCTTTCTAACAACACAGGGAGGAAAAGTAACAGCACTGTTGTTACAGGTTCCCCTGAAACCACCCTTTTATTCCCATCCTGCAGAAGGACCCCCCCTTGCCTTAGGCACCTCCTTTCAGAGCTGATGTACCTGCCAAGCAGGAGTTACATGGAATAAAACTGATTCCTGTGGCTTGAGGTGCATCAAAAAACCACTTTGCACTCAAAAGCAGCCACAAATCTGGCAGGAGCATGAGGCCACCACCAAAACTGGGTGTTACACGATACCTTATTCCACTTGGGAAGAGCTGGCTGTTTCTATGGCTACTGCTGCCTTTCTCTCCAACAAACCAACCATTGGTTCTGATGAGATCATATTGTATTATAGAAAAAAAAAAATCACTCACATACTGCTTTACACTGCAGCATTTGTTGAGCTACTATATATCTGACTTCCTATAATAAAGACATTTTCCATTTAATGTATTCTTATAAACGGGTAGGATTTCCCTCATCTCTGATTTATAAATGCATCCATTTTGGCCTCGAAAATCCTGGTTCTGGTTTCCATGACAACAGGCTTGATTTTTGAGGCTATTTCTTCCCCTTACTTCATCTTGGGTGGGAAGAGTTTCTGTCCCCTTCCAGTAGCAGTGCAATGGGCAAGCAAAATGATTGCCTTGAAGGAGAATGAGCAGACCTGAAACCAGAAACTTCAGCCAGCTTTTTTAAACACAGGTGAGAAATGCATGAGAAGAATGGCACCACAAACCTAGCACGGGCTTGAGTCAGATTTTTTGTACACAGAAAGTCAAATGCACATATAATCTCAGGAAATTTTAGTCATGTACCCCCCTGTCAGGTATTTAACAAACTGATCTGGTAGCCCTGAATAGCACTGTGTTGGCACATGACAAAATAATCAGAGGATCTCACCAGTCTGTTCATATTGTAACCCTGTAGATTAATTAGTACTGAATACACTTTATTATTTAAAATACACTCTCACTGTCTCTATTTTTTCCCTCAGTACATCCCATCTACAGCACTGGACTGCCAGGACTGTCTCTTTCATAGATCATTCACAGCTAAACCATATTCTTTCAATGTGGAACAGTGCATTTGAGACTCTGGGTACTAAAGGCACCATAAATAATCCATAACTGCTTTGCAAGGATCTTTCTAGTGGTTTTTTTCACTTTTAACATTTCCAGGAAAAATGAAAAGAGAGAGCTGCTGGTACTCCATGGCTGAAGTGGTTTAGCAATTGCTGTTCTAAAATGATAAAAAGATGGTTTTTGCAAACTCCTCAGAAAATCCCTGGAGAGGGCCTTTGTTCCTTTTTCCTGCAGAGAAGAAACACAACTTACCTACATCCTTCTGGGTAATAAGTGCCTTCAAATGTGCCATCCACTGAGGTTGCAGACGAAATGTCTCTCTTTGGCTTGTCATAGAGTTTTCTTACTTTCTGTGAGTGAAAGATATTATGGAACCACAGTGTCTAAGGTATCATTGCATTATGGCATTATAATCTCATTTGCATTTGAGCTGGGAGCAGCCTGATAAAGCTGTTCCTCAAACTAGTACAGGATTGCTCCCTGTGTTTAATCTGAATGCTGGAGCTGCCAGCCCATCTTTTGGAGCAGAAGATTCAGGTGTAGGTCAGGTATTCTGCACTAAGACAGAAGGGCAGGAGTACCTCATTTAGGCATGTTTTATCCACACTGTTGTAACCTGCCAGTAATTTACATTAGAGGCTGGCCTGTGACCCCCAAACAAAGCACAGTCCCCACCTGTGCAGCCCCTGACACATCTCAGGGTAGGAGATTATCACCGAAAGCCAAGCACAGTTCAGAGTGAATCAATAACAGGCACAACACAAAAGTGATTCAGTGATTGCCTTAAATAACCACAGGTTTTCCCTTCTGTCATGACTAAACCATCCTGCATAACAGCCAGTCCCTTGGGGACAATGAAGTCACAGCAGCACAATTTCAGCTGTGCAGCCAACTAGAGACAATATGAGCACCCTTGTCTTCTCTGTCCTACCATGGCATGGAGGGGATTAAAAAGTGAGTCATTTGCTGGAAAAAGTACTGATCCTGTGGCAGTAGGATGAGTCTTAAAAAAGCTCTTGCATTCTGTAAAGGTTAATTGTAAGAGTGGTGAAGCAGGAAGACACGACTGAAAACAGTGAAACCTATGCATTGTGTACTGTTAACTTCTCAGATATCAACGTTTCCTTCTCTAAAATGCTCTCACACTTAAAACACTTCAGTGGATTTATAACCCAGAACAATGGGGAAAAAATACAATTTTTACTTGTTTGGGTTTGTTCTCATTTCATGTGAGGACAATACAAGAGTATTGTGTTGAAATCCTGAATGTTGTTTGTAGTACTGCCTGAAAGTTCCTCCAAATAGTTAATTGATTCTTGCTTTTCATGTAGCCCAGAGCAAGTTTAGAGGAAATAAATGTAACATGAGTTAGTCATCCTTAAATAATCTCAAAGCAGGGAGCCCTACATTAACAGCAGGCTGATAATAAGCTGTGTAGTGCTATCTCCAGTAAAGCTTTGCCCATGACTTCGAATAAATTTACGAGCTGTCATTTATTTGTTTATTTGCTTTTTCTCAGCAGGAGAATTTACTGTCTGCTTGCTGAAGTATCAATTATTCTTGTAAAATTGAATAGTACTGTCGTAGGATTATGCACATCGAGGCTAACGTAACGTGAGACATGTTGAAAATTAATAAGACACCAACTCTGCTAAGACACCTGTGCTAGGTACTTTTTCGTGCTAGAGATAAATCTTATGTTAGAGGAACAGCAAAGAGAGGGGTTACAAAGAACCAGCAGACTTGATCTAGCCCTGTAAGTTTTTGTTTTTGCAGGCTTCTGCTGTCAGACCATCTGCAGCTGCTGCTGGCCAGGCATTGATCTGACCTCTGAGGGACAGAAATCCATTCTGTTCCAGGGCTGATCATTCAAGTCTTTTTATTCTAGTGTTTAAATTGGATTTTACTCAATTTTATTTAAATCCACTATATCAACACTTAATGAACAGAAGCCCTCCCACTCTGCTCTATGGCATCCCATTGTATACCACCATTTTAGTCTTTTTTGTGTCTTATACATATTCATTTCCCTTAATCTTTCATGCTAATGTGTGTTTCCCTTTCCCATTCTTTTTCTCTGCTCGATTATCATTAAATGCCAGGATTAGATTTAAATGTTAGAAAAGCCCTGAGAAATGCCACAGAAATGCCACATACTGGACAAGAACACAATAGTTTATGTTTTAAAAGCCCTGAGCATGGTAATATCTGCTTTCCAGGCTGGGGGGCTGTTCTGGCCACCCCTCAGAAAAAAGCAGATCCCTTGAGAGAAATAGATTTCTGTTGCTGATGGTGTTTTGATTTTGAGCTTTGATACTGAAATTGGAGTTTCAGAAATGAATCCTGTCTTCTCTCTAGTTCATCTCTGCCCTGACATGATAATGGGTCATTGGAACAATCAGCTGGCTTCATTAATTATTAATCCTAACACATGGCAAAAGCAATCTGGAGATTCACTGGATGTGTGGGGGTCTGTTGATGGAAATGTAAAGGGGGCAATTAACAGCCTGAAAAAGCCAAAGAGGAAGGGGAATCAGAAGGCTTAGGTATAGCTGGAAGAATAAGAAAATACTTTATTTTCCAGTCAGATGCATATCTTAAGTAACATTAAAGTGAAAATTCCTACAACAGGGCATGAAGTTCACATGAGGATTGGGTTACTTGGCTGAACTGTGGTCTATTAAAATATGCATTTAGAGACCTTTACAAGAATTCTGATACTTGCTGAGTGCATAGAAAAAGCTGTGAGCTGTTCACTCTTAGGGAACTGGATACCCAAACAAACAAGAATATAACTCTCATCCATGTATTTTAGTAGCTTTATTGTGTATTCACACTGAGGGGAGAAAACAGAAATCTTGAGACCATGGAATAAGAGCATAACACAACTGCTGTGTGAAGGGGACTTTTTATCTACACAACCTGGGCAGAATAATGGACAATGAGACTTATTGCCACTGTAGAAAGGGAACTGTATGGATTTGCCCCAAAGGGTCACACAACAGGAGGGTTATTCCTGTGGTCTCTCTCTCTGTTTGCTGCACAGACACTGTACCACAACAGGAGCTCGTGCTCTGGGGTTTCAAAATGGCTGTAAAAATCAAGGGCAGAAGGAGCTCTTCGTACATTTTCTGTCTCCCTAAAGCAAAAGACTGCACAGATGAGGTTTGTGCACAATAGCATCTTATTTGAATATCTTAAAGAACAGAAGGAGAGAGTGGTGTGTTCCAAACCCCCACCCTGGTCTGTGATGCATTGCCAAGGTCTGCTGGTCTCCTGGATGTTGTCCGGATTCAGCTTCCAGGTGAGCTTTCCCTCCCCATGACACCAATGACATCAGAGCCACCTGTGAGAGCTCCAGATAGGCCATCCCAGTTTTTTCAGCACTATCCAACCCCAGTTGGCAGTGGAAGGCAAGCCTGGAAAGGTGAACAACCACCCCTGAGCCCAAACTGCTGAGGAGGGTTGGCAAACCACCAAGGGCTTTCTCTTGCTTAGGCTGCCACAGCTCACGCAATGCCACGGATTAATGGAGCTCCAGACTGTCTAATGGAGTTTTTCCCACAGAGCAAAATATTAACCAAGTCAATTGATTGCATTTTCATTTCTTAAGGGAGGTGCAGCCCACACATCCCATTGTGTCTGAGCACAAAGACAGTCTGCTGAAGCAACCCTGTGTTATCTCACGGGTGCTTTGTGCTGCATCTTGCTTCTGATGTAAAAGGAAATGGAAATTCTTGCTTAGAAGACCTACCTGACAAAGAAATAAATTCCTGTAAATTCAGTGTCCCAAACTGAGGAAATTACAGTAGCTGCTGCTGCAAAACACTGTGATAAACCCCCATCCATCTGGAATGTTTCCATAATCCACTACAGATTGCCAATTAATTGCATACTTACTTCTATGTAATAAGGACACATAATAGGCTGTATCAGGATAAGTCTCCCAGAGGCAGTGGAAATACATCACAATATTCCTAAATAGCATATTTTTATTTAAGCCATGCCTGCAAGCCTCTGTCTGGTACTAGAAACCTATTGTGTGAGGGACTGTACATGTAATGAAAGGCCAGATTTACAGCACACACTCCTATTAAGTGAAGCACTTAATTGCTTACTTCAAGTACCAGTTTAAATAAAGTGATCTCATCTATTTTCTAATTAAATGTTGGAAATTACAGTGTGGCTGGTTGGAACACAAGGTTTTTAAATCCTCTTCTAGAGCAGGAAGAACTGTAAATAGTTTCTTATGCTGTTAAGATTAAAATGAGACTGGTCTCACAGAAAGATCCTTTGAACAATGCCGTGTGAAATAATTAGGATTTTGCACATATAAATAAATCACAGATTTTTTGCTAGCTTATGGACAAGCTTTCATTGACAGTTTGGATTTAGACTAAAATTCCCTTTAATTAAACCAAATAATGGGAAGACATAGTTTTTAGAAACACACATATTTCATTTTATTCAGACTAATCAAGTTTTTCCATGCTCTACTGAACATAATGTTCATGATGACCTTTCTCTGCTTACAGTAGTTTTAATATTTGACTGCAATGTTTCTGGGAAGCAACTCAGTAAACAGTAATTGTTGTCCAGAGGATAAAAAGGGGGAAAATCTGTATGTTTTGAAATCAAGTCAGATTGTCACAGGATTGTTAGATCTAAGGAAGTGACGAATCTTTATTTTATTGCATTTACTGCTACAATCAGTTGTCCCTGCATATCTGTGACAGGTACAAGAGAGTTGTGCACTTCTTCAGTTTAAAATTTTCCTGAACATTTTGTGTTTGTCCTGTATAAGTGGGACATTTCAGTACCCAAAGCCACACTACTGGGTGTAACTCTGCACCTCCATGTGAAAGTCTCTCCTGGAGTACCAGAGGCAACAGAGTCTTCATTTTAGCTTGGATGTCTCTGAGAACAGTTTGGGATTGCTCTAGGATGCCTGGAAGGGCTCCCACTGAATGCCTCAGCCTGTGACTATAACCTGTCTCAAAAACAACTGATTGTTTTCATGTTGTTGGTTTTTAGGATGTTGCTCCTGTGTGTGTTTTTCAGACAGCAGAAAGCTGAGCACATAGAGCAGCTTGCTGCTATCAAGAAGAACCATTTTTCTTTGCCATTTCCTTCTCCTGAGGTTGCCACAGGACTGATGAAGCAAAAATTCTGCCACAAACCACCACGTGTAAGACAAGGCAGAGGGAGGCTGGACCCCCCTGCTCCTCCTATATTATACATCCCAAACTCAGGGTAAGTTCAGAGGATTTCACACTCTAAAAATAGTGTCCCCATTACCTAGGACCTCTGGGTCTTCCTAGGAACAGGCACCACATAAATTAATCATTCAGCTCCACCTTCACTTTTGTGCTATAGACTAAGCTGAGCTTAATTCCCAGGAGTGCCGAGCATCCATTTGACAGTAACAACAAGGGAAATGTTATTTATTACCCCTGGAAGCACTTGTGTCCTTGGGAGACTCAGCTTCCATTTAGCCTCTAACAAGCCCATGTGCAATTTAGAACAATTTAGCTTTTTTATGCTTAAAGGGAGAAGTCACTTCAATAGATTATAAATAGATGGGTGGGTTTTCTTCTCTCTTAAATGCAAAGTTTGGGGTTTTTTATTTTGCTGTTCTCAGATGGTTTTTATACTATCAAACTAGAGAATCTGATTTCTGTAATCCAATCAAAGATTTTAATAATGAGAGCAGTAGTTATGAAGCAAATAGAAAACTTCCACTGTCTCTGTTCAGTCCTGATGAGACTCTTCCCTTTTAACTGTCTCTCAAATCCATCTGGGAAGCCTCTGCATCACTTGCAGACACTTTTCTGCTTTGATAGTAGGTTGTGGAAATGCTGATTAGAACCATTTGATCTGGATTGGTATTAAAGTGTCTATAAGAACTCACTCCCACAGTGCAAGATAAAACTATTGGTTCCTCCCACGTAACAGATCTCAGGAAGTTTCTTACACCTTCAAATACAAGGGGAAAGCTTCAGGAATCTAAAATCTTCTGAATTTGACGACAGAATACCATCACAATTTCTCTTCTATAGAGACAACTTATTCCTCATTAGTTTCCTTTTTTAATTAACAAAAAAGCCACTTCTGAATATAAGACCAAATGATCCTCCAGCTTTAAGACATCTTTTCACTACAAATGACAAACTACCAACACCCTTCTCATGTCCAGCTACAAAGTATTTTAACATCTGATTATCCTAAGAACACCTAAAATAACAAATTAACTCCTACTGGCAGATAGGAAATAAAAAAACATGCTGCCCAGTTGGCATGTGTCTGTAAAATAAATATATACCTTTTAAGTGCATATCCATGCACTCCTGCAGGCCATTATAGCTGGATATGTTTATGCATCTGACAGATATAACCTTCTTTTTTCTTTGTTGTGTTCATGGATTAATTTCAGATACACCAAATCCTCAGCCATATGAATTCTTTGAGTTGCATTGAAGTCCTGAACATTTATACCACCCATATAGTTATGGGCCTGTGTTCTGCCAGCTATGTTTGGCTTTCTCATGTACGTTTGCTGAAATATGTTGTTCTGAAGGAACTGTTCTGTTTTGATGCCCCAACTGAGCAATAACAAGAGCTGACAAACTTTTTTTTGTGTGTGTGTGTGCAGATCTGTGTTTAACAAACAGCATTCTTCTCCCCCCACCTCCACAAACACACTCTTGTAAATCTGAATCAAAGCCCATTCGGGACATTTGATTTTAAGTGGTTTCATCTTACTGTAATTACCAAGTCATGTGAGGAGTAGTGAAACAATTGTGTGCACAACAATGGAGATGAAATAAAGATAGCCTCTAATTAATTCCAGCTAGGTTATAATTAATTTTCACTGAGTTGCTCAGGACAATATACTTAAGTCTCACAGGCTTCTCTAAAGAGGGCTGATCACCAGCTGCTGCTCTTTGATTTTCAAAGCAGATGGGGCTATTTCCAGCTATTGCTTAAAAGGAAATGATGAGGATGGGGAGTGACTGTTTGGCTTTGGGTGGGCTCTGCGGTAAGACTGCTGGGGGGAAATGCTCTGTCAGAAAACTCATCTCTGATAATGTCTTTTAAAGATTTTAGAGAGGTTTTGTTATAATTCATCTTTATATTTGTAAGAGCCTCTTTTTGCTTTATTAGAAAAAAAGTGATGCTATGTCAGTAAATATTTCATCATGTGCTGTATATTAAGTCTGCTCTGGGTCACAGTGGTGTTAAAGCTGATGGAGGACACAAACACAAATGTTTCTAGTCTTTGACATTTCATAGAAACAAAAGATGAAAATTATCTGTTTGGATTGTTATCCCAGTTCTGTCTGTCAATGTAGAATTGTTCCCTACTTCGTTATATAAGAAGTTTTGGTGAATAATGTTAAAATTAATTAATCTGTGAAATTCTGCTGCTTCCTTTGTTTGCTGACAAACTACGAAATTCTCAGATGGATTTGTTGTCAGAAATTACTCATAAATTTCTGGAATTAATAAATCCCAGTTTGCTGGTAGACTGTGCTCATTAGGAGACATGGATGTATAAACTACCAGCGTGGCAGTTCCTCAAACACCACAGTATTTAGGGTTCTTGACTGGGTAACTTGTAGAGCTACCTAATACCTGGCATGTGCTTAGTTCTGCATTTATAGGTGAAAATCCAGGTTGGAAATTAACTTTGATGATCTCTGGTAGAACACTTGAGTAAACAGAGAGCAGATAAGTTCAGAGATAAAATTTTCCAAGCTAAGAATCACTACCTGCATTGTTAGTGGGGAGAGAAAAGTCAAGGTGTTTTCCCCATTATGTGATTCACTAGAAAAAAATAAGAAGTCTGGTGATTTAAATGTTAAATGCTTTTAACAGTTAAATACTTTTTCCAGGAATTTCATGTTCAGTCTACGTTTTTCCCGTGTTAAATTTTCTGCATCCTATCATTTTGTTCTGCTGCCTTTTCATTGCTGTAGCATACACACCACCTACTAAAACTATGTGCTTTAGAAGGTGAAATTCCCACTGAAAACAGTGTTTAAAAGCTTATATGGAAGACCTGTTAACATGTGAGAAGTTGCCAAAGAAGTTGAGCAATTTTCTTGTACTGGGGTTTTGAAACTGGCACTCACCAGTATAATCTTTGTGCTGTGCATGGCTCCAGTCCAACTCAGTTCCTGTGTCTTGTTTAGTCTGAGGGAGACAATCTACTGTTCTATTTTTGGGAAAGCATCAGTGTAGTGTGTGGAAACACAGCCTCCATTATCTCTGTGTTACCTTGAATGTGGCTAGTTGAATTTTAGTGCTCTTTTTTTGTCTCTTCATTCAGATGTCCATTTCCTTGTTTACAGCTAATTTTCTGAAGCCAGGAAGATCATTACAATACTTTAACCTACCTTTTCCATAATAGAACCCACAAAGCTTCACCCAGTAACTCTTTCAGTGAGCCCAAAAATCATGTTCCAATTGGAAACTCCCTCTTCCCCTCCCCACCCTTAACACAGGTGTCTTTAAACTCTTTGGTTTTCCCAAGTAGACAATGTATTTTAATGTTTATGGGCACGTAAAGGTGGAGTTTGTCACTGCCTGTGTGGCTTCACTTGCTCATATCATTTTATAGGGCAGAGTTCTACCTAAGAGACATGTCCCACCTATTTTATAAAGCTGTTATAATCTGGATGAATATATGTCTGTTTTGAAATAAATTAAGACTGTAATTAGGGCTTTTCTCCCTTTAGTTTTCTCTCTTGAGCAAGTTGTGCTTCCCATGCTTCCAGTTTTAGGCCCTGTAAAGCCCTGCCCAGGCAGCTTCCCTGCTCTCTAACAATTTCCAGCCTGCCTGGACAACAGGAACACATTGTCTTAGGAGACACCAACACACTGAAACACTGGAGTCATGGTTTTTACCCTAACACCTCTTCCATCTAAAATGAGTGAGGAATTCAGGGTTTTATTTCAAAAAGGGAGCTTTTAAAGTGACTCACACATTCGTTCTGTTTCTTCAAAGGATTCTTCCATGCTGGAAAAATCTCCTATGGAAAATCCGAGAGACAATTCAAGAAAGATCTACAGTTTTGAGAGCGTTGCATTGCTTTCTTCTGGCTTATTCAGGTATGTGGTTCAATTAACCCTAATTCCTTATCATCTACTCTTGGACTGCGTGACAGGAGCAGAAATCCCTCTCCATCTACTAACAAATGGGCAGACATTGCTCATGACTCATTACTGCACAGGCATAGGAGGTCTGTCCTTTTCCAAGGTTTCTAAGATATTTCCTCATTAAACTCTCTAGGGGAAAAAAAGAGGAAATTAAAAAAAAAAAATCAAAACCACACATGGAACTCTCTAAAATGCTTACCTGACAGTTTTCAGGACTGACACACAGCTTGAACGTGAGGCTGGGATATAAAAATATTCTTTAAGGGGCTTTTTATATGTATGTATGTTGAGATGTTCTCAATGTTGTTATGTGGAGAAAGAATAGCTGCATGTGCTTGTTCTGGTTCAAGATATTCTGTAACTCTGAAATGTGGGTTCTCAAGTTGAATCCTTCTGAGGGCACAACTGCTTTCCAGAACTGCCCATCATCACTACTAGTACCTAATTCTGCCTAAGGCACAGTGATGTGATTTTATTACTTGAATTACTTTATTCAGTGGTAATGCTGGGTTACTGCATTCTTCTAGTTTCTCCTTTCAAGTTTTACTTGTTCCTGCTCTTGTCCTGCCTTCAGTTTTATCAAATGAATTTATTATAGAGGAAAGTGATCAGGGAACTTATTCAGCTTAAAAATCACCTGATTTTAAAGCCAGATTAGGCTCCTGATAGGTTCACATTGTGGCCTCCTGAGCACCTATGAGGAAGAAGAGAATTGTCACCATAAGCTGGTGACATGGTGTGAAGTGGTTTAGCCACAGAAATCCAGTCTGTCACAAATAGAATCATGTTTGTGATGTTGGGTCTCTGTTCTGGACAGGGGAAAAATACTGCAGCTTTTCTGACACTGTTCCCCTGTGGCCAAGAGGCCAGTCACTCACAAAAGAGAAGCACAACCCTGAGATCAGCCTAGGAAGGGTTGTTTGGTAGGAAGGTGCAGTTCTAAGTAAGCAACCTCTGTGAGGAGAGCACGTGTAAACTCTGTCCACCCAACTTATTTCCTTCTGGCTTCCTGCTCTTTTGGGCTGTGACCTGATTTGTAACAATGCCAGATGCTTGTAGTGCTGGGAGTGGGGACTGGGAGCATCTTTTCTCAGGAATGGATCGTGTGAATTTATTGTGGGGTGACTTTTGCTTTACATTTGGTAAGGGACTGTCAGTCTGGACTGTTGTACTTGGGATACTCATTGAGTCGGGGCTCAGTGAATTATGGATCCAACTTGGGATTTCTTTGGTACTGCTCACACAGACTTGGTCCCTCAGAGGAACTACTGTCTTGAAAGGTCATAAATCCCTGTCTCCTAAACCCTGTGGTGAGGGATCCAACAGATTTCACTGTTAATCTGGTCTCCATCATAAAATGCACGGATTCAAATGTGGGAATGGCTTGTTCTAGGATAGTTATGAGCCTCTCCATCACCTGACTACCTACCATGCTTCTGCCTCAGGAGTTCCCTCAAACTCTGCCTTTGGTCAAAAGGATTCTTAGGGGAGTAGCAATAATCAGAAATAATAATGCTTTAACTCCTAATCCTGCAAAGATCAATTTTCAGGACTTGGGCCATAATCCTCCAAGGTGATCTTAGTGTGGATAATTGAGAGAAGATGATTAGCCTTCTGACTTCTCCTTTTGGGTGTGTGTGGTGTTTAAGGGGAAACTTAAGGAATGTTGAAGGGAACAAGTTCTCTTGAAATGTAGCCAGCTAGGAACAGACTAGTGCAACTGGGCAATTGAATCAGGTCTCTAATATTTGCTTAAGTCTTTTTTCCCCACTCTTTTTTTGTTTGTGGACACTTGATTAATAAATTTAGCAAGACAATTTAGCTGCAGAAATGGCCTGAAATTAGATGATTCTTCTGTAGCAAAGGTCTTGACCAACTTGCAATTTTACCATGTTTTCCTGGTGTACTGCTGAGATCTGCAGAATGGATTTTTATCTTTTCCCTGTGAGTAATTTTTCACGCAGCTTCCACTTAGCCCTGAAAAGGAACTTATCCTGTTCTTGAGAGAAAAATGCAGAAAGGAGAACTAGACAGCCCACACCCTGTTTCCTCACACCTCCTGTTCATGCTTACTCTGCTCTTTGCAATCAGTGTCTCAATGTTGGTTAGTTCCCTCTTGGACACAGAAAATTATATCAGGATGGTGTTTCAAGTTGCAGACACTGAAACCAAAAACCTTTTTATAGTGTCTCAGTTGTGCCTCCTTTGTCCACTTGAAACAGGTTTTTCAAATATAAGAAGCTTACTTAACCCAGGGTTTAAAGCTATTTTTATCCAACATGAAATGTGCACGGAGAGAAGGCATCTGGAGATAGAGGACAGCACTATTTGTTTTTCCTCAAGGTCTCCTTTATGCTTGGGAAAGATATAACTATTTTCTAGAAAACTTAAATAACATTCAGATATCCTGTATACTCACACTGTTTGGGTCAACACTTTGAAGGCCAAAGCAGCAGATTAATTTGCAAAATCCCACTGCTGCAGTCAATAGAAATCAACTGTAATGTCATTGCTTTGGGTGTTCCTGATTTCTATTAAGGTTCTGCATCCTTGTCTGTGAGATCTTATTGAGTCCTACCAAATACAAGTGGAAATTTCTCCTTCCCAGATCACTGCTCCTGCACTGTTTGTAATAACAACTAAAGGCCCTTCTGTGTTCACCTCACATCAGCTGCTAAAATTGCTTCTATTGTAACAATATATCGAAGGGTATGATCTCTTTGAAATGTAGCTCCATAGTACAGCCTGGAGGTAGCACATCCCTCTGTGCTGCCATTCCCCAACATTTACTGGAAGTGCTTGTGTAGGTGCCAACTTGAGTCAGGGTGAGATTACAGAATTTAGAATACTGGTGCAAAGATGGCTGATTAATAGAATTTTGCAGCCTTTACAAGAGCAGCCACGTCGCTGTTATCAGACAGTTTCACTCCACCTTAAATGGAGAAGCATCTCTGTTGCCTTTGTGAGCTTTTAATCGCTCCAATTACCCTGCTTTTCCCATCCTGACAGCTGGCAGGCACCGGAGTCCCTCGTTAAGGCTCGAAGGAGAGGTAGATTTTTTTTCCCTTCAGTCAATGAATGACCACAGTGCCAAGCGCAGCCCCAAGAACACCCAGCAAATTGCTCAGCTGGAGTTTACTGACTTTGGGTTCTACATTAAACATCTGCTGTGCATTCTTATGTGCACAGTAACTCCCCTCCCAGAAGATGCAGCAACACAGAGCAGACTTAATCCAGGGGGTTATTAAAAAAAAAAACAAACACTATGACAGAGTTAACTTTAAACAAGAGCTTAGTTTAAAAAGCTGTGCTTGTTGTAGCTGGACTTCTAGCAACACAGGCTATTGGCTTTTGAATCAAAAGTGGGTAAACTGTGGTACCAGAATAAGAATGAAAGCATACAGAAGAAAAACCTACTCTGCAATCCACATAAAGGATTGACATTGCCTCAAGTGTAAGGAGAAGTCCTGGTACTCAGCTTTGCTCTCTTGCAGCTTCTCCTGAGTGGCCACGCTGTGGTGACTTCTCAGGCAAGATTACTGTGGGGTTTTGGCTACTGGAGGTGAAATCTTTCCCCTTCCTCACATCAGGAAATGTTCTGTGCTTAATGAACAAAGAGACAAAATCCAGTCCTGGCTGCACAGAGTTTTCACAGCTATTACAGTTTGCCTCTTCAACACTTAAATCCCAAAAGTAGGTCCTGTCGCTCTTACCCAAATTAAGCACCAAAGCCTGATTTCACCCTCTGTGAGGCCTGTCATGACTTGTGATGGGTCAAAGATTTAGTAACTTGCCAAAGGCCAGAGAGGGAGTTGGGAATGTGTTTTTTTCTTAGCAGCAATGCCAGCTTGTGCATCTCTCTAGTTGTTCATCCAGTGTCCTGAACTCTGGAACTGGTTAGGCTGAAAAATTGCATTTTAAAGAAAATTTGGTGAGTTGGATTTTGTTTGGTTGACTTTTTTTATCCAATAGATCCTGCTCCTTTCCTTCACTTGGCTCCTCCAAAGTCAGATAATTCTGGCACAATGAAAGAGATGGTTCTAGATCATTCTTAGTAGCTGGTTCTTGCAGCTCTGTTACCCAGTATCTTACCAATATTGCAATGCCACTAAATTCCCAGGTGTTCTTCAGAAATGTGTTTTCTGGAAAACCTCTCCAAATAGCACTGAGTTGAGAACCCCCACAGTCTAAAACACAGCCTGAATTGGATACGAAAACCCCCTATTTGAGAAGACACAATTCAATACATTTGCCACTCTGGCCCATTATCAGAAACCAATTTATGCCCCCAAACCAGCTATATTGCAAAGTTTTCCAATGGTTTAATATAGAGCTGCTTCTCTTCTGTGCTGAGCTGGAACTGCAGCTGCTGGTGCCTTCTCTAGTGATCAGAAAGGCTTGTGGAAGTGTTGGCTTCAGCTCCCATACAAATAGCAATGAAACCAGGAGCCAAAAAATGTGAGCAAAACACAAATAACCTGGAGAGAGGTGTGTCATGGCTGTGGTTTTACACCCTCCTCCTGTGCCCTCCTTCTCCCTGCTGTAAAAGTTTGTTTGAAAGCTGCAGAATAAAAGTTGCTATGGGATCTCTTTTATATCAGTGCAGAGCTACAACTTCCTTGTGTATATCAGTTCAGAGAAACTGCCTGCAGGATTATGTGTCCTGGGAGCTCAAGCTCCCCTTTGGAACTCCAAGTGTGCTTCAGTGAGCAAATGGGTGCAGGTTGTTCTCAGCACCTTGCAGAAATAATTTTGGTGTGTTGTGGGCTAGGAGGGGTCAATTTAGTGTTATTGCCCCTCAATCTAAAATTCAGTCCTGCTGTCCAAAGGTAACTTCAAATTTTCATTGCTTTCACTGTGGGAGGATCTAGATCCAGGTTTGCTGTGCCATCTGACTCCTCAGCCAGACCCTGAACAGCTGCTCTAAAGGCCCAGCTTTACTGACTGGCAATGCCCAGCAACCCCTGTCCCTCTCCAAAGTCAGAAGGTGGCTTAGCCTGGGGAACCGGCTTTGAAATGAGAATTTGTGTTTAAAGGCACATTTTATTTGTGCCAACTAGCTGTACCAACCCTCCCCCAAAGATTGTGTTGCAGGCAGGTGGAGGTGCCCAGGCAGCTCCAGCAGAGCTGCTCTGGGTGTGGGCAGACCCAGGGAGGGCACAAACACTGCCCACTTGTGCATGGCTTCAGAGCTACCTTTGTTCAGAAAGGCTCAGGATTGCTATGGCAACCCCAATCACAAACTGTAGAGGATTCATGCTAAAACCCAAAAAGGCTCAAGCTTTAAGGGCTTTTCTCCCTTTCTCTCCCTCTTTCTTATTTTCACCATCACAGAAATCACTTCTGAGCAGATGGGCCTATAGCAGCTTTATCATGGACCCTTTGTGTACTGGGAGCCCTTTGTTCCCTGGTTTCTGAGCCTGAGCAAATGCAGCTGCTCTGGGAGTCAGTGGGAATATCGGGTGTCTGTGTTCCAGTGACTCAGATCAGCAGAATCCTTGCAATGAAACCACCCAGTCCAGTGGCTCTTTTCAGCTCCAGAACACCTCTGTGGGGTGAGGTCTGAAACTGCTGCTCATGCACTGCTTTGTTTGGAGAGACTGTCCCTTCCTACAACCAGAAAAGCTCTGGTGTGTTTTCTGTGTGCCAGAGTTTTAGGGCCCTGGGAGATGAGCTCTGTAAAATCTTAGAGGAGTAGTGTAGGACATTATTGACTCCTTACACCCTCCTCTGAAATGTTACAAACTTGATCACAGAAGTAAGTGCTGATTATTTACATGCACTCCTCTAGCTCTGCTTAGAAGAGCTCAGGGAGCTTCCATGGATGGGAATTTCTTTGGCTGCCTCTTGGACTGGGATGGTTTTGTCCCTCCAGCTGCTTGCTTGGTCCTGTCTTAGATATCTGTTTACAGTGGTATAACTGGACCTTGAATTTCTCTATCCTTATTCTATTTATCCACATTTAAACAAAGCTCTGTCCACTGGATGATCTTTGTGACTGTTGTGGTTTGAACAGGAGATTTGGGGAATTCCAATGGAGCAGAGTAGCTCAGAGGGATCTCTCATCATATTTTATTCTCTGTATGCTGAATGCATTTCAGAGCTGTCTTCCCCTCCCAAACTGAAATGTGAAAAGCAATTCTGTTCTACCCACTGACCTTTGTGTCCTTGCCCCCGGTGGACAGCAGGAATTCCTACAGAGCTGATTTTTCTCTGCTTCTGAGGAAAAACTTCTTTATTTGCTCTGAGTCACACTGGATGTTCTCCATGGCTCCATGGTTACCCAGTTCACACTTCTGCTCCCTGCCTAGAATTTGCCACAGGATTATCAACTGGCAGAGACTGGAGGACCTTTATAGGTATGAACACAAGTCTCCCTGATTTATCTTGGCAGATTCTGACCATTTGCTGAAACAACTCCTCCTAAGTCCAGCTATGATTTTACACAAATGAATGTGCACAACTTAAAGTAGCACATTTGTACTTGCACATTTTGCCTGAAAGGGGAACCAGCTGTTTGGGTGGAGGGAGTTCCTGGATCAGTTGAAATGGGAAGTAGAGAACTGGAAAAAGTCCTTTTGGTTTGAATTTTCCCTAAGAAACATGTCTCATTGAGTTCTCAGAGAAATCTGGCTTTTATTGCCTCTTAATACAGTGAAGAGAGATCTTTGGTTTGTGGTTTTTTTTTTATTTTATTTTCAAGCAGAAATAGCAGATCAGCATGGCCAAAAGCGGGTAGGACCAATCTGAGGAATTGCTAAATGCTAAAGGAAAGTAAAGGTGACGTGAGGGATTAAATTGTTATTGTCTGACTGAGCTTTAAAGGCAGAACATTCAGTATTTAGTCGTGCAGTCTTACATGATAGTGTTTTATGAGCGTGTTTGTTGAATAGTGAGGTTGGTCCAGCAGTGCCCTTGGTGCCCACTGTGGGAAGAGCTCCTTTTGCTTTGATGCCAGGCCTGAGCAGCTGCATTCTGTCCAATGACAGTTCTGGCAATGCATAAATTACAGTGCATCTGAAATGGCTGGTGCAGCAGGAAGGCTCTCCCACAGAAATAGTTCACGAGTGATTAGCCCCTCTCTGGTTCAAGCAGACAACACAGCACATGTTTGCAGAGCACAGCAATCCAGTAATCATTACAGTAGCAATCCTATTGCTCCTGAATGGAAATGCATGAGAGAACTATATGTACAAACCCTAAAATACTTCCTGGGCATAAAGCCAAAGTGGAATAATTTAACTGCATCAAAGTGTTTTGTGCTTGGGGGGGCTTTTTTTTTTTTTCGTGCTAGCACATGAAAATCAACACATTCTCAAGGAAAGCAGAGGTTTTGTAGAAACAGCCTTTTGTAGTGGCAGAATGGTGTGGTTTTTTTCATTGAATTTTGACCCCTTTTTTCTAAGACAGACTGTTCAAAACTCAGGGGCACATGCAAATTAGGGGCAAAAGTCTAATTTGCACGTGCATTTGCCATGATTGTAAGAACAGAATTAAACTGATTTGGTGCTAGGGGATTAATAATACTCCATGTCTGAGCAGAAGGGGAGTGTGAGGGGGTGGGAAGTGGTTCTAATTTCATGATTCCTGGCAATGTCAACCCTGGCATATATATAATTAACCTACTTGATTAGCACCACAGAATAAAAATATGAATGGGGGAGCTATTCTACTCTGCCAGCCCAAAGCTGAGGAGCTGGAAGGCGCTGAGGGGTGGGCAGAGAGGCCTTGCAGATAGAACAGTTTGTAATGATTTTGCTAGCTGGGGACTCAGCATGACTTCCCCTTCCCTTGTTTATGGCAGAGCTCCAGTCATGGCCTCCTTCCTGAACTGAAGTCGTGGTCTCTCTCCAGAACCTTGTACAGTCCTGTCCTCATTGCTCCTGTTAAAAGGCCTGGAGAAATGACTGTTCTGCTTTTTACCATGCTGTGGAGTCATGGATCTGTGCTCCCTCAGCCCTTGTGTGGAGCAGCCCTCCAGAATAAATAACTGCAACAGCTCCTGCTGAATAACACAATTCACACAGACAAAGGAGGAAGCATTATCTGCTTTTTTTTCCCCCACCCTTTGTTCACAATCAAAATAACCAAGGCAATCCATCCCTTTCCCAGAACGTGGAAGTGGGAATAAGTAGCTGTAGAATCCTACAGGGCAGATGTCTGATAACAAATCCATTCAGTTTAGCTCTCCCTCATGGAAAATAAAGGAATATAAGAACTCATTATTGCCAGTGCCCCAAGCAGAAGCTTAGCAGCTCGCAGTAGTGACAGCTCAGATTATTAGTGTATTTATAATAAAGTCTTTTAAGTCTGCCACATGGAGGGATTTGTGAGTCAGCAAATAGGTCTGCAAGGGCCAGGCCGGGCACAGAAAGGAAAACTGTCAGGAATTACTCAACCTTCAGCATGCCCAAGTCTGCCCCTGCTTCCTTTAGCAAGAATTATTGTTCTGGGAATGAAAATTGTTACTTTTAATGTCTTTGAAAGCAGTACAGGGAAGGCAAGAAGTGGTGCTGGCTTGTGACAGGGGATAATGAAGCAGGTCAGCCTCCCTGAGCTGGCACCGGCACAGAGCGAGCTGTGCTCGAGGATGTTCTACCAAATCACCTGCCAGGCAAAGGCTGCTACCCAGTTTACCCTCTTAACCTACATTTGGAAGCACACTGTGCTGTACAGATGCACATTGCAGTAGGTTTGGGGGAACTGATTGACTTTCTAATAGGTTTAGAGCTGGAGATACCAATTTAGGGCTCATAGGAAGGACAGCCCTTAATCCTGTTCAATCTGGAGGTCCCTTGCAGGGCTGAGACCACATAGAACCCAAAACACAGAGATGTGTAATCAGTTTTCTAGATTTTTTTTTTAATAGAATTATTTATATAATGCAAAAGATCTTAATGATATATAATTTTTTTCACTGAAATTTTAGGAAAAAATAAATCACATTTATTCTCATGACAAGCCAGAAAGCAACAGCTGAATGCCAGGGCATAAAGGTGAGATTCTAAAGAAAAGGATGCACAGCTCTTACCAAAAGTTGGTTGGAATGAAACACTAATTCACACCAGGATCTTTCAAAGCCTTGCTAATCATGGCTCCTAATCACTTATGCTCACTGATGGTCCCATTCTGCTTTTTATAGCACTAGTAATCCAGGTAACCTGGACAAGCTCCAACTTGGATAATTATGTTCTCCTGACCTAAATTCCTCTTGGTGTTTCAAATGGATGCTATTCTTGGGCTGATATCCTAAATAAGCAATTGCTGGTTTGTGCACTCTAAAAGGCTTTCTGTGTTTCATCTGAGTTAACTGTGTCTCACTGGAAATACAGCGTGACCGAGGGACACTGTGGTAGGTTTATGAACTTAAAAATCCCTTTGTAGGGATGAAGTGGGAGAGGAATTAGCATATTTCATTTACAGTTTACAGCATCTACTGAAAAATATTTTTGCTGATATATATGTGTTAATTAAATAGGATATTTTGGCATGCATACATGGTCTGGGGTGTGGGCATTGTAGGCATGTTAATAGGCAGTTGTAGAAATTCAGCTTTTCTTGGCATTTATCACAGGCTTCAGAGAATGAATGCTCATAATTCTGCCAAACACTCAGTAATGAGAATTTCAGCTGAGCATTTCCAGCTTGTTCTTCCCAATTCCAACTGGTCAGCCAGTACCTGAAACACACCAGTGGTTCTTGGAAATACATTTCCTCCAGGAAGGCTCAGCACAGACCAATATACAGAGCACAGACTAAACTGTATGTGCAGATAAACCCTGCTGGGGCTTTTTTTTTTGAGGGGGAAAAGTATGTGTGTTTGGTGGTTTTTGTTTTTTTTTTAATGAAGGCTCCAAGATGAGGCAACAGCCTGAGGAAGCTGTAAAAGGATAAAGCAGACGTAGTGGATCACCCTGGGGATGTCAGCTGAATCAACATCAGCTAAATTTACTAGACTTTCTTCCACATCTTGATTTCAGTCTGCTCTGAGTGTCAAGTACTTACCTTCACTGTTGTGTTACCCATCTGGTTTCTGATTTTATCAAAACCATTTTACTAATTTTTATCCCTCAGCTGGTGCTTGGGCCTTGCTCTCTTTCACATGCTGGGATTTGTCATGTATTTCATATGATCCAAGCTCTTGGCACATTCCTGGACAGGATCCCTTCACCAGTCAGCCAAGCAGAGGAAAACAGTGGGACCAACATTTCAGGGATAAGCACAGGAAACAAAGAAATGTGTGTAGGAAGGGATCAGAAGGGAAATCAGGGTCAAATCCACAGATTTGAAGAAGGATGGGGCAGGAAGTAGGAGAGTGACTGGAGAGGAAGAGCAAATGTGCTGCCAAAGGATGTATCAGCAGAGTATGAAAAAGTGGAAAGGTGGAGTGTCAGTGGCTGAAAGAAATGAGTAGAGGATGGAGCCATGAGTAGCAAGGGCAAGGCCTGGGACTGGGAACAGGAAACAGCACAAAGCCACTGCCTGGAGGAAACGGGAGAAATTCGGGTCTCAGCAGCAGCCAGCCCTGCTGCCATTACCTCTCACTCCTGCCAGGGTAACAGTGAGCTGCAGCCACTCCCAGGAAAACCTTGCTGGTTTGTGTCAGGGCACAGCCACAAAGCCACTGCAGTAAAATCCATCAGTGCAGTAAAATCCATGAATTATATATGTTTGACCATGTAAGTCCTGTTCTCTACTTGGATACAGGCACAGTTGCTGTTTTAAGCAGTCAAACAAAATTGAGATGCACAAAATGGGCCAAACAATTCCCTCATGCATTAAACATGGATGAACTTGACCTAAAATCTTTTAAAATTGCATTTACTCTCTCTGTCACCGGTAAAAATGTGAGTTACTAATGCTGGAGCCAGCTGAGGCCACAGATTCCTTGAAATAAGGACATTATACACTCAAAACCAGTTCTGATAAGCACAAGAATGATTGCAGTCTTTAGCTTAGTATCTTGAATAAAGCACTCCTGGGATTTTGGAGAGGACTTGATGCTGCTGTGTTGTTGCTGCAGCCACTCTGGGAGTGTCTGAACTCAGAGCAGAGCTCAATGTGGTGTTTTCCAGGGATGTTACAGGAATTAAGAAGAGATTATACAATCACTTTTAATTGGCTTCCAAAATGGTTTTGTTACTGGTTTCAGGATGTGAGTAAATTAAGCAGATTAACTGTTTTTTATTTCCTTGTGTTTCAATGGAAAGAAAAGTAGGAAACCCCCATGCAAATTAATCTCCCTTGAACTCACCATGTTTCTTAGCATAATAATTTTTTACTCCTTTCCACTTTAGTATTTTGGGCTACTTTCATGCTTCAGTCTTGAGGAGCTTTAGAGATAGAAGATTTATGGTCTCCCAGGATTTATATTGCATAAAGCCCCTTTCTCTGTGTAAGCTCAGACTTGAAACAACACAAGCAGCCTGGGACAGGCAACAGTTTTTGAGGGGAACTGAGAAAGAAGAGAGACTGTCTCTGATGGGAAGTGGATGCTGAAGCAAATAACAAAAACATGGCCAAAAGCCCATGATGTTGCAGCCACTGTTGAGTGTGATATAGGGGAAAACTTTCACAGCACCATTTGCAGAACTGCTACATCATGAACTGGTTAATGATAATGATCATTACCACAAGCACACTTTTTCTCCAGCCTTTTATCTTCGATGAGCTGGGAGATTGTCACTCTTAAACCTCACAGCACCACCCTGGAGTAGGTCACTGCCTAGGGAGAGTCAAAATCACTCAGTGTTTCCCTCAATTCACCTCACAGTAAAACTTACATTTTTAGGTGGTGAGACTTTGTGCTGGAATGTGCTTTAGCCTCAGAAAGTTGTCTGACAATTACAGAACCGTCAGGATTTCAGACTGAAGAGTTCTTGGTCACTCTGGAGCTATCCAAGGTCATTTGCCTTGCCACCAAAAGTTAGACTCTGCCACAGAGGTTCTCAGCATGCTCTGAGATTCAGGTATTTCCTGTGCAGTGCAAAAAACAGTGAGCAAATACAGGTGGTGAGTGCCCTGTTGCACAGTAACCATAGAGACAGCACATTAAAAGAACTTATTCCCCTCTCACCAACCTAGAAATAAAACCAACACTTTCCATTCTTTTTTCTTCTCTTGCACATACACAAGGTGCTGAATTTCTAGTCATATCCTTGTGTTTAAGACCAATGTTTTGTGCATATTCCTCTTTGCTGCTGGAGTGCAGACTCAGTCCCACCATCTCTGGGGTTGAGCAGAGTTCAGCCTTCAGAGCTCCCCACTTTGTTCCTTAAACCCTGCTCACACAATTTCCTGTTTAGACGCAAAAAAAGGGGCTAAAGAGCTCTTGGTGCTTCCTCTCCTGGGCTCAGTGCAGCCGTTCCTTCCACAGAAGCAGCTGACAGGGTATTTCTCTGATAGGCACTTGAGCTAATTTTTCACACTCTTATCAGCTCAGATGGCTCTTTGCAAGAGCAGTTTCAAAACCTAATTTCAAGTGGCAAAAAAATAATCAGATAAAATAGGTCCTTTGAATTGTGAAAGCATTAGCTGAGCAGGCTTGGTTCAGTGTTGGAGAAGCACAAAGCTCTGCAGTTAATATCCTAGAAAAGCTCTGTAAAGAAGGCACAAGAAAATCTGAATCTCAGTTTTGCAGACATTGCTGTTCCTTTGCTGTGTTCTCTGCACTTCTCTGAGGTTTAGAAAAGGGTCCTGATGCTTGTTAGGTCCTTCAGCTTAAAGGTTTGTTGTTTTACTGAATACAGAGGTGGAAGCTGGGAATCTTTGCAGCTGGAGGCCCTTCAGTTGTTCATCCCTCCTTGCTCTTTGGGGGAATGGCAGTGTCACAGTGACCAGGGTTAAGAGTTGCACTGAAAGGTCACCAAGCAACCTGTGAGCAGTGAAAACCAATTCTAACTGAGGCTTCTTTTTCTGGTTGGTTTGGCCGAAATCTTTCTGAGATGACAAGTCTGAAGAGAAGCTCTGAAAAAGCCAAGAGGGAGACCTTGAAGAAGAAAGCAAGTTTTTGAAATGCACAGGGAGATCAGTACAGTTCAGGTGATGAGGGATTCACATTACAGGAGCCCTCAAAGGCATGGCTGCAAAAACTGCTGAGTGAAGGCAAGACCCCTATTCCAGAGCACATTCCTTCCCTCGAGATTGTGTCCAGGAGACAAAAGCACATCAACCAAGTGACCTTTTCACCACTTTCAGTATCTCCTCCCCAATTTTAACACCTACCCTGAATCTATTTTCTGCTCTATATTATTTAGTCTCTAATTGCACAATAATTCTTCAATTACTGTAGGCTGGAGAACAGGGAAATCCATCTGTTGGGTGCTCTGTGTCCCTTATGACTCCTCCTGACCTAAATTTGGAGAGGCTCCACCTTGCACCTCCTTTCCATTCCCTGGGGGTGTTGACTGCCAGGTACTAACAGATTAAATTGAAGTTCCAAGTGCCAACAGTCTGCCCTAAATCCCAGCAATTAATAGTCTGGCAGAAGGGACAGATGAACCACATATGAAGCAGATCCTGAATCAGGCTGTAATTTGTAGCCCATGATATTTAAGTTGTGAAACCAGAGCTGTCTACCTACATAGGCAAGGCCAGAAACTGGTGATGTAAAATTCCCTTTCTGCTTCAGGGAAAAGCAAGTTTTGGATCCCAGTGGATGTCTTTGGGAATAAACTGGGATTCTGAATTAGGCAATGCCCCTTCTGTCCTCACCTGGACAGTCAATGTGACAAGCAGTAGCCCATAATTCAGGGTCAGAAGGACCCAGCTATCTTGGTGAGGCAGGAGTGGTGTCTGGGATATTTTCTTTAAGTATTTTTACTGTGTGACTTCATGATTCTGTTGACTTTTTAAATACAGTAATAAGCACTTTTACATCTTCAAAGCACTTACAGATACTATCTCAATCTCCTCGGGAAGGAACATAAGAAATGATCAGTAAGAGATAAGTAAATTATTTAATTTTGTAAAAGAACTCAAAGCTTAAGAGAAATTTAAGACCTGATGTCAAGCTGAATCAAAGCAATGGAAATGAGCTTGGAACTTGGATCTATCTAAGGTTTTACTGCCAGTAGGATGGTGGGACTGGTAATAGCTGCAGAGACAACTTCTGTCCCTCCAGCCCCTTGCCAATGTCACTGTGCTGGGGATAAATGTACTGGGAGGAATAAATTAGAGCTGGGACCACCCAAATCCCAGAGAAGTGCCCAGTGTGTAAATTAACATGGTACCTCTCATAAAGATCCTGCTTATTTTGCCACAGGGGAGGCCAGCTGGATGAAAATATTTCTTTTTGGATAGTAGTTGTAGGGCTATAAGAGGACTGGGGTCATAGAAAGCCAAAATCTTTGCAAGTACCAAGTGCTGGTTTGAATGCACTCCTTTCTTTCAAGACCTTCAGCTGTTCCCTGTGTGCTGAGAAACACTTTCTGAAGAACCATTTTTTGAAGTGGTACAGCACAAGAAAAGCATTCCTCCTTCAGAGAGCACTGAATACTAATTTACTGCTGGCAGGTTGGGGAAAAAAAAAAGACTCATCATGGTCCCCTTTCATGAGGATGTTTTTCCTCTGTCCTTTTTGAATTGAATAATGTGTTAAATTAGGGTTAAAGTGCTCTATTCCCTCAGCTCTACTCTGACTTTGATGCTGTACAAGACCCTCCCAGCACTGCTTTTCTCTGGCACTGCTCAGATATGAGAATGTCCCAAAGGCACTCTGCAAGTCTCCTAATGAAGCAATGGAAAGCAGTGACAAGTGAAGGGAGCATGTAAACAGGGCATAATCATATCCACCCCAGTATCCCACATGGAAACAGGGCAGGCATCATATCCACCCCAGTATCCCACATGTAAACAGGGCATCATATCCACCCCAGTATCCCACATGGAAACAGGGCAGGCACCATATCCACCCCAGTAATCCCACATGCTGGAGTGAACACTGGCACCAGTTGAGGCAGGGCTGGGTTTGTGTCTGCCTGGCCAGCACATCCCAGACTGGCTTTGAAAGCCCTGCTCTCTCACCAGCTCTTGGATAAATTCTTAGTAGGTAAACTCTCAGCTGTTAAACACCTGAGCCCTGTTTGGGTGAGGAACCTCTCTGCTTTAGGTTAGAGCCCACGTGTTCTGGGTATTCTGCTTGTGTTCAGAATTCCTTAATGATAAGTTGGATTTTGAAAAAAAATATAATGAGTTCCCCTCACAGCTCCTAAAGCTTTGAGCACCTGAAGTCTCCCTCTATCCTTGTGGGACAGGCCAGGGTCCTCTTGAAAGCCCCTGATGTCCTTCAGTGCCACTGCACCTGAGGCAAATAAAAGCCCCCTTGGCCATGCATTGGTGCAGAGCAGAGACCTGTCCTTCTTCCCCACAGAAATCTCCCCAAACTGCCTTAAACATTTACCTACATATTGCTTTGCCTCTGCAGACACAAGAGAAGCTTAGATTCAGGTGCAAATCAGCAATAAATTCTGAGCCAGGCCAGGTTTTATCTTGTAATGATGGTTCATTACACTAAATTATGCCCTTAATGACATCATCGAACCAGTTTATTGTTTCCACAGTATTAATTATCAAGACATTCCTGATTTGTGGAGCTTAAGTAGGCAAGTGCATCTACAGATGTTGCCCATTACTTGGGTTATGGGATTATATATTAATCTTTTACAGCCATGAATACACGTGGAAATTAGTGTTCAAGGGTTCTCTTGCATCTCATCATTACAAAACACGGGACAATCCAAATGTGTGAAATGCCTGTACCTTAGAAAGGCCTTAAAAGTGCTGGGTCTGGGTGGGGATTAGACTCTAAAGTATGTGCTGATTCACTGTAACCAAAAAATGTCCACTGCACTTCCAGACCTCCAGATATTTGCAGGAATGGTTTTCTTTTGTTTTACTTATCATCAAACAGTGGTTTAGAGCAAAGCAGAGGATCCAGGCGTGTCCAAACCTGCCACGCAGACAATAAAAGTGATGAACTATGAAAAGCAGGGACTTAAATCCCTTTTTATGAGGGATGCTGAAATGCCCCTGAAAAGCTGTCATTACCACAGCTGAAGGGATATTCAAAAATGAATGAAGCCAAACAGCTTTTGGAGGAAGATCAAATATGAACTGGTGTTTGGCTCATGTGCTGTTCATTTTCCAGACACTGGATAAATGAAATGAGGAAAGTTCAGCAAGAGCAAAGTGCAGGTACCCAGCTGCCTCACTCCAGCCAAGGCTTCTGATAACATAATTATAACTCTGATGTTCTATCCTGTACAAGCAGTGTCAGGAAACACAGATGACAACCTGGTATTCGTTATATTGATCTGAATTCATGCAAGAGGTGTTTCAGGCCCTGTAGGTTTTTTCAGGTGGATTGTACCCTGAAATGAAAGAGGGTGACCCTGAAGCACACACTGCACACATGGCTATGGAAAAATTATCTTGCATTCTTTATCTTTTGTTCTCTGGATGAATTCCTTTAGTGGTAACCACATTTTAATACCTGAGGGGTCTAGCTTGGGAATATTTTCCAGTTCTGGATGGTCTCATACTGGAACACAGAGCTGTAATCTGCAGAAAGGCTTCTCTGATCTTATCAAAGAGGCTCTTGTCAGACTGAAATGGGACCAGAAGGTCTTGTTCTGAATTTCAGTGGAGCCTCTCCCTGGCCTTTGGCATGACACAGGTGCTTATACTCATGACCATATGTATTAATTACACCCATGATAAATTTGTTTACATAATTAGTATCCCCATAATCTGGAAGGAATCACAGAGAGCAGAATTGTATCATCCCAGTGTTTAAAGCTAGTTTTTGAAATTATATGTTCTGCATGGAAACGTTCTGTGTTGAAAGCAAGACTCAGCCTGGTCTGTCAGGCCGTGGCCTTGGTTTTGTCCTGCTCCCAAGGACAATGACAGGGCAGTCTGTGGTAGCTGAGCAGGAATTGTTTTGGTTAAGAACTTTCTTTTCTTGGTATAAATCACAGCCCAGCTCTGACTCAGTTGCAGCAACTGTAGCAGAAATTCCCTTAACCCAGGAGAGTGTAGACACAGCTCAGTCTTGTTCTCTTCCTTCTTGTGTCTCTCAGTGTTAACACAGTCCCCTCTTCTGAAGAATACAGAAAAAATACTCATTCTCTCCTTCAGTCTTTTTAATTCTTAGTATAATTCTTTTTCTTCCAGTGTCTTCTCAGTCTCATTTTCTCTTTTCCTTCCTCATTTCATCTAAGCTCTGTTTCATGTCAAATAAAATACCATCCCCTGTAACAGGCAATTTAATTTAAAAAGAGATAACACCTATTTTATTTTTAATTTTTGTGACATTCTCCTTCAAGTAGGCAAAGGTTTTATCTGCATTGTATTCTGTAATTAAGTTGTCTTTGAGTCAACCCATATGCTCAACTAATGCAAATTATTTTCTGGCTAGAATCATTTATTGGTTGAAAGAAAATTAACATTTTAATCAAAGTAACATTAAAAAGGAACTCAGCTGGTTTAGTGGTTCTGAAAATTTAGTGATGGAAAAATTTGCTAAGTATGTTAGGAAATCAGTATATTAAGGAAAGCTTTGATTGGATCTCAGTGGGGATGTTTTTTGCATCCTGTAGTTATATATAAGCCACATTCTATTTCCACTTCCAAAATATTCCATTCTGCAGTAGAAGGGATCTTGGGCCTTTCTAAATGTCTTGGGAAAGATTTTGGGGGAGACATGGGAGAAATGGCTTTTATCCAGCTCTGGCTGCTTAGTCACTGGCTGGAAGGACACCTTTGAGAGACACAGGAGGCTTAAACTCCAAAACAAGGATTGTTTTAGTGTTTCCTACCTAATGCCTGAACCAGGGTAACTGTGGGGTCATAAATTGCAGTAGTGGGGCAGGAGTGCTGCAGAGTGGCTTTTTCAGAGAAGGAGGTGGGTGGGAAAGTGTTTAGGATTCTCAGGATCCTGGTGTGAGTCTGCTCCAGCCCCCTTCCCAGATGAAGGGTGGGATGGGCTGTCCATCATTCTGAGAGAAGGAATATTCCTCTCCTTGGAGATTCAGGCCAAAAATTCAAGCCACACTGAACCTGGTCCATATGTTCCTACAAGAAGTTCATGTTTCAGCAATGAAGTGGGTTTGTTCCAAGAAGGAATAGAGAATTCTGCTGTTGACTTCAGTATGACCGAGGTTCCACTTGTAAAACGCTTCAAAATCTCTGGCTCTTGGCTGCAGCTCATTTCTCTTGCAAATCCCCGAGGTCATGATTCAACAAAACAATAAATCCAGCTTAAGGGCTCCTTGTGTAGGCTCAGAAGAGTCATGACACAGAATCACATCACACAGAGCACTGAGCCAGAGTAAGCAAACATGCCTATTCAAATGTATTAAAAAATAATGATAAGTTTATGTTGGACCAGAAGTCTCTCTCCTAATGAGACATCTCCTGCAGCTACTGCTCCAATATTTTAATTGCCTGTCCTCTTCTAGGCAGGGGAAAGTGAACAAAAATGTTGTGCTCTGCAGTCTGGGTACTTCACCAGAAGTAAGATCCTGTGCCGATGTCTGATCCACATCCAACAGGGATTTCTGGCAGATCAGCAGTGCAGAGATCTGCTATTAATGATCATAGAACCAGGGCCTCAATCCAGCAGCCTGGGAAGATGCTTGGAAAAAGCAGCAGTGCTTTTGCAGAGGCACTTGGAGAACATCAGGGTACTCATTTCTCCCGGTCCTTTCATCAGGGAAGTCAGCAAAGCTGCACAGGCAACTCACTGCAAAGAATTCTTCCTTAAGCACAGAAAGATCCAAGAGTCCAGTGAGACATCACCAAATGAGAAAGCAGCCATGAAACATTGCAGCTGTGGCTGGAATGGAAGGTTATTCCTCCTCAGTCCATCACGTGAAGATTCCCTCAGCTGGCCCCTGCCAAACATGCACTGGTAGCAAATGACCAAAGTCAGGCCTAAATAGTTTAAATTCTTTGTCACAGCAAGGAGAAGTTCAGCAAGTCCTGGGGATTCATTGGTAGCTGTTCCAAACTGAGCTCCTTTTGGGAAACAAGATTGATCTCTCATTGCAAATTCACTTGAGTTTTTCTGGAATTTTTTTTTTGTGTCCCAAAGCCATTGTGCCTTTGCCTTCAGTATTTCAACAGGACACCTTTTCTCTGTGAGGCATGTCCTTGTGTCATCAAGTTTTATTCCCAAATCCATTAGAACATTTTGACTCAAGGAATAACTTCACTGTATGACACAGGTGTCAGGTGAACATTTCACACTAACAGGGAACATTTTTGTGGTCCCTTGCCCATGTGGCTAAATCCTCCCCAGCTATAGAAATAACACTTAGGACATCTGAGGTCACATTCACAATAGCCAGAACAATCCTGTAGTCTCTTCCAGAAAACAAGGAATTGCAGTAAACAAGGGAGAGGTTTCCCAGAAAGAGTCATTTCACAGTGAGCTCAGTCCATCATGAGCTGCAGAGAATGGAAGCAGTTTGTTGTAGCACTGCAGGTCATTCCCAAAGGAGAGTGAACAGGGATGTTGGCAAATCTGAAGGCTTTGACTGACATATTTAGGGCCAGGGTCGCCCCTAAACTATGGTGTTATTCACCCTTCAGCACAGCTGTTTTGGCTTTGTAGATGTTAAAAATAATCTGTGCTGAAAAGGAAAAAAAGGAAATTAATTTGTTATTGATAATACTCATTGTTTCCTTGCACAGTTTGTGTGCAGAACTCACAGTGTAGCACAGCTCCAGACCTTTCCCACCTGCTGCAGCTCCAGAGAAGGGGCTTTCCCATCCCATAACACTGATCCTCTGGAGCACACGGGGTGTTTTGTCCTGCTGTGAGCCGAGGTTGCCATAAAATATAATCATAAAACCTCTCCAAAAGCAAACAGAATTAAATTGTGTAGCAGAAGACACTAGTTGAATTCCTTAGAGTCCATAAAAATCGCAGAACTCCTGGAAGGAATGGGTTCCTGGCAGTAAAGCAGAATCAGAGAGGCAGGAAAAAGAAAAGAGAATGACACCTGGGCATGTAAAACAGTCATAGTCAGGATTTATTTCTTTTTTAAGCAAGACAAGTGGATAGAAAAGATTACAGAAACATTGGGGTGGTTAAGACTCTACTCAGGAGTTGTGTCCAGTCTTATATAAATACATAATAAGATGCAGCCCCTGGCCTGAAGAAATTATATTTGGAAAGGCAAGACTCAGAGAGGCTGGGGAGGGACAGAGAAAGGAAGGAACATGCTCCAGGTCAGCTTAGAATCTGAGCCAGCTTCCTCCCACACTGATGTGATGGGATCTCCTGGACTGACTGGTGTGAAATAAATCCTCCTTGGCAGAAATGAGGCACAGGCACCACTCCCAAACTCAGCTGCAAATCTCCTCCATGCAGAGGCTTCCAGCTCTTTGTTGAGCTGTAGGTTTCCCATTAGATGTGTGGCCCCTGAATAGTGAATTTAAGCCTACTAACAATAAGGTTGCTTTTCTTTGGAACCTTTGGAAGTTGCCCTTGGAATCGCAGGTGCCTGCAAATTTCAATTTGAGTGTCTGTATTTTATAAGTCTCTCTACACTGTCTTGGTCCTCAGTATTTTTTGGAAATTTACAGTGAATGCCAACAGCTTCAGAAATTCTGAGCTGCCCCATTTCTTATCTTCTTTTTTACTAAAGTAAATGGATTAATTGAAATTATCATACTGAATGAAAACTGAAAGTGAATTAAAGTGAACTTTGAAGAGTTTCTACAAGAACTAGGGAATGTAGAACCAAAACTGAGGAGGGAAGACCTCAGATGAGGGAACTCATTATAGCAGTCTCCAGCTTCCTCCCAAGGGGAAGGAGAAGGGCAGGTGCTGATCTCTTCTCTGTGGACCTGTGACAGGACCCAGGAACTGGTGTTTTAGAAATCCTCATAGAGATATTGTCATGGCAATTCAACAATGCCTAGCATGTGAAACACTGATATTAATACTTCTAATTTGTCCAAAATGTGCTTTTTCCATTCTTGCAACATGATAGAAAAAGAAATTGCGACTTGGATTAGATTCCAATTACCAGCAGAATACTTGTTTGTTGACAGATATGTCTTCCTGTTGGAAATAAATGTAAACCAGAATAGGAAAGCTGAACTGATCAAACTGAGGTCTTTTCGAGGTGAAAAATAGAACAATTGCCGGATGCAGGTAGATAAAATTTTTCCCATGGGACAAAAATTCCATAGAACATGCTGATTTTGCAAAACTAAAACCTTTCCCAGGAATCTGTCGATTCAGTTTAGCAGGGAAGAAAAAAAATTATAAATTGAATTGTGTGGAGGTTTGTTGTTTTTTTTTTGTTGTTGTTATTTATTACTCTGAAGAATTAACAGTAAAAGAAATGTCACTGGTAAGACATAATTCCTACAGCTCTTTATACATATAGAAATAGTGTATAAAAATCAACACAAAATGGTTTGGTTGTGAAAAAAGCTTTGCTATAAGCATCACGACTTTTTGTGTTGTGGGGTTTTTTTTTCAGTTTGGAACAAAGCAAACTTGGAATTACAGCTTTATAGAAAAACTGAGGTCAGAAGGGACATCTGAAGGCCCCGTGGTAGAAGCTCAAAGCAGAGCTGATTTCTGAGTCAGATCAGGCTGTGGAGGATCTTGTCCCCACGAATTTTGAAATTCCACAAGAACTGTGATTCCACAGCCTCTCTGGATCCCTGTTCCACTCCTTCCCCACCCTCTTTGAGAGCATATTTTTTCTCCTTTAGGTTTGATCAGAATTTCCTTTTTTTGTAATTTGTGACAGTCTCCTCTGGTGCCGTGCCAGGAATTTAAGCTGGAAAAGGATAAGCTCGGGGGATTCTCCTGTCTGGGCATCCTGGAATTCAAATCCCTGTTTATGCCCGGGAGGTCAGTCAGCAAGAACAGCAGGGCTGGGGAAGGCAGGATGTTGTGGTGATGAGGAAACTCATTGTGTTGATTTGCTTTTTAACTTGTTCTGTGAAGCATCATCTGGAAAGGAATCCTCATCGCCCCGAAAAGGCAAAGGGGCTAAATGATGGGCAGTCCAATACTGGCAAATCTTTGAGTTCTAATTGCTCTTGTATTTTCCCCACCTGGTGCTCCCTCACCATCTTTACCCTCCCTCCTCACTGCCATCCTTCAGGAAGCCAGTCTTTAGCAGTGGCTCAGCAGTGCACATCACTCCAGGGACATGGGGATGCCTCTTGGCCTCACTATCATGGGCAGGAAACGGGAAGCCCGGGGCTCTCTCACCCTTCTGCCGTGGCTCTGGGTTCTGAGTAAGTGGATGATGTGAAATGTTGGGTTTTTCATTTCCTTCAGACCCATAGCATCCTTTTCCCTGATTTTTTAGCACTGGATGGAACTGGAAAACAACAGCCAGGGCAGGGCCTGATGTCTGAGGACAAGGTCACAACTAAGTTGGTTTCCTGAGTGCACGAGGAGAGGTGACTGCCCGACACAGCAAAAGCTGGGGAAGGACCAAGCCCTCAGATTATTGTTTAACTGGTTGAAATGGGAGACCAGAGCACATCATAAAAGGCAAACAACTTACAGGGTTCCTTGGGGGCTTGATGCAAAATGCCGTTGCTGCAATTGCACTTATAAGAAGAATAAAAAACCAAAATAGGTTGTTTGGGGTGTCTTGTGACATAACAGAACTTTACACTGGGCAAACATAAGGCAGCACCTCTGAGGAAGGCTCTGGCTCACATTAAGCACCCTGCTAATCAAAGGTTCCACCTTGGTGCACATTTTGACACAGCAGTGATAACTTCTTTAAACAATGAGTATTTTCTGAAGTTGTGGCTGTGTTTAAAAACTTCCATTATTTGAAATACAGTCAAAATTCTATAAAATGTAAGTCCTATTACCCTCTTATCTTATGGATGTATGGGGGAGAAAGAGAGTGACTAATGAATAAACTGGAAAGGCTTTCAGGTCCTGTTTTCTGGCACTTTGAGCTGTTGGACAGTACATGACACCTTGCACATTTTTCACTTTGTTGATTTTCCTGCCTGTGAAGTGACATGAAAAGCCTGAAGATTTCCTGTCTGACACAGATTGTTCATCTGATGGGAGACTGGTGTTTCTCCTTGATGTAAGGCACAGCTGAAGGAACGGCAGCACAACCAATTCTCAGGAGAGCCCAGCTTGGGTGGCTTTCCACAGGGACACAGCAACTCAAGTGGGATGCTCATATCACTCAAGGGCCAGAAATACCTGACCAGAAACACCTGCTGAGCAAAGGTGTCAAAATGTTCCTTCCTGACCTTTAAAAAAATAGATTCTGAAGGCTGGACAGAACATTTTCAGCAATTATAAAATGAAGATGGCAAATAAATTAACAACTCAACTACCGAAGTGCCTTCCATGAACAAAGACAATTCTTTAGAGTACCTAATAAAACACAAACTCTTATCAGAATGGGATATGATATTACACTCAGGCCCACTCAAGATATAAGTGTATTTAGACACATGAGGATACACCAGTAGAGAGGATTTTCTGTTAAAGTGGAGCAGACAAAAGATTCCTCAGTTCCTTAGCCTTGTTACTGCCTTTAAGAGCTGCAGGAAGGCAAAGAGGACAGCTCTTTTTGTGGCCCAAAATAAGTTGAAACCACCCTCAGACAGATCTGAGTAGGTACAAGGACATTACAGGGTCAGTGGCAAAGGTGTGGAACAGAGCAAGGAAATTCAGGGGTCTCCAGATGAGTCTCAGTGATGGTCACAATCGTATATCACACACCTCTGTCACTCGTGTTGGGCTGATAGGCTGGAGTCCTGTATCCTGCAGGAATGAGAAAGGGACTGAAATCATCAAAAAGGGGTTTTCCACATTCAGCTTCTCTTGTTCTGCTTCTTTTGAAGAGGACTGTGGGGTATTGCATTATTTCCACCTTTGTAGAAAAATTTTATCATACAAAGAGTCTTATTAAGTAATGCCCTGCTGGGATTGAGTTACAGGGGTGGGTTATCTGAGCACTCCAGAGTGCTCTGAAAATAGAAGAGGGAAAATGCTTCAATGAGGGAGAAAATACACGTCTGTAAATGTTAATGTGAAATGTCCTGGAGTGTTAGAGCCAGAGAATTGTGGCTATTGAATTAACTTGCCCACTAAAAATACTCTAGTCAACTCCAAATAGTCTCCTCTACTCAATTTTGTTTCCAAAAGCTTCTGAAGATTTTATCTTTGAAACCAACTTTCCTTTCATCTTCTGCTTTATCATCTTTGGTGATTATTTTGGAGCCAGTTCTTAATTTTTTTTTCCTGAACCCATTTCATTCCTTGTCAGACTGGCTCACATGTAACCATTGCTGTGTCTGCCATTGAGAACACACATTGGTTGTGGGTGTCAGATGCAAACACCTAGAGACAAATTTCTGATTATGTAGTCATAGTCTCCCTCCAGTGCAGTGTAAAAGTATCCCTTTAAAATCCAGAGTGCTGTAGATTTATGTCAGAGCAATGACTGAATCCTTGTCTGGGCACTTAGAACCTCTTCAAGGTGAGCTGGCAGAACTCTCTGGGTGTGCTGGGCAGCTGGAGTGCCAGGGCAGCCCTTGTCGGCTGTGGTGATGTGAACAGGGTGTGCTTTGAGCAGTTTGGTTTGATTCTGTGACCTGTGGGTGTGCAGATGATGCTGCCATCCCTCCTCTGTATCATTTTCTCACTGGTTTTGTGTGGTGGAGGGAGAGAACAATTGAGTAAAGGCCACTAAGGATATTTCTCCTAATTGCTCAAAATTAATCTGGAACTTGGGAGAGGAGATAATTCAAGTCTCTGTTAAAATTACATATTGCTCCTGAGGGGAATGATCATTTCATTTTGATGAACTATGTTGAGAACTTTGGGTTTTATATGTGTCTTCAACAGTTTGGGGATCACTTACTGATCCCTAAATGTATCAATGTCCAAACAGATTATCACAAGCACTGAAGTTAGAGAAAATTAAATGTTAATTTAGAGGTTCTGTGTCTTGTGAATTCAGCTGCCTCTCTCCACTGATCCATGGGTGAACCAAAGGAAATAAAAGCTGGACACAAAGGTGATCCAATCTGTGCCATCGCTTTCCTCTCGTGCACTGGGATACAGGTGTACAGGAACTACATAAACTCTGCATGTCCTCTCCTTTATCACTGGGTAGCCAGCAAATATAGAAAATATGGATCTTCTTTAAAGCTTTTCTCACAGGACTGATGGTTGAAGAAAAAAAAATCATCACTTCTACATTCTTTAGTTAACCTGAAAAATGGCTTCATTGTGTAGATTATTTTTCAAGGAACTACATCACAGAGGAGATTACAGCTACTAGAGCAATCCCACCAGTGGAGATGACCCTTTGCCAATATTAAGCACCTCCTGAAGTTAATAGAACGCTGTCACAGGGAAAGGAAGGTGTAAAACACAACTGTGCTGCAGTGGTGAAGCTGTCAAAGAGCACTGTAATACATCCCTTTTAGTGATTGCTTCTTCCTGAGCCCACCAAGTTGAACATCTTGGCTTGGTGATCTTGCTGAGAAACACCATTTAGATTTAATAGATGCCCAGCATGCCCATCCTTTCTGTACCACTCACTGCTTGAAAACTAGTCCAGGACACCTGGCCCTGTGCTCTGCACTAATCTGAGCTTGTTTTTAACCAGCACGGCGGGGAAGCTCCGCGGCATCGCAGATGTTTGCTCAGTGCTCTGTGCCACTGGTTCATTGTGGGGAAACCAAATGTACCTGCTAGTGTGAGGGGAGGTAGAGGGAAGATTCTGAATCAAATTACCCTTCCTTTTTGTACTTAATTAAGAACACAATCTCGCCCGAGGCTGAAAAGCTTTGGCTTCAGTTTGCACAGACACATTCTACGTGTCTTCCTGTCCAAATTTTTTACCCTTGCATATTACAGCAGTACCTCTGTATCTGGGCCTATAAATAATGATGGCAAAAAGCTTATTGATTTCAGCTGAGCAGGAGCCAGTAGAAGCTGATTTTACCTGGCCAGTGTTCTTTAACAGATGTAGCTCAGTAATAATTCATGTAGTTGAATCCAATATCAGACCATGAATGCACAATAAAACCCAATCATAGTTCTGAGTCCTTTTTTCCTCTCTGCTTAATCAAGAGGAACAGAGAGAATGACCAGATGACCTGTAATAAAAGGGGTTTATAATTTCTTTGGCACTTCATTGCTGAAATGAACATCATCTTTCACTCTGGAAGAGTGAGAGGGTAACACAACACCCTATTACTATTTATAAGCCATTTTCTTTGGTGATGCTTTTACCACACCACATTTGTAACTGTTGAAACATAATCTGGACCAGAAAGCCTAGAATGAAAAGGTGGTTGTTCTGTAGAAGAGGATAGTGAGGTACAATTTCAATCAAGGGATAACAGAGCTTATATCAGATGACAGCAGGAGAGGAGACGTTGCTGTGTTTTACTTGCACAAAGGAATTTGTGGAGGTACATTAGTTAATCACTGCAGCAACATACAGGGTGTCCAGCCACAGGGAAGCTGAGGGGAGACAGATAAGAGTTCATCAGTTCTGTCTTGGAAAATACTGGAGGTCCCTGGGAGGGCCTGAGTACTTTCATATCTCAGGTATTTTCAGGCTTCATGGAGGTTTATCCCAAATCCATCTCATGTACCAATTGATCTCATACACCAGGCTGCTGAAGTTGGAGATCTCTGTCTCTTCTTAATGTTCAGTGATTTCTGAATGTAAACTATGGATGTGTCTTTCTCCCTTCCTTGAAATAGTGTGGAAGGGCAAATCTGGCTGTGGATCCTAATTCTGAGTTTCAGGCCTATCTGTGATTTATATTGGTCCATAGTGCTTGTAGCATGAAAAGTGCTCTGTTCCTATTCCATCTCCCATATCTCTGATTCAATGTAAACCACATTTCCCTCACAAAGAACCTTTCAAAAGCAAAGAATTTCAAAAATCACTGCTATGAATGACCCAAGAACCTACATAGTAAAGAAGTCCCCAAATGGTCTGTCCTCATTGCAGATTTGTTTGTTAGCTTGAATTTCTTGGTCCAGCAATGGGTCAATTTTCACACACTAACAAAAAGATCTTTTGTCTTCTCAAATATGTGTGAATTTCACGGAATCCTTTTAGGAAAAAGAAAAGCATATCTTTATTTTCAAAGTGCAGCATGCCAGAACCAGTTCCTTTGAAAACATCCTCGTCTCTAACGTGTTTTTCATTAGGAAAATGTATTCCCAAACTGATATTAGTACCAGTTTTCAGGAACCACTCAAGTGTGTTCCTGCCTTGACATCTGTTGGTATAAATAATGTAGCAAAATTCAGAAAAATTATTTCTATATATTTAAGCAGACCTGTAACTGGGTAGTAACTCTGACAACCTGCTTGTAAATGCAGAGCTGTGCTCAATTTGAATACTAAACCCAGCACAGAGGAACAAAATAATTATTGCTGGATCACACTTGCAGATTGGATTTACAAGTTGCAACCAAATAAAGGAAAGAAATGTCAGATTGGCACGGAAGTGTCACCAGGGAGCAACCTCAGGAACAGTGAAACTTGGAAAGGAAGTTTACAGTGAAAGCTGTTTTGTTGTTGTGATTTACATTTTCAATAAAGCTAAACCCCAGGAGAATTTTGGCCTGTGTGGAGTGTTTGCAGGCTGGTGAAAGCAGAATAGGGACTTGCTCCTCTAACCAGATTTTAAAACTCACCAAAAAAATAATCTTGTGGAATGGAAAGCCGAAAACTGTGCATTTATGTTAGGGATACTTGCAATAATAGGGCAATAATAATTGACAGTTGTCCTAACCGGACTCTTCTGACCTTAGTTTAAGACTTAATTGTTATCATTTCCCACAGGATTTGCTATGCAGAGTAACCAGTGAGCAACCTCCTCCCCTTCCCTCATCTGCTGCCTACCGGATGGGTGAGTAACTCTCCTTCATTCTGCAAACAGAGATGGACTTGTTGGGAGCAGTTTAAAGGATTGTATGGAAAAGACAGAAAGTTTAGCAAACATTTCACTGCTTGTACTTCAGTTTTGAGCATTGTGCCCTCATGCCTTGAGTAAAGGGTCCTACTTTATGGTGTCCAAAGCAAGAGTGTAACCAGGACCTCTCTACCCAGCTCCACAGATGCTATTTGGGGTGGCTGCTCTGTTTTGTCCCTCTGTGTTAAGTGAAGGCTTTGTGTTCTCCTGCTGTTTAACCTGTTCAGAGACTTTCATGTATCAGTCTGTTGAGAGGAAACCTCGGTGATCTGCAGGCAGGTTCTGAGCTGTTTGTCTGGGGTGGCAGAGTGTGCCAGGAGGGCAGAGCTGGCAGCTGGGGGGCAGTGACCACTTCCACACCTTCTTTTAATCTGCCCTTACATTTCTATCACAACTTTTTCCCAGCACATCTTGCAGACTCTTTTTTAAATTTCGGTCCAACGTACACTAAAATCAAACTTTCTTGGTTTCTTGCCTGGTTTACAGTTAAGGGAATGAGCTTATGCTGGTTTGATTTAATTCCACATCAATTCTTAAATACTTTTCCAACTGCAAGACTCCAGCTTTTCTGGCTCTACTGAAAGTAGCATTTGGCATAAGTCATAAACCCTCCTTCAGACAACTTAATCTGTTCAAAATGGGGCTGAAGAGGAAAAAGAGTACTATAACAAACAAAAGCTTGTGTATCCTTATTTAAGGCTGAGAATCTTATCGCTGTGAGAGATGAGTTTTTTCTTTGGATCCCTCTAAGACTGTAAGACATTTCCATTCCAGCTGTTTGCTCAGTCCAGAGCAGAGATGGCTCACTTTTGCCTCACAACTGCAAATGCATCTGAGCTCAGTGAAAATACACTTTGAATTAGTTCTTGTGTTACTGCACCTGAGACAGTGAAGATGCTTGAAGTTCAGAAGAGAGATGAGATAAAATCTAATCATCTGTGCACTGCAGACAATTGTATTTCCCATTTGTTAAACCCAATCACTGGTGTTTCATTCAGGCATCTATTCCAAAAGAGAGAGTTCTTGCTTTGTGTAGTAAAAGACAGGTGAATGAGTCAATTGAGTCAATGGTTTTGTTTCTTCCAGAGGTTAATCACCTTCACTTATAAAAGCTCATGTCTACTTTGTTGTTTCAATCTGTCTGTCGTCAGCCTTTAGCCACTGATTCTTGTTCTGTCCTGCTGTGCTCAGCTACAAGACACCAGTTCAACCCCCAGCAAAACATCACCTTCTCTCCTCCCCTGCAGACCAGGCAGCCTGGTTCCCGTTTACAGCCTGATGCCCTATCCCAGTAGGTTTTGTTAATTGGATAATATCGTTAGTTGAATCTCCTCTATGTCCCAGGTCAGTGATTCTTGGGATATGCCATCCCATTCACTGCAATTAAATCAGCAGCCAGAGCAAAATGTGTTCAATTTATGACCGACTCCTCCGTGCGCTCGTGTAATAATCCTCAGATAAACTGATCATGAGATTGTACTGCTTAAAGCCACTGTTTATCTTTCCAAGCACTTAAGGCATTAAGTGTCAGTATGAGAGGAAAATGAAATGTTGGCAGAGAGTTTTCAGAAACAAACACGAACTGGAATATTAAGAAGCTCAGTGCAAGGAGGGCCGTGGAGCAGATTTATGGTTTCGTCTGAGAGGTTCAAGCTTTTAAATAAGGAAGATAAAGACAACAAATGTTGTAGCCTTTCTGATTTACGGCTCTGATGTAAGACATACCTACTGCTCTGTACAGATCATGGTTGAGATTCTTTATCAAATCACCCCATAATTGCATCCATCCTCACCCAGTGGCAGTGTGATTCTGGAAGCTTAAGGATTCTCCAGGAATCCTTGTGTGTTAGAAGGAAGATAGCCAGATTCAAATGCCTCCCGGAAAACAGCTTAAAAGAGAAGGAAAGTGCTTATTTCTCACTTAAAAAGTAGTTCTGTGATTCAGTCTGAAATGTTTTTCATCAGCCCTGTAATTCCACCTGAACTAAAAGTGTTGGGGAAAAATAAAGTCAAAACATTTTCAAACAGAATAAGGAACCTGGTGACAGCCAGCACATGGATATCGAAAACAGCTGCTTGTCTGGGTCATATAGGGAATATTGACACATAGATAAGGACACTGGAACCCTTCCACTGCAAAATACACAAGAGTCACTTTTCGTCTGGAAAAAAGAACAGTGCTTCTCTCTGTTCTTACAGGGTGTTTTTAATAGCCTATGGATAACAGAATAATTTGTGACTTTATGACACTAATATATTTTATGACATAGAGTTGTAGCTCTTCTTCTGAAAAAAATTGCTAGTAATTTTACTATAAAACTTTAGGGAGTTTTGTAGGATTTTTGCTCTTGAGATTGTAACAGCTTTTAGTTTCATTTTGATTTGGAACTCGGCAAAACTGAGACATTGAAATCTTAAGTAAAATACATTTTAATGCTCTTTGTTATGATAACACACCCTTTGTTGTTACACTGGAGACGGAAGAGAGCTGAAAGTTCAGACTTTATCACAGCCTGCTCTGAGTCATTCTGAGCCCTGTATTCTCTAGCAAGACTTCACAAAAGTTCCCTCACGTAAAACTTTTCTTGGCGTGTAGTGACCCAGAAATCCCTGTGCGAAGGCAGCATTCACACCTTGCTTAGGGGTGATCTCACCACAGCTCCTTTGCTCTCACAGCCTGACTCCTCTGAGGGCACCCCTGAGACCTGTTTGATTTCTGATTTTGGCAAAACACTTCTTCCCATGAAAACCAATGTCAGAATTAACTTCGGTGGGACAAGATTCAACTCTTATTATTTTTAAATCGTGTCACTAATATACTCATTGGAGCCTTGCCCTGGGTGTAATAAAACCTGGTTTAAATTGCTGAAGGGCTCAGCTGCTGCCTCCAACAGCTGCATGGTTGTAATTTGCCAATAGGATGTATTACATCCTGATTACAGTTTCTGTTGAGTGATAGGCCAAAATTACAAGGCAGAAATGTGGCTAATCATGATAAAGGAGATAAGTCTATTCATCCACTGCCCGCATTTAATATTTGCAGAGCAGATGCTGTTTGTTCCCTTCAACTGCATTTACATGGAAATGCACTCCCATTCTGAAGATGTCTTAAGGTTAATGAAAAACTTTATTGGACATTTGGATGGGGGAGAGAGGGAGAAAGATGAAATATCTTGGAAGGTTTCTCTTGGCTTCCCAGCCCAGATAAACTCACACAAATCAACCAGTCATTGTAAGAAAAGCAAAGTGAGCTACTCCAGGCCAGAAACAGATGTCTGTGAAAGTTTAAGTCTCATGTTTTTGGCAGATGGATTGGCAGCATAGGTGTGAGTCACACTAGGAAAGGCTGTACCACTCCAGGGATTAAGGCTGGAGTGGGCTGTGCATGTCATTTATTGCCCTTCTTCCCACCAAGCAACAGAGCCCTTCAGGCTGCAGTTAAACCACCTCTGGTGTTTTGGCTCACTGGGCCATAAAACCAAGCCTGAGATCTCAGAATCACAGGCTGGTTTGGGTTGGAAGGAACCTTAAAGCTCATCCAGTCCCACCCTCTGCCATGGGCAGGGACACCTTCCACTAGCCCAGGTTGCTCCAAGCCCCAACCAACCCAACCTTGGACACTTCCAGTGATGGGGCAGCCACAGCTTCCCTGGGCAGGTTAGGGCTGCATTAACACGTCGCCACCATAATAGACCAGAGAGGTCCCAGAAGTGTGAGATTTGTGAGTGTAGGAAATCTCACTTACAGCTTAATAATAGATGCGTTCCACAAGCGTGTGGTTGCAGTTTGGGGGAGCCTGTGGGAGACCCCCAGTTCCTGCTCTCAGCCCCATCTGAGCTGCCCCAGGCTGCAGGAGATGCAGTGCCAGCCCTGAGCAGAAGAGCATCCACCGGGAACAGGGAAAGAAAACGAGCTCGTCAGACCCGGAGCTGAGTTTACAGCCCGAGCAATGTCCGTGTTTGTGCTGCGTGTGCAGCACTGATCTGAGCTGCTCTAGTACCCTGACACACAAAATATCTCGTGTCTCCCCTCCGCCCCTCTGTGCATCCCTCTGCTCCGGTGCCTTGTTGCTAAATAACTGCCACAACTCCGGCTGGAGGGATTAGATCACCCCGGGGGTGCTCACAGCACAGCCTATTTATCGCCAGGGGTAATCTGGCATTACAGACTCTGGCATTACACTCTCCCCGGGCCAGCCGCTATAAAAACCCGGGCAGAGCCCGCGGCGTTTCCAGGGGCCGGTCGTGCCGCCGGCGTTGCCTGGCTCAGCTATTTTCTATTCTCCAAAGCCCTGCTTACTCCTGGGATGGAGAATTTGCTGCTCACGTGTTGCAGGCTGCTCTGACTCACGGCAGCCTGGCTGTCTCCACGCTCAAAGCACGATTTTGCCCCTGGGTACCTAGCCTTTCTCTCCCCGGTCTCCTAAATGTGTCTGGGGGGAGTCACCCATTCACTCCCTCCCTTCCCACCATCTGCCTGCGCTGCTTAACAACCCCCCAGTTGGGGCCGCCTGAAATGAACTCATCTGCTGCGTGATTCTATTAATCAAGGAGGTTTTGGAGGATATTTCTCCCGGCTCTTTTGCTCCGTCCTTGCTAAAAGTGGAGTCTGCCCCTCGCACTCGTAATGGGGAGGGATAGAAAATCCTCTGGCAACGCCAAATATGAAGCAGCCACTGAGCCACGACACGAGGGAACGGCAGGCGCCTGTAACGCAGCCCTCTGTGCAGCAGCAGGTCTTCAGAGCCTGAGGAAAGGGCTGATGAGGCAAAAGCAGGTTTAAAACACCAAATGGACACAACTTAGGGCACCTGACTGTATAAAAAATACATTTAAAATGACAAAGGAAGTGCATGTCTCCTATGGTCATTAGCACAAATCCCGGGATGGAGTGTTATCAGCGTGGCTGTGATAAGACGAGGAATGCATTGAGTCCCCAGCAGGGCTGTGGGGCCCTGGAGCACATGGGCTGCTGTTTCTGCTCCAATTCTATGATGAAAGGCCCTTTCCTTAGCAAGAATATTGTGCCCCAGGAACAACAGTGTAGTCTGGTTTATACTAATGCAGTAAAAATACAATTTTGAGGAAGAATTTCCTCACTGAAAGGGTTGTCAAGCATTACAGGGGCTGCCCAGGGAAGTGGTGGACTCACCATCCCTGGGGCTGTTCAAGAAACTGGATGTGGCACTCAGTGATATGGTTTAGATAACAAAGCAGTGTTCAGACAAAGGTTGGACTTGATGATCTTGGAGTTCTTTTCCAACCCTAATGATTCTATGATTCCAATCTTCCTGAAACACTGTGAACTCCTGATTAGCAGTGTTAGAGTACAAATAGGTACTCTTAATTCCTTCTTTGTTTCCACCACTCCTGGTACAAAATACAGTCCATAGCAGAGTCCCTGATACCTCTGAGAGAGACCATTTCCAGTTTGTGTTGTGGTGTTGAGATATGCCAAGTGTGAGATCCCAAATGCACCACAAATAATTGGTCTTGCGCTTTTACTCTTCATGTCCCAGACTTTCTTCCGCTCAATTTTTGCCATTTTTTTCTTGCATTCTCACTTATTAACACAGGAGGAGAATGCCTGCAAACACTGTGGGATAAATACTTTTCCAGCCGAGTGGGAGCAGACCCCAGAGATGAGTTTTAGCTGCAGAGCAGATTGGGAGTTACACCAGGCTTGTGGAACCCCTGGACTAGCTGACCTGCTCCTATCACACACATAAGGGTTTGACATAATACCAATAACATCCCTCTCCTGAAGGAAATTAAGACCATTCAGTAATGCTGAACTATAACCAACATTTTAAAAACAAAGCCGTTTAATGACTAATTCAGATTCCTCCTCCAGTAATCTCCAGAATGAGGAGTACAGAGGGAGGGAAGCATTGAATTCTTGAAACACATATTGCCCCAAACACTCCTAGGCAGCCCCCTGGGATGTGCATTCATCAGCTTGGGCTGGGGTTGGGACTGAGTGTGTTTCCAGAACATTCTTTGTGACGAAGATAATCTTTCATTTGACTGAGGGTTCGACAAGCACGGACTTGATTAACTTGGCTGTTGCAGAGTTGTCAGAGGAACAGGACTGTACAAACAAGAATTCCCCAGTGGGTATCCAAGACCCAACTGCTCTCCAGTGAGGCCAGAGACACACCAGCAGCAATGCTCTTGTACAGCTCATCCCCATTTTTCCCCAGGAAGTTCTTCATGTCATCAGCAGGATGGTATCACTAGGTAGCCTGTCTGGGGAGATAAAACTGAGGCTGGGAAAAAAACCAACCCCACTGATTCTCTCTTATTGCTATCATTCATTAGGCTACTTTTTCCCATAAGGATTTATCCTGATGTCTTACCACAAATCAGTAATTCCTTCTCTTCCTCATGCAACTGCTGTACTAGTGACTGCAGCTTGATATTCCTGTGACCCAAATGGGACCCCATGTGCCAATACAGGCAGTTCAAAGAGGGAATATGGGATCTTCCACGTTGTAAGAACTCATTAAGGATGGTAAAGCAACCAGGGAGGCCAGGGTGGTGGCTTAGCTCCCTCCATCCCTGCAGCCAGCTCGCCAAAGGCAGCACAAGGGCTCCATTTGTCTTGCTGAGATGCCTCTGAGGGCTGAGAGAGCTGTTTTGCCCCTTTGCTGAGCTCTTTCTTGAGCCCCCACCACAGCTGGTGCTGATGAATTCCTTGCAATGGTGCTGCCAGGCTTCAAGACCAGGCTGAGATTGTTGTCTCTGTGCCACAAACTGTCAAATAAAAGTTTATTGTGACCACTGAACCAGTAAGGCAAAGCTTCAGAGCATCACAAGCTCTCTGTAAGGCTCCTTCCCATTAGTTATGCCTCTGTCTACTGTCAGTCATGTAAAAAATAACCATTTCCCTTCTTTCAGGGCAAGTTTGATTAAGTTCAGTCCAGAATTGTAATGCCTCACGTAACCCTGTGCAGGAAGCTGCAGAACCTCAGTCTGAAAGTGTTGTTCTTGTTCCCAAATCTGTTCCTGACCTCTCTACGTTTATTTTCTCTGGGTGTGAAATTCTCTTTGACCTAATTACAATTCCCACTTGGCGTTTTGGTGCTGGAAATTTAAATGTAGAGCTGCTGAACCAAAAGTGTGTCAGATGCACTGTGGTCACCACCTGTGCCTCTGGGAGGGGAGATGAGCAGACAAGGGCTGCAGGCACCAGGATCATTTTACATTTAAGCCAGTGTTTAATTCTCCTAATAGCCCCTAAGATTGCAGGAGCTCAAAGCTTTACACCAGAGATTAAGAGACCTCCTAAATATAGGCTTGTTGTTGCAGGGAAGGTAAAAGAACAACAGAGTCACTGAGAAGTGTTCTTGAAAAACATTTATTTCTGGAATGGGTTTATAGCACTGACTCCCAAGCCCCACAGTTTCTCCCAACACATAATTCTGGGGACAGTAATCTTTGATGGAAAAAAAAAAAAGCCATACAAAGAAGCCCCCAAACAAACAGTTTGGTACCAAACTGTGCCCAGGTTCTCTCTGGGCCTCTGATGTTGAATGTTTCATCCCAGCTGGGACAGAGCTGCCCTGCTCCATCCCTTGGTCCCAGCTGCAGGATGGTTACACTGTCAAAGGCCCCAAATAACTGAGGATGTTGTGTTTAACTGCAAAATAACCAGGGGGGACATGGGCAGAGAAGGATTCAGCTGCTGCTATTTTTGCAGACATCATTTAAAAAGGAAATCTATGCATTCCAGTTTCACCTCCTGAGCCCCAGAGTTAGGAAAGTCAAATACAAACCCAGAGACCAACGTACACAAAATAGTGACCAAGTGTCCAGACATTTCTAAGCCCCTCAGTTTACTGTGCCATGATACCTCCAAAAAAGCAACAAAACCCTCACTTTCGGATCATGGTGGATCTTAATTTTAAGAGGGAGGGGTAGAGATGCAGCACATATCATAGCAACTGTCAAGCAATGTTTAAGGCAAATTTATTCCCATTATTAGGAGTCACAGAATTTCTATGTTTGTTCACTTTGTTGTTTAAGCTGTTATATGTCTCAGCTGGACATTCAAGCTTAGATGATTTAATCAAAGTTTGAGGGAAGTCAACTCAAGCTGATCTGAGCCTAGAACAGCAAAAAAATATTATTCCCAAGAATATCAGTGAGAACAAATTTTTTCAAAAATTAAAATAATTGATGTTCAGAACTCCCCCAAAACTTTCTTCCTTCAGAGACCAGGTTGAGCCCAACTAAAACCCGCAGACATGAAGAAGGACACAGTGGCAAGCCTCTACAAACACAGGGCTGAATAGGACCAAAGCAGAACCTAAATTCCACAGATGCAAGAACATGGACAGAGTTATGAGTAAAAAAAAGTGCAGAAAAAAGAAAAACAGAAGCCTAGAGAGGGATGTTTAATGAGACGAAATGAAAAATAAAAGTCCACTGTATGGAAAAAAGGGAGTTCTTAGGTGCAGCCACAGAAAGCTGGGGATTTCAGTTGCCTCATCTCTCAGTTGTGTTAGTTTGTTGTGCCTTTCCCCTCCCTTTTGAGATCCAGGTGATGGTGCCAGGAGGTTCACGTGTTTACTCAGTCTGTGCATCATAATTAGCCCCCCCTGCTTTCTTCAGCTCGTTCTTGATGTAATCCTCATCCAGCTCTTTGTGGTCACTGATCACAAATTCTTTGGCAAAGTTCTGCAAGAGATAAAGAAAAAGCCTGTTAAAAAAGGGGGATAATTGTCTAAAGAGCTGAATGAAGATGGGTTATGCAGCTTCCAGGGCTGTGTGAGCTGCATGGCCTGATCTCCTGTGGTGGGGATGATAAGTAGAAAGCTGAGGATGAGACAGAGGACTAGTGAAGGGAAAACCCAAGACTTAACCTGGAAAAATTTTATTTGTCTACTTCTACAGTCACCAACTGCAAGACCCAATCCTGCCCTGTGCCACAGCTCTTCCACGTGATAAATGCACAGGCCAGGTTAGGTTGAGTTTCCTAAGCAGTATGTGAAGTAAAACACTCAAAATTGTTGACCTCCTAACCACCACTGACCCTCAGCATAATCTTGGGCAAGTCACTAATCCTCTCTGTGCCCTTTTTAGGACCCCTTCTCCTAAAAAAAGAACAGTGCTACACAGAATAGAGTACACCACGGTGTCACACTCTGCCACTGAGGGGAGGATGCTTCAATTAAAGATTGAGCAACACACAGATGGTACCAGGAGCAAGTAAATCCATAGATTTACTGCCTTCTCCTCTCAACTGTCCAACACACATCGTGGCCAGACCCAAGACATTGTACCAGACAGGCTGCTGCTGTTGTTAAAGGGCTCCACTATGCTCTGTGGTTTAATGATCCAAAGTGACCTTTGAGGACAGGCTTTATGAATACACTTGTGCACTGCAGGGCAGTTATCTCGCTGCTTGAGAGCTCTCTGCAGCTTCTGGGAGCCAGGCAAGCCCCAGGCAGCTCTGGGGTGGGAGGTTGTGAACAGAGAAAACCTTTCTGGGAGTAGAATGGGATCCCATGGTGTCTTTAGGGTGCTTGTCAGGGCAGTGTCACCTCAGACAGGGATTTGTTCCCTTGCCTCACAGCAAGGCTGGCATCCATGTGTGTGCACAGACATTTCAGCAAACATGCTATTTGCTTCTTGCTTTAGCATTTTCCTTCCCTTCCTAACCACAACTGAGAACATTGCATGAGCCTCCCTTCCCCCAACCCACAGGGGTTTTACACAGCGTGACAAACACAAGCATCCCTTGCACTCGACCAAAAAATATGAATTAAAATCCCAACAGCCCTGCTGCAATGCCTCAGGAAAGCTGCAATGCCTGGCTCCCTAGGCAGTGGGTGCCCAGAAGGGTGGTGGACTCTGCCTGGGAGAAAGAGGCGATGCTCTGAGAGAGCAGCACTCATCTTGTCCGGGTCTCCCTGGCACTGGGACAGCCCTGGCACAGCCGTGGAGGGGGGTTCTAATTGGCTTCAGACTCTAAACCATGGGAGAGTTCTTTATTTGGCAGCGTCTCAAGGGTCTCAGTTTGGGATCAGAGCCGGGTAAAGGAGGGGGTGGAGGAGGATTCAGCTTGAAAGAGCCTCAGCACCTCTTTCATGCGGTGGAAGAAATGGAAGGGAGAGGAAAACAGCTCCCTCCCCCACGCCAGTCTCCCGGGCTGCGGCTGATCCTGTTTCACACTGTAGGAAATCCTCGCTCCCGGAGAGCTGCTGGGGGGAGGAAGCTCAGAGCAGCCGCGGGAGCCTTGTCTGCTCTGCTTGGCTGATCAGCAGCCACACAGAGTCCCCAGAAATAACAACCCCTTCACAGAGCCATTTGCTCTGCGCCTCAGTGGTCGGCTTTTGTGCTCTGGGGGCAGGCAAACATTACAGGCACTCCTCCACGTCTTGGCAGAGTTCAGGGAAAATGGGAAAGACATTGCTTTTTAGAGAAAAGAAAAAATCCCTTTTTTTTTTTTGAGATGGGAAATAGAGAGGCGAACTGCCCAAACCATCAGGTTTGGTCATGCTCACAAGTGTCCTACTTCCAAACTCTCCTGGGTGAGATCTCTGCAAAGCTCAGCTCTTGCTAAGACCAAACCAAAGATTTTTTCAGTGATTTGATGCTCACCGAGGTGTGCTATCTACATGAGTTTGGAGCTGAGCCTTTTCAATTCCTTTTCTATGTGCTACCAGGTTTAACAAATTTCCTTCACCTCGGGAAGATTATCCAGGACTACCTGAGTTCAGTGCAAGTCTTTGCCCTAACTTTAGTGAGAACTGAGGCAGGCCCATAAAATCATTTCCAAGAGGGATTCCATGAAAAGTGTGTGTATTTATAGAAGAGGGGAGGGTTTACTTCAATGCCCACTCTGCAGAATCCAGCTGATTCTGAAGTTCAAACTGCAAGTGTGCTCATGCCTGAACAGAGGAGAACTAAATTATGTGTGCCACGAAGTATTTACAATTACTCAGATGTCTTCTCAACTAGACACTTATCCAGATGATTCCTGGGAGATGATCTGTGGGCATGAGCCACAATTTCACATCAGTACCACCAAGACACCTTGCAAGGATTGAGCAATTTCCCCCTAGCAGTGGCCAGATGGGTTCTGCTCCTAGCCACTCTTAAATATCCTCTTAGCTGACTGGGCCACCTCTTGTGCCAGATTTGTACCCTCAGAGCACAATCTGGGTCATTGCTATTAATAACTCTTAGCTTTATTCCATTCTGTTAGGGTCCTCCTTGGTTCTTTGCACCAGCTCTTACCCACCACGGTGTCTCCCCAGGCCTGACCCCCAGGGGAGAAAGTGCTCTGGAGAGTTTGCTGCCTGGAACTTCTGATTTCAATATCCTGCTTGACCCTTCTCCAGCCACAGCCTCCCTCATCACTCTGAATTTACTGTCTGAGCTCTTTGGGGTTGAGCTTCTGCTCAGGGTGCAAATCCTGAGGTGAAGGGAGGCACTTTGTGAATACTTTAGAGACAGCTGGGCCTACCTCCTGTGTCATCAGGGCAGGGGGACAGCAGGGACTACAGCTCTCAGGTCCAGAGATTGGGCACCCGTGACCAACAGCAGCACTTTTCAGCCAAGGGCCATCTTATCCAGAGTTCCCTCTTTTTTGTCCCCACTGAAGCTTCCAGAATGTAAAGCTACTCCCAACTGATTTAATTGGGTCTGATGTTGGCTAGGCAAGGCAATGGGCTGTATTTAGTATTTGACTGTCATCTGCAATTATAAATAACTGATCACAGCACACCAGCTCCTGCAAGGCACAGGGAGAAATCCCAGCTCCCAGTGGCTCAAAGCAATGCCAACAGGATCCCACTTCAGCCAGATTGCTGGCCTGCCACCAGATATTCTTTCTGCCTTTAAGAGACTGGGCTGGGGAAAGTCCCTGCTCCCTCTTCTCTCATCATACCAGTATCTAATGCCTTTCAGGAGAACCAGAGGGGTTACAGCTGCCTAAGGCACAGTGCATCACTCTGATGCTTGGGCCCTTGATTTGCTGACATGTGTCTTCATTTTACATCCTCCACTTCCTTTTCTCCTCTCCTCCCCCCATCCCCAAGCTTTTTACAACCACAGCAAGCTCTGACAGTGAATTCTTGCCTTTGTATTCACCCCAGTCACCAGCAGCCTACAGATAACAAAAACAATGATGCCATTTATCTTTATCACTCTCACAACACAACAGTGACCACAGTCTCTCTGCTGTGCCTCTCAAATCATTGAACAGAGGAAGATTTGCTCATGGTTCTTCAGTACACCTGGGCATGTGCTTCATTTTGTGCCTGAATAGCAGAGGGTCACAATTTTGCAATCCAATCCCCTGGATCAACCTCCACAAGACACTATAGACTAAAAGAGCTCAAACCATGCAAGGCTGGATTGCAAAAAGTGAACCTAAATCTCTCCCTGGGAAGCATGAAATTTGTGCAGCAAGCTCAGTCCTTCCCTTCCAGCCAAATCTAAGGGGGATAAAAAAAGGTGGAGTAGATTTTATTCCTATTCCAAGCTCTGAATGTTTAGCATATGGGCCATAAAATTTCCCTAAAGTGCCCAAGGGAAAATCTGTGTGGTGCAGATATTGGTCTGCAGAGGCTCTTATAAATCCCAGCATGGGTAGGCCTGAAGCCAAAAGGAAAATCCTTGTATCATCTACAGACACTTGGGTTCTCAGCAGCTGGGGATGGTGCCAGGTAGTGCCAGAGAAGCTTCTTGACATTATTATTTACATTGGGGCTTGTAGCTTGATATTCAGAATCCTCAGTTCTACTGTGCTTAATGTCACGAGTCCCATCCACTGGTCATCTTATTTTCAGTGCATGTCCCATGTTTCTTTTCCAGTCTGGTGTGATCCCAGACCTGGGGTCATGGGGAAGAAAGGACATGTCCTGTGGCTGCAGCAGAGATAAGTCCTGGCAGGGCTTCTCTGAGTACCAGAAGTGCTGTGAAGTGCCAAGTACCTGCAGCAGTACAGTCCCACTGCCCCACACTGCTCAGGCTGCACCAGAGCTGGTCCTGCACTCAGCCCTCAGGCTCCAAGCTACCACTAAAAACCCTCTCTTCACATTTACTCCCTGCCAATTTTCACATGGACCAGTTCCAGCCACTGGGAGAAGCCAGCCCAAACTTCTGGCAAACACATCTCTCAGCAATGGGAAACTACATTTCAGCTGATCTGCAAATTCTCCCTGTCTGTGCTGCATCCCACTGGAAAAGTCACAGGGCTGTGTGTCAGATGTGGGGTGATGAGCAGCTGCTGATTCTGGCCTGAAAAAGTTACTTTAAAAGTTACCACCTTCTCTAGACTCAGACTAGTAGTTCTTGTTAATCCATACCCATTTGGTATGGTCATTACAGTAAACCAGAACAGGAAAAACAGTCAAAAAGGAGAATTTCATTTGCTTTCCCAGCAGGATCTCACTCACCCTCATGAGAAAGACTCTCAAAGCCACCATGATGTGGCTGTTACCCTGTCAGTTTGATTTCCTGACTGCCTCTAACAAAGTTATTAAACCACCTTCTGTTTAGACCTCTGTACTGACATGAGGAACCTAAAGCACACATGTGGAGTTCTATGTGTTGTATCCGCCCCGAGACCAGGGACAGTGACCCCAAAAGTGGGTCCACCCTCATGAGGCTCCAGCATCAGTGCAGTGAGGAAGCCAGAGGACAAGGGAAAGGTGGGCAAGGAAAGATCTGGCCATGAGCTCTAAAGCAGGAACTCAGAAGACTTGTTGACATCATGAAAACCAGGCAAATTCCTCACCAAAAATAATAATGAATGAAATGCCACGAGTATTTGCTCACAGAAACAGAGCTGTTTTACCCTGAATATTTAAGCAAATAATAGAGCATATGACTTTGTGGGGGAAGGAATGCTGATGAAAACAGAGAAGAGTCAAAATCCATGGAAAATAAGACAAACTGGTAAAGGTTGGGCAGTTCCTTTGCTGAGACAGCCCTGCAGGACAGGAATTCAGTCCTGTCAGGAGAAAGACCTCAGTGCTGCTTAAAGAAGGGTTAAAATGTCCTGGTAGGAAATGCAGTCATGAAGGGCAACAAGTTCATGGAGAGGAAGTTCACTCAGAGGGAAACCAAGTCCTGTTTTCAGTTCTTGAACATTTACATCCAAACCATCCCACTTCAGCACTGGGTGCCACTCCCAGCCCCACAATCCCTGTGCCTGGGCTTGTCCTTGCTCAAAGAACATCATCCCTCTGCCTCTCCTCAGAATAAACAGGGCCCTTCACGAGAAGGTTTGATGCTCCTGTATTTAAACCCCACCACTGTCAGGTTCCACCTTGCAGGAATTTTTATGGCTGAGCTGAACCTCGTGCTGGCTGCCATTCTCAGCCACATCAAACAGCTCACAATAGCCTTGATTTCTGGGTTTGAGCTGACTGACCTGTTCCACCTGGGCCTCTGGGATAAAAGAGGTCAAAACAACAGCCCTCAGAGCACAGAGAGTCTCCTGGATGGATTTGTGCAAAGGCTGAATGAGCCACAGCTTGTGCACATAAAGACAGAACCATTCTTACTGTTAGGGACGCAAAACATGAATTCAAGACCATAGATGATCTTTTTAGCCAAGTAGAATATATGCCCAAGGCCCTTCCACTGAGGGGGTCTCTCCTGGCAGCTGGTACAACCTTGGTGTCGCAGTGACCAAACTGCAGCTGTGCAGAGGACACAAATGCTGTGGCTGTCCATGCACATCTGCACAAGGTGAGACACACTGCTGTTGATGATGACAAATAGATGCAGCCTTGGAGCTGAAGTCATCCTGACTTACTGTTGCATGAGGCTCTCAGCTGCTCAGATCATTCTAGATGTAGGGTTAGCCTGTACCTCAGAAATTAACTCCCAAACATCTTAAGCAACAGTCTGAAAAGCACAGGATGTTGTGTGCAACTTCTGTCACCCCTGGGTTTGTCCTTGGCCTGGACAGAAGCTCAGTGGATAAAAGATGGAATACTGCATCACCCTACTCCATGTCTCCATTTAAGCAGCAGTCACCACGCATTAATTCTTAGCTAGACTCTTAAGAAGATACAGATAAATACTCGTTCCCCATCCTGGCCTTACTTCTAACCTGCTCTCAGCTGAACTACTTGGACCAGATTGCAGGCTTGATCCAAGATTTCCAGCTGAGTTAAAGAAGAAAGGATGGAAAATAAATATCAGTGGAAAAGAGAAAAAAAAAGCTACAGAATGTTCCTTAAATGCATTTTTCTACAGTCCAAAAGAAATACAATAAATGCAAACCCCATTTTCCAATAACATTAAAGAGGGAATAAGGATAGGTCCAAATAAGCCAAAAGAGCTGATTCTCAGCTAGTACAGATCAGAACTATGGCTATTTGCACCAGATGAGATACATCCCTGTAATTTTACAGTTATTACAGCTAAAAATCAATTGTCCTTTCTTCCTGAGAGATTTTCTGGCAACCTCCTGCACTTGCTATCAGCACTGCTTCCCCAGCCACCTCCCTAGAGATTTCCCAGCACCTGCTCCCCCTTCCAAGGGAGGAACACAAAAGCGAGGGCAGGCCAGCTCCTCTCCCTGCTTTGTGATAGTTCATCCTTTTGTTCAGAAGCCCATAATCTACTCTTCACCACTTAATATCCCTTGTGTTTTCCGTGTGGCAGGTGCTTCCAGGAGGCTGTTAACAGTCCCCATGTGGGAACACTCTTTATCCCGCAGAGGCACCGCCGTGGGTTGGGGTGGGTTGTGCTCGCAGGCGGTGCTTGCACTGACTGTCTTTCACTTTGAGTGTCTTGGTAAAGAACAACATTTATTGGTGTTTGCTCAGCTCTGAGCAGAGCTCAGCCAGAGCTCAGCAACGCACCCACAGCACAGCAGAGGATACAAAGCAGGAATCCCCTCAACTGCAGCCTCAGTCTTAAATAAAGACCCACAGTTGCTTTGGCAAATATCACAAGATAGTGAGAGCCCTTCAGGTTTCACTGAGGGCTTCCAAAAATTGTTCTAGAGTCCCAGCCTATCCCTTCTGTAGATCACAAAACCAAGGCTGTACAAAAAGCCTCCTTGTGCCACCCTCCTTTGGAAGGAGAGCCATGGCACACAGGGGGCCTGCAGAGAGTCAGACTGCAGCAACAGCCCACATTCCCTTCAGGGTTTGTTAAGAAAATATTCCCACTTTAGGGCACTACTTATTCCAAATGATGAACCAACACTGACTCAGATTTGTACTTTATCATTACAGCAAAAAACCAACTGCATTTTTCTATGAATAACTCATACCATAAAATAACCCCTGTAAAAATCAGAATACTGAGAAGGTACCTGAAGGTCAAGAGAATTAGTAAGCATGAAATAGCTCAGGGATAAAATCCCTCCACTAAATTTCAGGTGGACTTTTTTGTCCTTTTTTATTTTGACAATCTGCAAGGTCATGTGCATAAAAAGAAGAAAACAGTTCTGCTTTTATCCCAGTCTACTCAGAGGGATTCAGTTGCACATGTAGAACTATGCAAAACAATTGTCAAGATAATTTCTTCTGGCCAGGAGATCACCATGGCCATGACATTCAGAAGTGCTTTGCAGGGGGTTATGGACAAGGTTGCTCAGTAAAAGTGTATTAAGCACCAGTTGTATTGGGTTTGTATCTTTTAGTACAGACTAATTGGAATATGAAAGCTTTTAAGTAACAGCCAAGAGTGGTTAATGTTCCACCAGATTATTAACTCGTACAGACTACTAATCAAAGATGAAACAAGTGAAATTGCAAATTATATGTAACAGACCTGAGGGACAGATCTTAGCACAGAGCTCAGGAATGCAATTCAACTCAACAGGAATACATTGTCTAAACAGATTTAGAAAAAATCTTGGGCTTAGTGACTCATATAAGAGTCATTCATTAGTACTCTATAATTTAATCTTCAGCTACAATTACACTGTTTCAGCTGCTTCCCATGAACAGAGACTTGCTTTCCTATCTCTCAGGTGTCATTCTGGAAGTTTCTTTTCGGATTGGACCCCTCTTTGTCATTGACATTCTGAAACATTTATCACCAGTGCTTATCTTCTGAAAGGATAGGAATGTATTACATTCTTCATGCTTCTCATCTAAATATAATTTTCTGTATCACATAAACCACCAAAATTGGAGGGAGACTTCTTTCTCACCCTTCAGTGTTCTGTTGGGAGACTTCTTTACATAGGCAAGAGCTCAGTTATTGGGGGAGATTAATTTAATCATCAGCCCATTCTCCAAGTGCATAAGCAAGATCATTTCTCGGGCACTGGTGAACTGGCTCTATGTTTAGTTCAAAGAGCTAATCTTGCTTTGAATACTTCTTCAGAGGAAACTTGTTAAACATGAGCATCTCCTCCATTACAGTCAGTGTTTCAGCAATGGTTCTGTGCAGCCTTTTCCACAAGTCACTTCTCCCCTGGCTGTTGCTTGTTCTCACTCAATTGGACCGAGCACATTTCTCTTTTCCCTGCTACACCCAAAGCCAAACAGAAGACTATTCAAACCTAGTTAGCTATTAAAGAGCCATTAGTTAATTGGCACTGATAGGGACTTCAGACTTTGGTTGATTAGGTCCATGAGTCCACTGTGCAGAGACAAAAGGCCTCCAGGGAAGTTTAAACAAGGGTGTGGGTTTTTCTGTTTAATTTTACCTTCTTAAGTTAATATTGCTCTCTGTCATTCAATATTATATTATTTCCATATCAAGGAAGGAGATGGGAAACATCTTAGTGGTGACGAGGAGGGGAGTGCACATATTCCCTCCTCATGAAATGGTTAAGAGTGCCTTAAGCTCAAAGGTGCTTCTTTATGCCTGAGTGCTCAAAGGGCAGATGTTAAGCCTTCCTAGTAGGAAGACAGGCAATAGGAAACTGTCTTCTTTTTAAAGGATTAACTACTAAGTTGAAGGATGATCCAGTCCTTCCTCCTCTCTCCCCTCCTGCTGGTGTTTGTACAGCTGACAACGACGAGAGCAGGCGGGTGGGAGCAGAAGGATGAGGTTACCTGTACTACTTCTTTGACCAGAGTCTTGTCAGTCCCAGTTTTGGCTCTCTGCAGGCCACTGACATCCTCTCCAATCCAGGTGATGAGGGCAAACTTGACTCTCTTGCTCATGGCATCGCCAGTGGTGAATCGGACAAAGCCAAACAATCGGACATCATCTGCAGAGACAAAAGGGATAAAATGGTGAAACCCAGAGGACTTCCCTGCCTTGCCACTTTCCAGGGTGAGACTTGCTCTCAAAGACCAAGGCAAGGCACTGATCCCATGTTACACTGCCAGCATTTGGGGTTAACAGGGGGCTCTGCTCATACAGCCTTTGCCTCCAAAGTGTGCTTTGCCTGAGTTAGGTCTGCCTCTTCTTGGGCTGCTCTGAGTTACTGGGAGGAAACCGCCTGTGCTAGGCACCTCATCTCACATTATTTTGCTGCCAGTGAGTCTGGAAATGGCTAAAATACAGTCAGCAGGCAGGTCAAGAACACAGAGCTAACCCCAGTTCCACATTCAGTCACATCATTTATCTGCAGGTCACTGGTCAAGAAGGGAAGAAAGTCATTTCCCAGCGTCTGTTTCTTACAGGATAGCAGGAATAGGGTCACATTTTATAACATTACCCAGAAACTGCCCATTGTGCAAATCTGATCCTTTCCCCTCCTTCCCTTCAGCAACATTTCTGGCTCACTTGTAGTATAAGTTTTAAAAGAAGGAGGGAAGAAGAAGGAGCAAAAGAAAAATTCTGCAATTACTTTCCCAGATGTGTTTTTCTACTCCTTCTGAAATCCTGGAGAGAAAAGTATTGGATTTTAGAGCTGTCCTGGTCTTTGTTTCATGGCTGGTTTATGCTGTGTCATGGCAGACTGGAGTTATTTAGCCTGGCCATATGTGTGAAAACTTTGTAAACTCTCATCTCGAGGAGTTCCTTCCTCCATTGCAGGGTGACCCATCAACAGGGGCAGTTGGGCACTTTCCTGATCACAGGGCCAGCCTTGGAGCCATGTGGGATTTGGAGCCTTCCACCAGGATTGGGCAGAAAGCTGAGCAGATGGGCAGTTGTGCAATCATGGAATACACCTAATCATGGCTTCTTCATCTGCTAGAGGTCACTCAAGGCCTTTTAAATAAGATGACTCAGAACAGAAGAACAAATGTGCTGTTTGAGAATCACGTCAATCCTAGTTGCACTTGTTGTGACCAGTTCAAAGTGCTTTATAGTGAGTTGCTGTCTTGACTATTTGCCAGGTGAAAATCAGGCTCCAGGTGTAACAGTGACTGCCAACATCCCATCCCTGATCCCAGCACGCTCCATGAATGCTCAGGACAGCCCCAGGAGCTTTGGGAATAGGGGAGAAGCAGCTCTTAATAGCTCATCCTCAGAAAATAAGCTGCTAGAGACCAATGCAAAAAAAAAAAAAAAAAAAGGAGTGATATTCTCTGCAAGCTGACATATTTCAGAGCTTCTTTAACACTTTGATTTGCCAAGGTCTGAGTAAAGAGAAATTCCCCCTGATAAAAGAGAACACTTTTATAAGTCTGAAAAAATCCACCTATTCTCTCTCTATTTTCTTCTCTCTGTATCTTTTTTTTGCCACCAACAGAGGAATATTAGGAAAACTGGAAAATGGGTGGAGAGGTATGTGTGAGCCAGTACAGTGTTTAAAATGAGCTTCTCTGAAGATTTCAAAATTGAAACAAAGAGAAAGAAAGATCTTATTCAAAGGAAAAATCCGGATGGATCTTTGGAAGGAGAGAAAGACGTGTATTGACAGTGCAGGCAAACAAACTTCTCTCTCAGTTACCCTGTTACTGGTGAGTACAAGAAAGGCACGTAGAGACTCCTGTTTCTGACAGCAAATCCTCTTCCCAAGATTGATTAGAACCATAAATGAACCGACAGCCAGGAAATACCCAAGGTGAAGTGAGACAGTAAATCCCCTAACGTTACAATTAACAGCTCCATGAGAAAGCCTTGCTTTCCAGGGCTGACAGTAAAGGAGGCCACACTCTGCTCAGAACTGTTCTGTGGCTCCTATGGGAACACAGGGCTGGAAGGCACTTTAATGTCATCAAGTCCTGGCCTCTACTACACTGTGATGTGTCACAGCCCTAACCACGGACCCCTCACTTTCCACCTTGAGTCTGTAGAGTTTTCATCCCTGCCCCTTCCACCAAAGGCTGTTACAGAGCCTGAAGACTGGACTATGCCTCTTTATAACAAAGATAATGGAAAAACATAGTGAATGTGAAAAAGCAGTGCTTTTTCATAGCAGCACAGAAAGGAAGTTCCAGGGATGCTCCATCCCTGGAAGCATTCAAGGTCAGGCTGGACAGGGCTTGGAGCAACCTGGTCTAGTGGAAGGTTTCCTACCTATGGCAGGGGGGCTGGAACTGGACAATCTTTAAGGCCCCTTCCAACCCCAACAATTCTGTGATTCTATGATTCTGTGAATTTATCAGCATAACTTCAGCTGGACATGAACCCACAGCTCACTGGCAGCAGCAGGATTTGCTTCTCAGCAGAAGAGTTTCAGTGCCTTCCCATCCTGCCTGAAAGCAGCTCGATCCGTGACACCAAAGGGAGCCAAGCCCAGCAATTCCAGCTTTTATCCATTAGATAACCTGCTCCTCAGTGAGTATGAGCAACTCTTACTTCACCATGTTCAGTCCCAGTAAGTTTAGTGAGCACCTGGGGTTGGACGTGGGGCTCTGAGTCACCATCGCGGTGAATTTACCCTGGGCTGGTTCCCTTGCAGGGGCTTGAAGGGTTCCACCTCAGCTGGGTGCTGCCTCCTCCTGTGTCCCCGTGGGGGTTATATCCCCACCAGAGCAGCATCTTCAGCTGCCACAACTTTCAGTCCAGTGTATTTAGTACAAACCCCCAAAATGCGATGCTTTAACTTGATGTGCCAGTGTGTGAATTGTGGCAGCTGAGGAGCCTTTCAGATGAAGCTGAGAGGGAATGTGAATTGGAGCCCTCAGCAATTAGCATGTCTGTTCCTAAAAGGGCATCAGGGATGGATGTAGAGGTTTTTAGCACTAGCTCAGCCTGGGTATAAGCCTCTCCAACTGCAGGTCAAAATCCCTGAGCAGAAGTGGTTGAGTTTCACAATTAGTCTGAAGCATGTTCAGAGTGATAAGGGGATCAAAATGCAAGTTCTTTCATACTCCCAGGTTTCCTCTTTCACAGTTAATCAGTTCCACCCTGCCAGATCACCTCACCACGCTGGAAGCCATCAATGTCACCAGTGCCAATTCCCTGAGAAATCTCAAGGTATAAACATGCACCACCCCCTTTCTCACACAAAACCACTTACAGGGGTTTTAGGAATTTGTTGGCTGTGAGGGAGAGCATAACAAATCATAGAGAGACAGTGTAGATTTCCTCTGAAAGAGGAAATCCTGCCTAGAGCTGTGCAACCCCCTTCCTAGTCACTGAGCCATGAATTTCAGGGCAGAGAGAAGCAAAAAACAGATCTGGGTAGAACGGAAATAGCAGCTTTATTTGAGAAAATCTCACAAGTTACAAACAGCAGAAATGAACAGTGTCAGTTCCATTAATACCACTACTCCCTTCACTATGGCTGGACAGCAACAGGGCTCTACAAACAGTGAGGAGCAAAATGAATGTCTTAATGAGCATCAGTTGATATTACTCTGTGAACTCCTTATTTATCACTAGGCAGAATTTTCCAAATATTCTGATTAAGATGCCCTTGGCTGTCAAGAAAGCTTGATGCCAAGCTGCAGAGGTTTCCTTGATGGTGTTCTTTTTTTCCATCCACTCGAGCCCTTTGGTTTAGCTGTACTGAAAAATTCCCCATTAGATTAAAATGCACTGACTCATCAGTAAAAGACAATAGCTGCAGGAAAGAAATACACTGTCAAATTGTCGTGGTCTTATCTTAGGGCTCTGGATGGTCTGAGACGTGCCAGGACAAAACCACTGCTCCCAGCTTCACCTGCCTGCTGGCTCAAGGTCAAATACAGCAAGGCAGGTGATGGAGTGATCTGCTTTTGTGTTCTGTCCAACAATGAATTACTGAGAGCACGTGGCAGGTTTCATGAGGATTTATTTTGTTTGTTTCAACTGGATTAATTTTAGATTAATTAGTCAATTTTCTACCTCATCAGTCACCCCTGTAGCCCCATGGCTAGAAATGCAGACAGAAAACTTCCCTACCTCTTACTACAGTTTTTTTCCCCTCTTAAACCCTGTGCTGAAGCCCATATATCTTCTGCAGTGCTGCCTTGCTCCATGATGACATGTTCATTAAGTCATCTGACGTGTTTGACCCCAGGACCATGACCACAGGGCTTGCTGTGGCTGTGGCACCAAACCTTCTCCATGGAACTCAGGGTGGCTGACGTGAGTACAGGAACACAAATGAAGGGGGGGGATGACCCCACACTGACTTCTCTGGCTTTCTCTGGTCCAGTGAAGCCACCAGCAGCATTTCATCACAATGAGTTGCTGCTATCCCAGTGACAGTGGCCCTGTTGTCTCTCTGTCCTGACCTGGGAGAGCAGAGTGAGACCAAACAGGGGATCCAGCACATCTTTGTTCTCCTTCCCTTAAGGAAGGAATGATTGTGTTTGTTGGCCAGAATTAAGGGCCAGGCAGGCCCCAAAACAAGGAGCAGGTATAAGGCACAACCCTCTTCTTTACCTGCTCCCATCCCAGCAGGATGGTAAAGCAATGCCATTTTAATTAAGCATCACAAAACTGAAGGCAGAGTTACTGTGTCAGTGCAGAACTTGACCTGAGGAGTTACTCCCACAGAGATCAATAAGAATATTCCCTAAAACCACCTCCTGTCCATAAGCAAGGGACAGTCTCAGCCATGGCTCCAGCTGGCAGCCAGGAGATCACTGTGCCCCTGCCAAGAGCAGGGAGGGCACAGGGGCAGGGGAAGGCTGCAGCCACAGCATGAAATTCCCATAAGCCACCCATGGCCCCAGGTCTTCCTTTAAATAGCCTTTAAGGGAAAGCAGGAGAGATGAACATTTAAGAGGAAAATTAAAAGCAGTAGGAGACTGATTTACAAGGCCCATTTTAGCAACTTAAGATGCAGCCAAATGCAGATAAGCACCTATCTCATTATATGTCCTCGTGTGTTTTTACAAATCTTTCCTACAACCTCAGGTGCCAACAGAACTTTGGTGGTCTCTCAACTCTTAGCTCCTAAATTTTTATATGCAGGCCAAGCTTTATGGGACAATTGATCTAAGCCTAAAAGAACTATATTAGGAGCTGACTCTATTTCCTAATATTTTATGTCAACCCCAAATGATTTTATAGGGTATTTATTTCAGACCAAAGATTTTCAGTTCTTCCTCCTGCTGAATGCACAGTGTGGTTTTGGCCTGATCTTTTCAGACACATGAATAACTATCCCATTTCATGCTGTCATTGCAATTATTTATCTGGACTGGGGCTTTCCAAATAAAAGGCTCATTATTTCTTTTGTCAGAGATGCATTGAAAACAGCTGTTCACATATGGCATGGAATGGGGGGGGGGGAGGAAATACAGTCTTCCAGCCTCTCTGTTGCTTAATGGTAGAACACACATTCAAAAAAAAATGAAAGTAAACCACAGGCAGAGACGATGCTCTGCTGCTTCCTAATACAGGCCCTGAGACAACTGTCCAGGGCACTCAGGTACTACTGACACACACACAAGTTTCATTTCAGTTGTTAAGTCATTCTACTCTTCTCAGCAACAGCATCACCAGCCGGGTTATAAGACTTTGAAATTAAGAGCAACACAAAACCTTCACATCCTTCTGTACAGTAACCTTCAACTCTTATCTGTGTTTCTGGCTTCATATCCACCAGCTCAGCTCTGGTTTTTTTTCAAAGTGTACTGATGGCACGTACTACTAACCACCAAATTAATGCTATGTCTGGACCCACGCCATCTGCAGAGGCAAGAGCTGTAAATGGGAAGTAAAATGGCTCAGAAGCCTTGAATTAAATCTTTGTTTAATGCAGGGGTAATCTGTGCTCTTAAGCCCAACCGAAACAGTCCTTAGCCACAAGACACAGGAGTTGTCTGCACTGAGTGTTTAATAACCCTGACACAATGAATGTCCTCAACTTTTATCTCCAGACTCTTCGGATCAGACAAACACAGTCACGTAGGTTGGTCATTAGTCAGGACTGCAAGATGAAGAGCCACGAGCAGCCACCTGCTGCTCACAGCAGGATGTGCCAGTGGGTTAGACCAACCTCCTTGACTTTATTTTGGGCTAGACTGGAGGACAGGTGTGCACACATCTGGGAGTGGTCTTTGGAGGACAGAGGAGACACTGCCTGACACTAGAGCAGAGTCTACTTCCTCTCAGCCAGTGTGTAGTGACTGACACAGGCCTTGACAGCAACAGCACGACAGCGACTGACACACAAAAGTCCAGGGTTCAGCATCGCCCTGGGACCCTGAACAAAAGGGCACTGAAGGAGATTTTCTATCCAGGTTTCCTTCCTGTAAGAGGGGCTACTGCTGTCTCCAAACAGGAGGATGGGAAAAGGATGACAGTTTGATGATGCACTTAAACTTCTCTCCTAGAACACAAAGCTTAGTAAAGAGTTCAGAAACAAAAAGCCTCCACCCCAGGATATGTGACGTGTAGGTCTGATGTGCAACACGTTTCTGAGAGCAGAGCAGTGGAACAATGAAACCAACAGCAGGAACACTGGGTGCAGTAGCAGTTCCTGGCCTCACCACCCCAGAAGCTCAGCACCTCTCTGTGTGTTCCTCCAGCAGCAGCCACAGAGTGTGGCTGAGGTGTGCAGGGCTGGAGGTGTGCAGGGCTGGTCCCTAACATGGCCTCTTTGAACTGTTACTTCCTTCAAAAAGAAGCAATTTCAGTCTCTTGCTTTTCCCTTTGTCCTCAACGCTCTCATTCCCTGAGGAGGTTTGCAGAATCAGCAATGGGCTGGGCATGAAAAGGGTTATGGATGAGGGGGAGGAAAAGCAAAAATACAACCCTGCCACCAACAGCCCCCTCCAGCCCTCCCTAACCCCTGCCACTGCACAAGGCAGGACATCCACCACAGGCAAATGTTTCCCAGAGTGGTACAAAAACCCTTCTTGGTCTCAGAGCCACACAAATTAGCACACACTGACCCATCTGCACCATCACTCAGTGCCCTGGAGGGCAGCAATGTGTACGAAGGTGCTTTTAATGAGAATGGTTATTAAAGAAAGCAGGGACTCAGATGTTTGCAGCTCAGAATGACACTGAGGTAGCTGGTTCAGAAAGCAGAACAGAGCAAGCTCTGATGGTGACTCTTTGCACAGTGAGGTTTTCAATCCCAGCTCCAGCTCCCACCTTCAACCACCAAATTGTGCTCAGCTTCTACCACAGGCAGCTGCAGCACTTTGTGGCTTTCAGGGCAGTGGTTTTCATAAAACAGGAAAGTTTATTCTGATAACAGTTTTTTTAATCTTTTAGTCATATTTTCTGAAGCTGTTTGCTTTGATAGCAGCTCTTCTCCCCTCCAGCAAAATGTAAGAGACCAGGAGGGAAGAGACATAGCGATAGGAAGGAATAATATTTAGCAGCTCTTCCCATCCCTTCCTACTCTTCTCTACAGACTTTATTTCAGTAGAAATACTCCAACCAGCTCTACTTCATGGCAACATTTGGCACCTTTCTTCCAGATGGGAAGCAAAGCTGCAACTTCGCTGCTGGCACAAGGCTTGATTTCTGACTCTGTCTAGCAGGCCAGGTGAAGGTTTGCTGCACAGATGGAGGCTCCAAAACTTCCATTTCCTCCTTCCCCAACTGCTGCACCATAATTCGTGGGTGGAGGAAGATCCTTTCCAGCTCTCAGGCAAGGACCAGGTGCCTGAATTTGCCTCACTCCTTAAGCCTCCAGCAACTGTGCTGTGAGTTAGGTCTGAGGACAACCTCTTGGCCCTGGTCTGCCAAGGAACAGCCCTCCAGCTGCGTGCTAAGGGAGAGGGAAAGAAGGAACAGGGAAAGGGAGCAGTGGAGCAGCTATAAGGGATTTAGCTCCCCATTAAAGGCTAACAATAGGGCACAGCCTACCCCACAGCGCCGCTTCCCTTACCGTGCTTATTTATAAAATATACAAAACTTCCTTTATTTTTCTGTAAAAATGCCTCAGTACTGGGGCCAGTTTGGCACTTTGCTGGTGTAAAACAAGATTTCCTTAAGCTCTGTCTGTTTGAATACCCTGTTTATAAATACAGGTTTGGCACATGCCAGCCATGGTGAGAACACAGAACGGGCCAAACTCCCAAGTGCAATATGTGCCTCCATTAGTTGTCATCCCACCCAGCCCAAACGGTGCCTGTGCTCTGCCAAAGCCCCTCTTGCCTGCTCAGCCACTCGCTAAATGGATTCTCTTTGCTACAAAAGGGAGGAGAGGAAGTTCTTGAGAGGGTGCCATCCAGACAAAATGTTAAAAATCAACTCAGACAAAAGAAAGACATGGACTCTGTAAAGGCAGGAAGAGAGAATACACGGGGAAGGCTCCTCTCTCCTCTGCAAGACTCAGATATCTGGAGGTGCTGGAGATGCTCAGTTGTGTTGGCCACAAGAGGAGACAGAGAACATGGGGCTCAGATACTGAAGTCATTGACCTCCCAAGAAAACTACTAACCACTGGCAAGAACTTCCAAAGTGCTGAGCCCTGGGCATCCCCATGTGTCAGGTAATTGCTTTTTCCCTTCTGCTGTCCATGAAGAAGAGTTGAGTGGGAAGGAGTTTCTTCACTGCAGGATATCAGCTCCTCTGACATCAACTACAACAAGGTCTTTCTCAGTTTTGAAAGTTTTCCCTGCAAAGCTCTCCAGAACATCTGGAATGGAGTGGCTGCGTTAATCCCAGTAAGACCCCACTGCCAAAGTCGTAGCAGAGCAGTCTAAACTATCTTGATTCATGGCTGCTTTCCAAGGACTCAAATGTACTTTTCTCCTATGATATTTATTGACTGATCAGACCAGTCCCGCCCTCGGTTAAGTTCCTGGAAGTTCTCTCCTTCAGCTCAATAAAGCACAGCCAAGCCCTGGGACTCAGACCAATGCACAGGCACTGGTGTTTCCACGGCTATGGGACTGAATATGGTGTCCCCAGAAAGGCAGAGACTGCTCAACACACAATTCCTTCACTGCACAATCACATCATCCTAAAATACAGGTTAACCACAATACTTGATTGTAGAGTAACTGGGTGAGTGAGGAAGGCTTAAGTATAGCTCAGTACTAGTTACAGGCACTTCATATCTCACATCACTTGGTGTCATTGTTAAATAGCAGCCAAGATAGGAGGAAATTTGAGATAAAAATCAAAACCCGCTTTTGCAAAACTCATCAAATGTCACGATCAGATGAAATTAAATATTCATCTACTTCTGTTTTCCCCAGGCGTTGCTCCTCCTTTTAACGTTCTACGACCAACAGTTCAACAATCAACTGCCACGTTTAAACCTGGAGCCGCAACAGTTGCGGTTGTGCAACCACATCTACAATTGTTTCCAGGGCTGTGCTGTTGGAGCCGATCTTTGCAATACCCACCCTCTTCTCAGGTCTCATGAACTCAAAAACTCCGAGCAAGCCTTCTACTTGCAGTTACTTTAGCTCTATGAATTTCAGAAGAATTTCGGAAGGATTTCCTTCCCAACGATCTGTATGACAGCATCTTTGCAGCCACAAAACCAGTCGGTTTTGCTCTGAAACTGCAGTGTCAAACACAGAGACCGTTCCTTATCGAGTGTTTTATCTTGTTTATAACCAAGAAGCACTGAAACATTGTGCAAAGAGGGGGGAGAAAAGCCCAAAGGACCTTAAGTCTAAGGGTGAGACAAAGGACCGGCTGGACTATGGACTCGAGGGAGTTGCACTCTGTGGGGAAACCCGATGGCACAGGACAGGGCAGGCACGGGGAAGCAGAAGCACTAATTCCAGTTTGCCCGAGTTTTCTCCCATCCTTTCCCCCCTCGCACCAGGCAGCACGAAGGACGGTCATGGCCAAAGCAATGGATACGGAGCTTACCTGTGCACTTCCTTTTAAAGGTTTCATAGTCTACCCCTTGGTCTCCAGGGACGATTGTAGAGCCGTTGTACTTAAACGTCACCCTTTGAGAAGGGAAAAGAGAAGGGGAATAATACAGTTAAAAGTCACCTTTTATGGGATAGGGGAAAGGGAAGGGGAATAGCACGTTTAAAAGTCTCCCTTCGGAATGGGGGAAGGGAAGGCGAATAATACATTTAACAGCCTTCAGGAAGGGAAACGAGGAGATGGGAAAGAATATACTGTAAAAAAACTCCATCCTTTAGGAAGAGGGGGAGAGGAGAAGGAGGAAAGGTCTGTAAAAGTCACCCTTTGGGGAGCGGGGAGGGAAGACGAGGAATCGCAGCGCACCGGTGCCTGTCCGGGGGGACGCCGGGGGGGGCCACCTACCAGTTCACCTCGGTGGCATCGTCCCTGACGAGGTTGTACGCCTCCCTGCAC